>NW_027555625.1:389237495-389514995 GCF_003287225.1 Phascolarctos cinereus | reverse complement strand
ACTTAACGTGCATTACCTCTTTTAAGTCTACATGTGTATAAGGTATTACAGGCATTTTTAAGATTATTTTACAGATAAGGAAAGTGAGGCTCAGAAAAGTTAAGTCACTTACCCTTAATCACACAGCTCTTAAGTTTAGGAGAGAGGTCTTAAATGCAGGTCTTCTGATGCAAAGTCTAGCACTTTGCTATACTCTGTCTCTCTTAGAAAATATGTTGAATAAAAATATTGCCCCGGGCAGGTGACAATTATCAGTCCTCAATACGTGTGACTTTCTTGGACTCAATGAATAATTGTATTTCTCTCCCACATTCTGGGAAAAATGGGGAAGACTTTGGCTCTTTTTGAAATGATGCCACCTAGTGGTGAGGACTCAGTCCCACAAAGCACAGCAGGCTTTGCAAGACAAGCAAGCTGTGTTTTATTCACGTGACTCTTCCAATCCAGCCAAACCCTTGGGCACTAACTCTCAAGTTAAGAGGCCCCATTACCTTAGGATTTCTTTTAACAAAAAAAGACTTACTTCTGGAATGACTTTTCCTTTTGATTGGTGTGAAAGCTCTCCCAGACTCTGCCCACTCCACTCTGTTCTTATGCTTGTGACTGTCTGGGGTGTTGGAATCCCATAGCTTGTAATTCTTATACTGCATAGCTCCTAGGCCTGTCATAAGAAATGTGCCTTATAAAACTCAAAGTACTACATAGATGTGAATTAATATTTTGAGATGCAGAATGGTGCAGTGAGAAGGATGCTGTACTTGGAAGATGTGGGTTCAAATGTCATCTCTGGCACTCACTGCTTTTATGACTATGTTTGTCAACTTAACATTTTTGAGAGTCCATCCACATGTGTAAAATAAGGACAATAATGATATTCCTTGATACTCCTAGAAATCCCAACTGGGAAGGGACTTTCTATACTAGTTAGTCCGTCAATCCTTGTGAGTGGGAGCCATTGTACATGTGGCAAAGGAAACTCATTATTATGATTTTTATTCCATAATCTTATGGATGAGACTAAATTCTAAGTCATTCATGCTATCATTAACCCTCCAGATATCCTCGAATTGCAGAATTTGTGATCTTGGTGATCAGACAAATAGACAAATAGCTAAGAATTATACAGCACTTTACACACATTATCTCATTTATTTCTCACAAAACCCCTGTGATATAGGTTCTATTATTATCTCCATGTTACAGATGATGACAGTAAGGCTAAGAGCTCAGTGAATTGCCCAGGGTCATAAGCTAGTTTGTGAGGCAGGATTAGAACTCAGATCTTCCTGATTCTATGTCTAGTGCTCTATTCACCATTCCATGTCTATAATGATACATTATCTTCATTATACATATATGAATTAACTCCAGTTGTCTTGTTCTATATTTGGCCACTGGACACAAATGTCTCAGGAGAAGAAAGTGAGGCTGGTGACTTTGTACAGCCCTCTCTCACTTAAATCCAATTTACTTGCATGTCATAGCAGCACCTCTCTGATATCATGGTCCTGTTTGACAACGAAGGACAAACAACAACAATAAATTAACTAGCTTCTCTAAGGTCACATAGTCAGAATATAGCAGAAGCAGGGGAAGAACTCAACCGTCCAAAATGATCTGGGACATTTTCCACTGTCTATATTGCTTGCACATAGCTGAGTTGAGAGGGCCAAGTTACGCTGAATTCTCAAAATGCAGGGACCACATGATAGCAAGCTTCTGGATAATATGCAGTCTGAAAGGGAACCTAGTATGCCATCTGCAACAATTAAGGACCTCTTTTTTTTCTTTTTCTTAGAATAATTTATTTGTATTTTAGTTTTCAACATTCACTTGCACAAGATTTTGAGTTTCAAATTCCCCCTTCCTCCTCACCCCCCCCCAAGACAGTGTGCAATCTGATATAGGCTCTACTTACACATTCATACTAAGCATATTTTCCCATTAGTCATGATGTAAAGAACAATTAGAACTAACGGGAAGAATCATGAGAATAAAGCAATAAAACAAAGCAACAAAGGGAAAGGAGAGCAAATAGCATGCTTCCATCTGCATTCAGACTTCATAGTTCTTTCTCTGGATGTTGACATCATTTTCCATTGTGAGTCTTTTGGAGTTGTCTTAGATCCTTGTATTGCTGAGAAGAACCAAATCTATCAAAGTCAGTCATCGCACAGTGTGGCTGTTACTGTGTTCAATGTTCTCTTGGTTCTGCTCATTTCACTCAGCATCAGTTCATATAAGTCTTCTCAGGTTTTTCTGAAGTCCACCTGCTCATCATTTCTTATAGCACAAACATTCATATACCACAACTCATTCAGCCGTTCCCCAACCGATGGGTATCCTCTCAGTTCCCAATTCTTTGCCACCACAATAAGAGCTGCTATAAATATTTTTTGTATATGTGGGTCTTTTTCCCATTTTTATGATCTCTTTGAGACATAACCCTAGAAGTACTATTGCTGTATGAAAGGGTATGCACAATTTTATAGCCCTTTGGGTATACTTCCAAATTGCTCTCCAGAATGGTTGGAGCAGTAAGGACCCCTTTTTTCAAGGCTCAGGCCAAAACATATTGCCACAAAGGAATATTCTTCCCACCCCATTCCCTTAAACTGTACTCTGCTTTTCATTTGCAGTATGTTATTTTGCTTTTTATTATTATTTTTTTAAGCGTACCTAAGTCATTTGTTTTTCAAGTTATAATGTTCAGCTGTAAGCTACTCAAAATCAAGGCTGGGAAATGAATAAACATAGTATGACATAGGGGGGGCACCTAGGTGAAACAGTGGATAAAGTGCCAGGCCTAGAGTCAGGAAGACTTATTTTCCTGAGTTCAAATATGCCCTCAGACACTTACTAGCTGCGCGACTTGTCCAGAGTTTGCCTCAGTTTCCTCATCTGTAAAATGACCTGAAGAAGGAAATGGCAAACTGCTCTAGTATCTTTGCCAAGAAAACCGCAAATGGGATCATGGACAATAACATTATAAGTTATCAATTAACGCTAGCCCCACCCTGAAACCATTACTGATCTCCAGTGATCAGCCCATCAACATGTTGATATCTTGAAGTACTTATAATAAACTCCTTTGAATAATCTTTGTTCAGAATTTTGCCTCATTATTCAGGGTGAAAACTCAAATGGAGATTTTTCCTTTCAACACCATGAAGAGTCAGACATGACTGAAATGAATGAACAACAAAAAATGTGATATGGGAATGTGATGAAATATTATCATAATATAATAAATGTCCAAAAGAAGGTTGGGGGTACTTGGAAAGACTTATACAAAACTGATGCAGAGAAAAGTAAGAAAGGTTAAGAGAATAATGCACACAATGAGCACAATCAAGCTTTCAGAACTCTGAACAATGCAATGATCAAATTTGAATCCAAAGGACTGGTGGTAAAACTATCTCATTCCTCTTGGTGTTTAAGTGGTGAACTATATGTTAATAATGAAAGTTACACTGTTAGATGTGTCCAATATATTGATTAACTTTGCTTACCTATATAATTCTTTGTTAGAAGGGAGAGTTTTATTGTGGGAGCTGGGGAGAGACTGTTCATTGGGAAGTGACATATTTTAAACACCAAGAAAATATTTTCTATTTTAAAGAAAGGCACACTCTTTTCAAACGTTTTTTCAAAACCCTCTCACATGGCTCTGCACATAACATGATCTCAAATATTTGGGAGCTAACACCTATTACTTTCTGTTGCTTATGTTAGCATGAAAAATCTGTCAAGATGACCAGTTGTTACGGTGATACAAACTGCTGGAATGCAGGGAGATAGATTTTTTTTAATTGTTGATCTATCTCTTATTTATCCCGGTGGGCAAATAGCCATTTCTTGGTCTCTCAATTTCTGAATCTACATTGGTTGTATGTAGTAATTTGGTAATAGCAATAGTATCAGAATGCAAGATGTGAATCTTTATGAAAAACTTGATTTTCACTCAACTCAGTTTTACTTTGAAGGCGCAAGGAATTTAAATGGATAGAGCCAAGGTTGTAAATAAGGCATCAAACAAAGAATGGCATAGGGAACAGACCTTAATTCAATTCAATTCAACAAGCTTTGACATTCTAAGGTCCCTTTCAACATTGGTATTACAGGAGAACGTAAGCCCCTTGAAAGCTGCTTTTTGTCTTTTTTTTTTTTAGAAGCACCTAACACAGTACGTGGAGTGTATGCTTAATAAATGCTTGTGGATTGGGTGCTTGATCTGCTAAGCATTGTGTTAGGTGGTAAGCAAATGACAACAATAAGAAGGGTCATAGTTAAATTTATAAGACATACTTAAGTTTGCAAAGGAAACCACAACAACTCTGTGAAGTAGATGGTGTTGATTTCTCCATTTTTACAAATGAGGAAACTGAGGCTGGGATAGTTTAAGTAAATTGCACATGGACACACAGCTAGTAAATGTCTGAGAGAGGATTTGAACTAAAATCTTCTTGGCTCTGGGTTGGGCACGCTCACCACTGCTCTGTAATAAAAACCTATTAACGTCTGTTCTCAATGAGCCTATATTCTCATAGAATGGAAGAGCCTCCAGGAGCTTTATATCACACAATGTAAGTTATCCAAGCTAGAAGGCGGGGTTAAAACGTAAATGTCCGAACTGGAAGAGACAGGAGTACCTGGAGTATGAGAGCTGAAAGGAAGCCTAGGCAGTCAGACAGTAAAGATTTATCAAGTGCCTATCCTGCACCAGGCACTGTGCTAAGCACTAGGGATACACAAAGAGACAAAGGAGAAGAGCTCACAATCTAATAGGAGGCGGCAACAAGCAAAAAAAATGTACAAACAAGCTGTATAAAAGATAAAGAGGAAATAATTAACAAAATGAAGGCACTGGGATCATGAAAAATTGGGAAAGGCTTCCTGTAGAAGACGCGATTTTAGTTGAGACTTCAAAGAAGCTAGGAAAGTCAATAAACAGAGATGAGATGGGAGAGAATTCTAAGTCTGGCGGCAGCTAGAGAAAATGTCCATAGTCCAGACACTGTCTGGTTTGTGGAACAGCAAGGAGTCCAGTGTCACCAGATCAAGGAATATATACCAGGGAGTGAGGCATGAGAAGAATGGAAAGGTGGGTGGGGCTGGGGGCTGATTAGGAAGGGCTTCAAACATCAAGCCCAGGGATTTTTCTTTGATCCTGGAAGTGATCAGGAGCCACTGGAGTTTATTGAGTAGGGGGGGGTGATATGGTAGGACCTACCTACAGTTTAGGAAAATCACTTTGATGGCTGAATGGAAGACAGGTTGGAGACATACTAGATAGCATCTACTTCACTCCCCTTATTTTACAAAGGTGGAAACTAAATTTCAAAATGGAGAAGTGACTTACTCAAAGTCACACAGTACGCTAATGGCAAAGCTGGGATTAGAACTCTAGGCTTTCATGAAGCCTGTGAGAGAGCTTTGTTACTTCACAGAGCATTTCACTTTAATTTATTTCCTAAGTCATATACAAACTGGAACCATCTGCTCATTGACTTCCAGGTGTGTTATGGCATTGGAAAGAAAGAGAAGCCTCAAGCAAAGCACTCAGTTCATTTGTGACTTGCTCAAAACAGTGACTAAAATTTCCAAGGGATGTCTAAAAGCACATGCTTCTTCGTGTTTTGTAAATCATCTTTTTACAGTTGAAAGAGGAAGTGGAAAATAATACAGTCCTCCCCCTTATTTTAGAGAAAAAGAAAATTAGGCCCTGGTAGGAGTGACTTGCTCAAGGCTACCTAGCTGATAACAAAGTCAGAGTTAGAACCCAGGTCCTCTCAAGGTATTATTTTGACTCCCCTCCCCTGTCTCTGACTTCCCTGCAGGTCATGCTTTCAAAGAAAGTCTTTGGATGATACTTATAATTTGGAGACATTTATGCTGACTTTATGATGTTACACTCTGCACTATCAGAGACATTTATCTAATGTCTTACATGTTCACTGAAGAACCGAGCTAGCTTGATGCTGTTGAGACTGGTTCTAGGCTGGTATCTGATGATTTTTGCAATGTTGCATGAATATGTTTAAACTAGTTTGAAGGAGAAAAAGGAAATCAATGATAGTACCTTCCAGTCTATAGCACCCAACAGAAAAGTAAATAAACATTTTTTCCTACATTAGCCTATATCATCACTGAGCATGTGCATAGATGACTGGTATCTTTACTGATTTCTATTTCAGAGAAAAATATTGGAGCTAAAGGTCTATTGTATTTCAAACAAAACAATTGGCAAGTGTTGAGTGACATGTGCACTGATATAAATATATTTCATTAAAATCTCAAAACAACAATTTTGTTCAGAGTTTACTAGTTTCTGAAATTTGGAACTATAAACATTTTCAAGAGTGGGTGGAAAAACAAAACAAAACAAAACTGTATGGGTTTGTCTCTGGAGCCTTGGGAATCTCCTCCACATAAAATGTCATGACTTTGCACAGGAGAAAACACACACATAGGCACACACACACACATGCACTCATGCAAGCATACACACTCCTGTTTACTTGTCCCTGTATGTGTGACTATACAGCATATGCTATAAAATTGCCCTTATAAAGTAACAGAGAAAAATTGTTTACTTTTTCTACTTGAACAAAAAGCTCTCAAGTGAGAAACAAAACTGCTATGTTCTATTTCTGTATCTTTCCTGGTAAAATACCAGTAGGGCTTATACTTGAAGTACTGAAGCACAAAAGATAATGTTGGTTCTAGTATATTCCAGAGGGGAACCACTTAACTACATCATGCCTTGTATTAATTAAAGATGGGTCTTGAAGTACAATAGACTTTTAGCTCCAATATTTTTCTTTAAAATAGAAATCGGTAAAGATACCAATCATCTACGCACATGCTCAGTGCTAATGTAGGCTAATGTTGGAGAAGATGTTTATTTACTCTTTTGTTGGGTGCTATACACTGGAAGGTACCATCATTGATTTCCTTTTCTCCTTCAAACTAGTTCAAACATATTCATGCAGCATTGCAAAAATCATCAGATACCAACCTAGAACCAGTTTCAGCAGCATCAAGATACGTCAATTCTTCAGTGAATATATAAGACATTAGATAAACGTCCCTGATAATGCAGAGTGTAACTTATTATAAAATCAGCATAAATGTCCCCAAATCATAAGTATCATCCAAAGACTTTCTTTGAAAGCATGACCTGCAGGGAAGTCAGAGACAGGGGAGGGGAGTCAAAATAATACCTTGAGAGGACCTGGGTTCTAACTCTGACTTTGTTATCAGGTAGATGGCCTTGAGCAAGTCATTTCTATCTGGGCCTAATTTTCTTTTTCTATAAAGTGAGGGGGTAGACTAGTTTATTTTCAGGTTTCCCGTTCAACTATACATTCTATAACATCATTTAAAGGAATTTCTAGCTTCCTTCAATATTCAGCTTAAGTGCTACCCTTCACAGAGGGCATTTCTTGATCTCCCTGCCTCTGCCCCACTTACTAGTGTACTTTTGATACTAAAATTAGCTTGTATTCATGTAAATGTGTACATGTTGCTGCTTTCTCAAAAAAAAAAAAAGAATCATATCTCTAAAGCTGGAATGGAAGCTTTGAGGTGATCCAAGCCAATCGTTTCATTTTAGATGAGGAAATAAAGGTTCAGGGGAAGTTAAGCAATTTGCTGATAAATCTACAATTAAATAAATAGTAATTATCAGACCCAGAATTTGGACCCTGGTTATCTCATCCAAAAGATAATTCCACTCTAGAGTGGTACTCCCTTAAGAACAAGTGTTGTTTCATTAGTGTTTCTATAACTACAGCTCATAGCATGGTGCTTAGTACATGGTAGGCACCTAATACATACTTGTTAAATCTTTTTTTTTTCACTTTATTTTTGTTGACTTTTTGTCTATGTTTTCTTTTTTTTTCCTTTTTTTTAGGGTGATCTTAATATAAATTTATTTATTTTTAGTTTTCAACATTCCCTTCCATAAGTTTTTGAGTTCCAAATTTTCACCCCATCTCCCCCCCTCCCCCCGCCCCAAGATGTCATGCGTTCTTAATATCCCTTCCCCTACTCTGTCCTCTCTTCTATCTCTCTCCCCTTCTCTTATCCCCTTCCCCTTCTATTTTCCTGTAGGGCAGGATAGACTTTTTTCTGTACCCCATTTCCTACATTTATTACCCAGTAGCATGTGAAAACTTTTTTAAAAACATATGTTTTTAAAACTTTAAGTTTCAAATTTTCTGTCTTCCTCCCTCCCCACCCACCCTCATTGAAAAGGCAAGCAACTCAATATAAGTTGTACATGTGCAGTTATGCAAAACACGTCCATAGTAGACATGTTGTGAAAAACTAACTCTATTTCCCTTAATCCTATCCTGCCCTCCCATTTATTCTATTCTTTCTTTTGACCCTGTCTCTCCTCAGAAGTATTTACTTCTGATTAACCCCTTTCCCAATCTGCCCTCCTCTCTATCATCCCCCTGCTCTCTTGTCCCCTTTCCCCCTATTTTCCTGTAGGGTAAGGCAGATTTCCATACCCAATTGAATGTGTTTGTTATCCCTCCTTAAGCCAAATCCTATGAGAATAAGATTCACTCATTCCCTCTCACCTTCCCGTTTCCCCTTCCACTGTAAGAGATTTTTCTGTTTTTTTTTTGTGAGATAATTTACCCCATTCTACCTCTCCCTTTCTTCTGAGTATATCCTCTTCATCCCTTAATTTTATTCTCCAGATATGACCCCTTAATCTTCAACTCACCCTGTGCCCTCTATCTATCTACATATACATACATATAATTTTTTTCCTCCAACTACCCTGATACTGACAAAGGTCTCATGAGTTATAAATATCATCTTTCCATGCAGGAATGTAAACAGTTCAATCTTAATAAGTCTCTTATGATTTCTCTTTCCTGTTTACCTCTTCATGTTCCACTTGCGTCCTGTATTTGAAAGTCAAATTTTCTATTCAGCTCTGGTCTTTTCATCAAAATGCTTGAAAGTCCTCTATTTCACTGAATGACCATTTTTTCCCCTGAAGGATTATACTCAGTTTTGCTGGGTAGGTGATTCTTGGTTGTAATCCTATCTCCTTTGCCCTCCGGAATATTATATTCCATGCCCTGTGGTCCTTTAATGTAGAAGCTGCTAAATCTTGTGTTATCCTGATTGTGTTCCACAGTACTTGAACTGTTTCCTTCTGGCAGCTTGTAATATTTTCTCCTTGACCTGGGAACTCTGGAATTTGGCTACAATATTCCTAGGAGTTTTCCTTTGGGGATCTCTTTCAGGAGGAGATCTGTGGATTCTTTCAATTTCTATTTTGCCCTCTGGTTCTGATATATCAGGGCAGTTTTCCTTGATAATTTCTTGAAAGATGATGTCTAGGCTCTTTTTTTTGATCATGGCTTTCAGATAGTCCAATAATTTTTAAATTCTCTCTCCTGGATCTATTTTCCAGGTCAGTTGTTTTTCCAATGAGATATTTCACATTGTTTTCTAATTTTTCATTCTTTTGGATTTGTTCTACTGTGTCGTGATTTCTCATAAAGTCACTATCTTCCAATTGCTCTATTCTAATTTTTAAGGAAGTATTTTCTTCAGTAAGCTTTTGGGCTTCCTTTTCCATCTGGCCAGTTTTGCTTTTTAGGGCATTTTTCTCCTCATTGGCTTTTTGGACCTCTTTTGCCATTTGGGTTAGGCTATTTTTTAAGGTGTTATTTTCTTCAGTATTTTTTTGGGTCTCCTTTAGCATCACTCTCAGTTTTTCCTCTACTTCTCTAACTTGCTTCTCAAAATCATTTTTGAGCTCTTCCATGGCCTGGGACCAATTCATATTTTTCTTGGAGGCTTTGGATGTAGGAGCTTTGACTTTGTTGTCTTCTTCTGGTTGTATATTTTGATCTTCTTTTTCACCAAAGTAAGATAATATAGTCTGACTCTTTTTGCCTGCTTGCTCATGATCCCGGCCAATTACTTGAGTTTTAAACTCTTTGTTAAGGTAAGAATCTGCTTCCAATGTGGAGAGTGTACTGTCCCAAGCTTCAGGGGTTTGTACAGCTGTTTTCAGAGATACTTGTAGGGACCTGTAAATTTTCAGTTCTTCCAAGGCGGTATGATAAGGGGCCAGGTGTTTACTCCTTTCCTGGCCTGCGACTACAAGTACTCCTTTCTGTCCTGTAATTGTCCTCTCCACAACCACTACAAGCTCCACAAAGCCAGCGCTCCTCTTCACCCTAGCACCGCTGCCCAGAACTGTGGCCCAGATCCAAACATGGGCAAAGCAAGAGATTCCTGCCTCAGCACTGGCAAAGAGATCCCTGCAGTCCCTCTCTGATCAGCCACTGGATTCCCCCTCAGTCTGTGGGCCGGAAGCTTGGGAAGCAGCTGCCCCCCCCTCCCCACAGGGCCACACTCTTGGGGAATGGAGCTGAAACTCCACCTTCCTTTCTCAGGCACCGACAGAAACAGACTTTTCCCACTGACCTAATTTGTCTTTGGCATTGGTAGATTGAGGAATCTGGAAACCTCCACAGCTGCCCGGGATTCAGTCCTCTGAGGCCTGCTCCAGGTTTGCTGCAGCCTGCGTGCCCACGCTGCGGCCCGTGCACCCACACCTCGCTGCGCTCCCAGCCCAGCGCGATACAGCTTTCTGATCAATCATCCAGGTTGTCTTGGGCTGGAAATTTGTTTCACTCTGCCTTTTTGTGGGTTCTGCTGCTTCGGAATTTGTTTAGAGCCATTTTTTATGAGTGTTTGGAGGGGTTTGGGGGAGAACTCAAGCAAGTCACTGATTTCACTCTGCCATCTTGGCTCCGCCCCTCTCCATACTTGTTAAATCTAATTAAGCCTTTACATCATCTTATTCAACTGCTTTTAAAGCCAGAGCTCAAGTTATATTTCTTCCATGAAGCTTCTACTAGGCACTATAGTCCACCATGATCACTCCTATTTCTAAAATCTGTACAACGCTGTTGTAGCACTGTTCAAGTTGATAAGCATGGTGACAAGCCTGGAGTAGAATAACAAATGCTGAACTTGGAGTCCGAAAGCCTAAGCCTAAGTCTTAGCTAGGCACCCTTTATGCAACTGATTCATTACACAAGCACTTGTTAAGTTTCTATTAGAGACACTCATTGTTCTAGGTGCTGGGATACAAAGACAAAAAAAAAGTCCCTTCCCTCAGGAAGCTTATATTCCAGTGAGGGAAGGCACTATTAAAATAGATGAATAGATATAAACTGCTTTGAAAAGGGAGAGAGAGCACTAATAACTGGAGGAAATGGGAAAAGTTTCCAGAGGTAATGACAACTGAGTTCATCCTTATCTTCTATGTGACAATGTCACTTAACTTTTCAAAGTATTCTCATCTTTATGTACAGTACCACCTTCCTAGATAGGCAGAACTGTGTATCATGATTTTCTGTTTGTTTTTCACTGTACATTACAGAAATGAAACCAGAGACTTTTAAGGAGATGCCTAGAATGTATATAAATAAGAGTTGTTCATGCCCTAAGATCAGCCAAACTGTGCCTACTCTTTGATCTAGAACTACCACTACTAGGTCTGCATCCCAAAGACATGCAAAAAAAAAAAGGGGGGGGAGACCAATTTGTATAACAATATTTATGGCAGCTCTTTTTGTGGTGGCTTAGAATTGGAAATTGAGGGGATGCCCATCAATTGGGGAACGGCTGAACAAGTTGTGGTATATGAATGTAATGGATTACTATTATTCAATAAGAAATGATGAGCAGGCAGATTTCAGAAAAACCAGTAAAAACTTACATGACCTGATGCTGAGTGAAGTGAGCAGAACTAGGAGAATACTGTACACAGCAACGGCAACATTGTATGATGATTAACTATGATAGACTTAGCTCTTCTCTGCAATATAATGATCCAAGATAACTCCAAATGACTCATGATGGAAAATGATAACCATATCCAGAGAAAGAACTATGGGATCTGAATTCAGATCAAAGCATATTATTTTCATTTTTTTGTGTTTTTTTCTTTTTCTTGGTTTTTCCTTTTTGTTCTTACTCTTCCTTCACAACATAACTAATGTAGAATCATGTTTAACATGATTGTACACATATAACTCATATCACATTGTTTACTATTTTGGGGAGGAGGCAGGGGAGAGAGGGAGGGAGAAAAAAATTAGAACTCAACATTTCACGAAAATGAATGTTGACAAACATTTTAGATGTAATTGGAAAAACAAATAAAATACTATTAAGGAAAAAAAGAATAAAAAAGATCTTATATGATCATATATTACCATATCACTAGTATTTTATATCCGTAAAGTACTTAGTACAGTACCTGGCATATACTAGGTACTTAATGAATGCGTATTCCCTTCCCATTAGTATTGTTATTAATAGAAGTAGGGATACTCTTTGTAGTAGTAGCAGCAACAGTGGTAGTAGTAGTGGTGGTGGTAGCAGTGATAATGGTAGTTTTAATAGGGACAGCAGGAATAATATTGGCAATCCATTTTGTTCAGTCTTATAATATCTCCCTTTTTGATGTCTTGAAATTAATTAAATCTCATTTTGTTATATAACTTCACATTTTGATATCCTGATTGCCAGCTTTACATTAGCCTTTTCAAAAATACATATTTATTAAGTACCTACTGTATGCTTATGCTGTGTGCTAATAACCCTTTGATAAGATTTGGGGAAGAGACAAAGGTGATGTAAGACACAGTCTTTTTATTTATGGAGGTCATAGTTTAGTAAAGTAATATGACATAAAAATGAATAAAATATAAATATATAAAAATAACACATAGGAATACGGAAAGTGATGTAGACATTTGACTTCATTGTTACACAGAAATTCTGGATAAGAAAATATATACATTTAGAATATATATATATATATATATACATATATAATGTAGATAGCTATAATATAAAATAATTATGCCAGAGGGGTGCAAAACAAAGGCTGTGTGAAGCAAAGGTCATTATATACTGTGTTAGGGAGCTCTCCTTAAGGATAAGAGGCATGTTTCACATTTTTCATCTCCCCATAGCTCATGTGTCCATATAAACTTATCTCTTAATTGGAAAGGCAGCATAATAAATGGGATAGACAGCTAGACATGAATTCAGGAAGAGCTGGATTCAAATCCTTCTTCACTCTGGTATTTACCCCACAGGGTTGCTTTGAAGATCAAATTGGATAATATATGTAAAGAGCTTTGAAAATCTTAAAACTATATAAATGTCAATGATGATGATGATGATGATAATAATGAAGATGATGATGATGATGATGATGATGATGATGATGATGATGATGACTTTTTGTGTTTTCCAGGCATTTGGCCCATAAACATATATTATATTACTTAGTTCTTAAACTAACATTGTCATCAATATTTAATTCTTATATCATTTTATAATTTTCAGCTGTTTGTGTCATCTTCCCACCTTGATTTTAAGTTTTTCCAGGGCTCCAATCACATATACTCTTTCTTCGTATTGCCTTTAGTATTTAGTACTATGGTCTAAATGTAATGGGAGCATAATATTTTTGAATGACCACATTATGCTAGATTAACTTATGATATGTCACATTTTTATATCCCTTTATAGTTTACAAATTTATAGTACAAAAAATCTCTTTATAGTGTTAAATTGGTAGGTCAAGAATTATTATCTCCATTTTACAGATGAGAAAACTGAGTCTCAGATTGCTCTAATATTTACTAACAGTACAATCAGCAAATGAACTTTGCTTTTGTGATTCCAATATACTTCCAATATACCACTCTGACCCTCCTAAGCAGCACACAGAAGAAAAGAATTGCTTTACATTACTAAGGAGGGAGCCAAATTCTCAAAAGCCTATTGGGGCTTCTTTCTAAATATTGCCCTTATCCAAGCCTATTACCCATAAATTAGAGAATCAGATTAAATTATGATCACATTTGATAAGTTAGTGTTATTAATGGCAAGCCAATAATAATTACATTGGAATTATAAACCACTATTTGTTCCAATAAACAATAGAGAAATCCGATAAATACAACTACTTTAACTGTTATGATGATTCTTACAAATTATATAATTTTTAACCTTAAGTACACCCAGAATGCCTGCAGACAGAAAAGCATACTACTGTTCAAGTACTTTATTTATGAGTGGTGATCACCCAGAACTAACTGTATGATAATTATAACTTTTTATTCTTTCAGGTGCTGACCTGCATTAGCAGAGGGATTTTCTTCATCCAGAATTTTCCTATACCACCGGAATCAAAGATTTACATAACATATTACTTTTTAAGGACAAAGACTGTATCATATCTACTCTGTGTCTTTCCCAAATCTTATCGAAGAGTAATTAGCACATGGCATAAGCATAATCTTTATCAAACCTAATTAACCTCAGCGATTTCCGAATTTTAAATTGAAGATCTTTGCAATAAACACAAAATGAAATCCATGAAGCCCTTGAGACATTTCTGCCTTGAGGTTAAGAAAGTGACCTCCCAGAGGACCAACTGCACCAAGAGGTGGCTACAACCAGCCAAGTTCCCAAACGGGAGGCAGCCTACACTGAGGTAGAACTGACTATGGGACATTCTAAGTGGCAGCTGAGAGACAAAGTGTAATACTAGGAATAAGGAAGACCTGAGTTTGAGCCCTGCTTTGAACATTCACTAGTTGAGGAACTTATGTAACCTTTACCTGACTCAGTTTACTAAATTGTAAAAAGAGGGACAATAATAGCATCTATGTCAGGATTGTTGTGAGGAACACATGAGATTAGAGTACCAGATTAATTTATGATATAAAATTTATGATTTTAAAGTACTGATTAAATATGATTTAAAGTATGATTAAAGTACTTTTTAAAGTATCATACAGAAGTTAATCACAGTGACAATTATTATTAGGTATTCACTTGCTATCATAAATGGAGGTATTCTCATCTACTGCTACTTTGCTGGACTTATATAGTTAATAAACTCTCATTTTTACTCTCTGAATTCAGTGACAACAGAAGCCTGGATGTCTGAGGTTAAACCACTCTCATTCCTAACCACTATCTCTAAACACCATTTCACATTCCTTCATCCTCATCCTCATTCTTACCCACTTCAATTCTGGCTCTTCGGTATCTCATTTCAGCTCTTTCCACCACTTGCTGTGTGTCTTCTGAAGTTCCTTTTTGCCAATACCCACTTTCTTCTTTCTTGCCCCTTCTATTTCCACAGAGACCCGCCTACCCTACCCTTATGACTCCACATCTCATCTTTTTGACTACTGGTTGTACTTTCACTTACATCCCTCTTCTTCCCTCCCAACCCATATTGATACCAGAGTGGAAGCCAGAATACTCCTTGCTTACTATTACCCCTTCCCGACTCACCCTTTGCCGCCTTCACTAAGCAACCTCCCCTTCTTTTTAGTTATTTTCTTTCAAAATGTATCAGCCAATCCAAATGACGAAGTGTATTGTCTACCAATCTCCAGGTCACTCTCCTCTTCTCAATGACTGCCAACTCACAGATTTTTTCTCCACCCTACCTCTTGACTTTAAAATAAGGAACTTAAATATATATTGGTTTTCCTTTATAGGACCCAACTCCCCAGCTCTTCAACTTACTTAGTTCCCATTATTTAACTTCATTTCCACATCAGCTACACACAAGATGGTATATACCTTTCATCTTGTCTTTACCCATAAATATTCCACTACCATGATTAAAAACTGCACAAGTAATTTGCCTGATCATAACCTCATGTCATCATATATTTCCCTGTGCCTTATTTCTCTTATACTTATTTGGTTTCTTCCTCCATAGTATCTTTTGCATCTTACCCATCTCCTCTACTCACGTGTTACTACTTCATTTAAGCTCTTAGTAATTGCATCCCTCACCTACTGTAATAAAATTTCAATTGGTCCCTTTACATTGTCCCTCCCCATACCACCCATCCTCTACATAGCCACCAAAGTGATTTTCCTAAAGAGCAGATCTAACTACTTCATTCCCTACTCAATAAAATCGAGGGACTCCATATAATCAGTAGGAGCAAAGGTAAACTCTTCTTTTTAGTTCTTAAAACCCTTCAAGACCTGATCCCAACCTATGTTTCTAGCCTTAATATACATTACCCCCTGTCACATACTCTTTAGTAAACTCCAACCGGTCTTCTTGCTACTCCTCCCCTAGAACGCTCCATCTCCCATCTCTGCATCTTTGCAAAGAACATCTCTTCTCATTCCCTTTGTTACCCCCATCATAATGCCAACTTGAAAGGCCTTGAAGAGATTGCTTCATTTTTTCTTTTCTATGTTGCAATGTTTTCTTTTTCTCTTTTTATTTATTTTACTTTTAATTTATGGGATAAAACTAGCAGTTCCATATAATAGTATAATAAAAACAGAGATGTTTGTACATGAAACTGCAAATCCATTATTTACAATTTGCCATTCCTTTTAAATACATAATAAAGCTTTCATGTAAATATTTTTCTTCCCTTTTTTATTTGTTTTTAATTAAATATTTATTTTTAATACAAATAATACTATAGCTAGAATTTACAATAGTACTTTGAAGTTTGAAAGGCTCTTCTTTTCACATATTATCTCGTTTTGATTTGTGTTTGTATCTTCATTACCTAGCCTATATTAGATGTTTAATAAACACTTGTTGGTCAATTGAGGCAGTCCATACCATTTGGGGGGAATTCTAACTATTAGGAAATGTTTCATTACCTCGAGTTTAAATATGCCTCTTTGCAACTGCTTTTGAATTATTAACTCTTGGGGTCAACAACAGGTCTACTTTCACCTTTGCATGCCAACTATTCGAATGACCAAATACATTGATCCTGAATTAGAATTCCTGCGTTCATTCTTTTCTTTCCTCAGTGGCTCTTTCTGTCCAAAGACTCATAGAACCTTAGAATGAAGGGGATTTCAGAATGCAGGCCACTTCAGTTTTGCTGATGTGGAAACTGAGGCCCAGAAAGGTAAAAGAACTTCATCTCTATCCCTTTCCCTAAATAAGTATTAAAGATGGTCAGATTTTAAGGCATTATTTTTCCCCTAGTTCCACTGTATCTAGATAGTTCATTTTAATATTCACCCTTATAAGACACTAGGACCCTACATCCAGAAGATACCTCAGACACTATCTAGTCCAATGCCTTCATTTTAGAAATGAGATAACTGAAGCCCGCAGAGGTTAAGTGCTTTGCCCAAAGCCACACAGGCAATGTCTAAGGTGAGATTTGAGTCCAGGTCTTCTGACTCACAGACCCAGTATTCTTTCCACCATACCATAGAGCTCTGCTACCAAGTCTTTATTTGTTCCAATTAATGATTCTTCAGATATCAGAGCTTGAAGCCAGTCTTTGCACTAATGAAAAACCCTCCTCTACAGGCTCGGTTTATTCGGTGAATCCCTGATGTTCAAGTAAACACTAAACAGTGAACTGAGTTCATAGGCAGCCTCATTGTTAGCACTAATTGTACAGCATTGTTCACCCCTGGGATCTCCAGAAGGCTCAGAACAATTAGTAAGGCCCATAGCAGCCACAGACTCGTGCTACCCATCCCGATACTAAACGAGTTTTGGCTTCTAAAATAGGGGCCAAGAAAGCCAGGCCTAAGTAGTAGTATAACAGAAGCAAGAACAGAAGCTGGGCGGAATTGTGTTCATAGTGGGTGTTTATAGAGCACCTAAAAACTGGCAAAGCACTTTACATACATTAAAAAATTTATGCTTATAGAATTCCTGAGAGTGGCTCTGATAATGGTGTTATTATCCCAATTTTACAGATTAGAAAACTGAGACTCAAGGAACTTTGAGATGTGACTGGCTCTTGGAGATGAACCCAAGCCACTCCTGACTTCAAGTCAAACCCTTTTTCACTTCACTGCACTGTCTCCATTAGATGGGCCTGGGGACAAATGGATTGTAAACACATGCCGGGTTAACAAATGACAAATAAGCCCAGGACTCTACCGTTTAAGCTCGCTGATTTGTTTGCAGTTTTGAAAGACAACAAGCCCATAGATTCCCCCTTCATTTAATGGCCCCAAAGCAACTCTGCTTCTGAAGTCGGGGCCACTGCACATGTCTCACAGAAGGCCTCTGCTCTCCTGTGGCCTCATTAGCTGCTCTCTCACAAGGTAAGTAGCTGAGCAGTGTCCCAGATTCCCACACACCAACTCTGACATTTATAAAGCACTTTTGGTCCTGACAAGATCAAAAACTCAGCATTCTTTCAAATCTCATACTAACTCCCAAGCATCCCCAGGTCTAGCAGTGAAAACTGAAAATGCTAAAGCACTTATTAGATTAAAAAAAAAAAACCTTGGGAATTATGGGCTCCCTTCCCTCCACAATAGAAGGCGGTCATTTGATTTCTGCAACACATTCTTTCTTGGAAAATGCTAATCACATTACCTTTTAGACCGGACTCATTTGTGAATGCCTTGGCCCTTTCTATTAGCTTGGTTTCTGGAAACTATCTCAACAGACTGTGAGTTCCCAGCTAAACTGTGGGCTCCCTCCCAAAGACTCCTATGGTTGTACCTGAATGTCATCTTAGACATCTTGGCTCTGTATCCTGGAGCAGCTCTTCTTTTCAGAGCAGGAACAAAGGTATGTCACTGTGTTTCCTGAGAACAACTTGCTCTACATTACAATTTACCAAAAAGGAAAAAAAAAAGAAAAGACAAATAGTCCATTTTTCAGTCTCCACAAATGAAACAGAAAACCATAGTATTTTAGAACTGGAGAAGAACTTAGGGGTCACCTATTTCCTTTTTTAGAAGCTTACCCTTATGACATGTGACCTTGGGCAATTGACTTAATGTCCCTAGGCCTCAGTCACCTTATCTGTAAAATGAAGCACTTGGAGTAGTCTCTATGACTATTCCATTTATTATTTGGCATTGTTTGGCAGATAATTTCATGTGGCAGAAGGAGCACCAGACCAGAAGTCAGTAGGCCTGAACTCTCATTTTAGCCCTTATCCTGCCATTCAGTGTGACCCTGGATGAGTCACTTAATTTCTCGGTAAAATGAATGGAGTTAGGCTAGATAATATTTCAGGTCCCTACTAGCTCTCATAGCCTATGATTCTTTGAAAAAAAATGTTTTACAATCTGAACCCAATCTATCTTTCCAACCTTACAACAAAGCAAATAAAGCAACAAAAACAACCAAAAACCAGGTAGAGGAGCTGGCTATTTCAACAGCATCCTATTTTTGGCCAAATAATGAAAATAAAAAAAAATATTTTTCTTTGAGAGATCACAGTTACAGGCAAAGATGGAGAAATATGCCAAATGGCATTTTAGATGTCACTATTGTATCTTGATGTTTTTTAGGGCCCGTGGGACAAAAAAGAGGCAATCCTCTGAAGACCAAACCCAATTTTACTTTGGGCAATATAATGGGAGGCATATAAAGAGATTCCTTTTAACAGTGTCTTTTTTTCAAGATAAAAATGTTGTTACATGTTTGTTTTCCTCATGATATGTATTTATCAACCACCATGATAAGGAAGAAAAAGGAAAGTCCTTTTGGTGTGCAAATTTAGAGAAAGTAATTTGTAAATTAAATCCTAGATCTCTCTCTCTCTCTCTCTCTCTCTCTCTCTCTCTCTCTCTCTCTCTCTCTTCATAGACTGATAGATGTAGATAACATATATGTGTATACACATACACACGCACACACACACATGCAGAGAGATGAAAGATTCTTTAACAAATAGTTTCTATCCCTTTCCAAGACCACATAGGCTCTAGGCCACACTAATCTCTCCCTTTGCTGAACTACTGTAGAATTTACTGACTACCTTGTCTCTAAAGTCAGGGGGCATCTCTTATACTTTTTTTTCTATGACAGAAAGTACCTGGCACATACTGTGTGCTCAATAAATACTCTGAATGAATAAATGAGTGAATGAATTTCTAAGGCAGAATTTCATAGCAGTTATAGTTAGAAGGCAACTTAGCTATCTTCTGGTCTCAGTGGTCTCAAGGCTCTCAGGCCACTTTGACTGAATCCAAACTTCACAGAACAAATCCCCTTAATAAAAGGATTTTTTTGTAAAACTTGGACTCATTGGAAAGGCTGCACCCAAGGACCTAGAAGGCTACATGTGGCCTCAAGGCTACAGGTTCCCCAACCCTGATCTAGACCAATCAGGTAGACGCAGGAATCCTCTCTTCAATCTATGCCACAACTACTAATCTGGCCTTTGCTTGAAGACCTACAATTAAGGGGAGCCAAGTATTTCCCAAGGCAGACTAATCTACTTTTAAACAGGCCTAATTGTTTCTATACAATTTTTTATGGATATTTTATTTTTATACCGTCTAGTTTTCCTTCTATGGATAGGTCTAATTGTTAAGAGATTCACCTTATATAATCCTAAGATTGCCTCTTTGCAATGTTTAACCATTCCCTCCTAGTTTTGCCATCTGGGTCTATATTGGGCAAGTCCAAAACCTTGCTTTAATAGTGCTTTAATACTTTGAGTCAACTATCACTCCTCTCTAGGTCTGCATTTCTCCAAAGTTAAGTCGTTATTCAGTTATGTCTGACTTTATATGACCCTGTTTGGGGTTTTCATGGCAAAGATGCTTCAGGGGTTTGCTGTTTCCTTCTCCAGCTCATTTTATGGATGAGGAAACTGAGGCACACAGGTTGAGTGACTTGCCCAAGGTCACATAGCTAGTAAGTGTCTGAGGCTGGATTTGGACTTGGGAAGATGAATTTTCCTGATTCCAAGCACAGTACTTTAGCCTCTGTGCCACATAGCTGCCACCTCTGCAAAATAATTTATGCAATCCTGCTGTGGTACAAACTTCAGACCCTTCACCATCACAGTTGCTCTCATCTGAATGCTTTCCTACTTGTCAATATCTTTCCTAACACATAGTATCCTGAACTGAATACAATATTCCAGGTATGACCAGGGTAGAATGTAGCAGGCATTTTACCTCCTTATTCCCAGAAATTGCTCCTCTCTTAATATAGGCCAAGATGGCATTAGGGTTTGTTTTATTATTTTCTGTTTGGCTCCTGTATCACTTTCTGGTCTCATATTGAGCTTGAAGTTCAATAAATACTTCACATCTTTTTATCAGGCCATCTGTAATCTAACCATTTCTCCCCATTTTCCCAAGTCCAATTTTTTAACTCAAATGTAATACTTCACATCTATCCCTATTGAATTTCATCTTATTAGAGTCAGCCCAATGACCTAGTCCCTTAAGACATTTTTATAACCTGATTGTCTACTGTATTGGCTAACCCCTCCAGCTTTATGTTATCTGCATATTTGATAAGGCTGACATCTATAATTTTACCTAAAGCACTGATAAATATGTTAAGCAACATAAGGCCAAGATCAGATTCCTAAGGTACTCTACTGGAGAGCCTCATGCAAATCGACATTGAACATAGCCATTATTAATGACTACTCTTGAAGACTAGCCACTCAATCTCTTCCAAAGTCATCTGATTACACCATTATCTAGAGCAGATCTCTCCAAGGTATTTCAAACCCCACCCCCTTTTCTTTTCCCAAAGGAATACACTAAGACCTAGAGAAGTTAAGGAATGTGTTCTAAGTCATACACATTCGAAGCAACAGAGCTGGGATTGAAACCTGTATCCTTTTTCCTCCAGATAGTCACCCTTCCCAAAATACAATCTGTACCATGTATTTAACAGATTTCAGTTGCCCCTGCTAACAGGTTTCTAACCTGAGAATGGTCTCTAACCTGAGAATGATGAAACGGCAGGCCAGAGACAAAGTGCCATTTAATCAAGTAGCCATTTAATTAATTAGTTTCATTATGAGCAACAGCTTTGCAAATATGGAATTCTCCTGATCAGAATTCTACCTTGCTGAAGTGAAAACAGAGATTACATACATGTCACTATGGGAAGGGGTGGGGTGGATTACAAACAATCATTTCCCAGGGCCAGAGTGGTTTCCTATGAGAAGCCCACAAGTGGAAGACTACAAAACAATTCTGGAGTCCTATGGGAGCAATATTGTTCAGGTCTTTGGGGGTTGTTACTTGGTGGGGTGCAGGACCAGAGTTCTGTGATAGGAACAGGCTTTACAATCTTTGATTCGATTCACTTAAGGCGTAGAGACACAAGGATACAGTGATTGTGAGCATTGCCAAGGTTTGGTTTGATCATTTCAAGCTGCATTATGAATTTCTGACTCACAAGCTAGAAGAGTCAACTCTGGAGAATCTAATCTGCTAGCATATTCATTTCACAGATCATATTGATTATTATGAAAATCATAATTCCCTTCACAACCCCAGACCAAAACTATTAGAATCTTGTTCTTTAAGTATTCTGTTTTACAAAGGTGACCTGTGCTGAAAAGCTTGTCTGACACCTCCTTAGCAGCGATGCCAGGATTGTAAAGGCTTTGGGCAAGGCTAGTCTTTAAGCAGGGAAGCACTGATGAACTGTATGGCAGCTATGAGAGGACCCTACTCTTTAACTTTGGAGAAGTTCTGCAGAAGATTGGCCAAAGGGTAGTGTATTTCTTTTCAGCACACCCCCGTACCCACCTCCATATACACACACACACACACACACACACACACACACACACACACACACACACACATACACACACACACATACACACGCACATATACATATATACACATAAATATTTATACATGCACATATATACATACACATATACCACACTATTTCAGATATACATATATATACACTACACTATTTCATATATACACACACATATACACTATACTAATTCATATACACATATACCTATATATATGTACATATATATAAATTTACATGTATTACACACACACACACACACACACACACACACACACACACACACACCCCACCTCCAGAGAGCTCATCATATTGGTGCCCTATTTATTATGGACAAATTCATGTGAGGTTCTTATCTCAGCCTCCTCAGTAACAGGGACAACAGGCATGTGTTGTAAGGTTGGCTCCTAAAAATTCTTAAAGACCATCATCAGCATTATAAATTGACCTATACCAGTGGAGGGAGTAGCCATCACAGAAATTCTAATGTAATACAAAGGGGTGTGTGTGTGTGTGTGTGTGTGTGTGTGTGTGTGTGTGTGTGTGTGTGTGTGGAGGGGGGCTTAAGTGGTTAGAGGATAATATATTTACAACTGAAAAGGACCTTGGAGGTCATGTTTCCTAAACTCCAATTCACAGATGAGGAATCTGAGGTACAGAGCTTGTAAGTGAGTTATCCAAAGTCACGAAGGTACTAAGTAGCAGGAATGTAACTAGAACCACGGTCTTCTAACTTCCAAATCTAGCCCTTTTTTTTCTTGCTTTTTAAAAATTAATCAATCAGGGGCAGCTAGGTGGCTCAGTGGACAGAGCACCGGCCCTGAAGTCAGGAGGACCTGAGTTCAAATCTGACCTCAGACCAAACACTTGACACTTACTAGCTGTGTGACCCTGGGCAAGTCACTTAAACCCAATTGCCTTAAAAGAAAATTAATCAATCAAAAACACTTATTAAGTGCCTGCTATAGGCCAGGCATAACTGAGAGAATTAAGGCTATAAAAATATATTCTGTTCACCTGTGCATCTTTAACATTTTTAAAGTTGAAAAATATCATAAATTAATTTTTACTTTAGTCTAAAAGTAATGATATTCCATTATGGGCAATAGTTTAAAAAAAAAACTCCTGAGTATAACTTAAGTACCCTTATATACTACTTAACTGCTGGAAGTGCCACTTAAACTTTTTTTTTTTAATTTTACTTAAGAGGCTATTATTACTCTGTCACCTTTGGCCTATCTTACCACTCTTTAAAGGCTCCCAACCTCTATCTGTTCCTCCCTGTTACTGTCCTCCAATATTAAAAGGAAATATGCAGGTCTCATTTAATGTCTCCCTGTTACTCTGAATACTAGTGTTTTGTTTTGTTTTTTCTTTAGTTTTTTCTCCACAAAGGCCTCCTTTTCTCAATGCCCATAGCTCTGTACTTCTGTATGTTTCTTTGCTGCAGGACATTGAATCAACCGTGGGAGAGGAAAGTGTGATTGGATGGAGTGAATTTAGAGAGGGTAGAGATATGTTTAAAAAAAGAACTAGTGGAAATGAGAGAGGAAAACCCACACACATATGTAAATAGGCATTAATTTTTTGAATCAGCCACTTGTTTCATTGTTTTAGGACTCTCCCAATTTGGAAATGGGCAGCTAGGTGTTGCAATGGACAGAGTGCTGGGCCTAGAGTCAGGAAGACTCCTCTTCCTGAGTTCAAATCTGGCCTGAGACACTAGCTGTGTGAACCTGGGCAAGTCACTTATCCCTGTTTGCCTTACTCTGATCATCTGTAAAATAAGCAGGAGAAGAAAATGGCAGACTACGCCAGTATCTTTGCCAAGAAAAGCCCAAATGAGGTCATGAAGAATCAGACACAACTAAAATGACTGAACAATGAAAAAATTTTGAGAGTAATCCATTGATGCAGCCTTACTTGAAGAATAGAGGAAAAAAAAGAACTTGCCTGTGGTCACAAAGCTAGGAAATATCGGAGTCAGGACTTGAACCCAGTTCTCCTTGACTGCAAATCCATGCTTTCCCCTATGCTTGCTAAATAAAGACAGAGTAGATTTGCAGGGAAGGAAACACAAATACCAGAAGCACAGTTTTAAGACTTGGGTCTTAAAATTTATTGAACAATGTGGTACTTCTTCCTTCTGGATAGGCTTTAATTATTTTCTGCCCCCTTCCCTTCCCCTTGCTTATTAATCCCTTTAATTTTTCTTTGGCCTTCTTTCAACCCCAGTATGGTTATAAAAGCCAAGCTGTTCACAGAAACATAAAATTGAAAACAATTCAATTCTAAATAATTAATGGAGATTTAATATGTGTGAAAAGTAAGTCAAAATCTTGCTTTGCTACTACCACACAACGAAATGGATGAAAAATGAAAACAAAAATAAATTTCCCCCATCACTACCTCCTAAGGGGGGGGGAACAACTCAAAAAAGAAAAAAAAGTTTCTGATGCTAAATATTAAAAGGCAGCCTATCATAGTACTTGGAGACAGGAAGACTTGGATTCAAATCTTCTCTTAGACACTTAATGCTCTGAGCAAAGCACTGGTTCTCTTATCCTCAATTTTACATCTATAAAAAAGATATAATAATATTTATAACACTTACCTTGTAAGAGTAGGGTAAGGATAAATGGTCTAATGTCAGTAAAGAGATTTTGAACCTTATATGACAGAAATATTGGTTATTATCATGCAATTAAATAAGTATCTAATCCACTATTTGAGAAGTGTTAAGGTACCTGTGTTAAGACACAGTACAATTTGACACTCAGTTTTGAGAGAATCAGATACGTTTTCAAGGTTTCCTTGAAAATCTTGCAAATGAAATCATGCATTTTTATAACCCTAACTCT
The DNA here is from genome assembly GCF_003287225.1 of Phascolarctos cinereus. Lineage (NCBI taxonomy): Eukaryota > Metazoa > Chordata > Mammalia > Diprotodontia > Phascolarctidae > Phascolarctos > Phascolarctos cinereus. Next base: position 389,489,525 of record NW_027555625.1, on the reverse strand, counting down.
CAAGGGTAGATGTGGTAATAGAAGGGAGGGCAGAATAAGGGAAGGGGTAGTCAGAAGCTTTGGAGGAGTGACAAGGTAAAGGAGAGAGAATATAATAAATAGGGTATGGGTAATAGGATGGATTTAGCAACAGTAACTGAAAAAAAAATTGAAGCAAGTTTCTCTGATAAAGGCCTAATTTCTCAAACATATAGAGAACTGAGTCAAATTTATAAAACAGCCATTCCATAATTGATTAATGATCAAAAGATATTAATAGTTTCCAGATGAAGTAATCAAAGCTTTCTCTAGCCATATTTAAAAAAATACCCTAACTCACTATTGATTGGTGAAATGCAAATTAAAACAATTCTGAGGTACTACCTTATACTTCATTGGCTAATAAGACAAAAAATGAAAATGACAAACATTGGAGGGGATGTGGGGAAAATTGGGCATTAATGCACTGTTGGTGGTGGTGTGAACTGATTCAACCATTCTGTAAAGCAATTTGAGACTATGCTCAAAGGACTATAAAACCATGCATAGCCTTTAACCTTGAATACAACTAGTAGGTCTGTATCGTAAAAGAGATAAAAGCAAACAAACAAAAATGAAAAGGACCTATATGTAAAAAAAATATATTTACAGCAGGTATTTTCTGGGGGTAAAGAATTAGAAACTGAGGGGATGCTCATCAACTTGCGAATGGCTGAATAAGTTCTAGTATGTGATTATGATGGAACACCATTTTACCATAAGAAATGATAAGCAGGAATGCTCTCAGAAAACCTTGGAAAGACTTACATGAATTGTTGAAAAGTGAAAGGTAATGTGTATAAAGTAGCATCAATATTGTAAGATGATCAGCTGTGAGTGACTTAGCTATTTGGAGCAATACAATAATCCAAGACAACTCTGAAGGACTTAGGATGAAAAATGCTATCCATCCCCAAATAAAGAAATGATGGTGTCTGAATACAGATTTAAGTATACTTTTTTTAACTTTTTTAGTTTTTCTTTTTTTTGTCTATGTTTTCTTTTACAACCTAATATAGAAATATTTTGCATGACTACACATGTATAACCCCTATCAAATTGCCTTCTGAATGAGAATGGGGAGGAAGGAAGGGAGAGATTTAGGAACTCAAAGTTTTAAAAACAAATGTTAAAAATTGTTTTTGCATGTTACAGGGGAAAAATAAAATACTAAAAAACCCCAAGAAATATTTTGAACAAGAGAGTTTTCTCTAGGAAAAGCCAATCATAATGATGTTAATTGTATTAAATTAAATACTAACTGTACAAATAGGAAGATTCATTAGAAAAATAGGAAAACATATAAACTGATACAGAGTTAAGTAGTAGACAATTGCTACAATGCAAATTGTTAGTACTCTAAAATGAAATTTAATATTGGGTAAATATAATCAGTCAGCCAGTTTAAAAAAAAACAGTAAAATAAACTGATGTAAAAAACCCCCTCCTTTTATCAGATCCCCCTTGTTTACTGAATAAAATCCAGTATTCTTAACTTGGTAATAAGGACCTTCCACAAACTGATCTTATTCTATTTTTTTGAACTTTCTGACCCACTGCTCCCTCTCCAACTATTCACTTCCTTAAACTCAGGGACTGTTTTTGCCTTTGCCTCCTTTCTTTGTATTCACATTGCTTAACACAGTGCCTGGCACATAGTAAGCTCTTAATAAATGCTTGCTAACTGATTGACTGATATTCAGCCAAACTGGACTACTTGATTTTCCCCATGGGTGTACCTCAATTGCCTGCCTCTATAATTGCACACGTCTCGCACCCCTCCTTCCCAAAATCTCCATCTATTCACATCTTGCCGCTCTTTAAAGATGACCCAACTCCCCTAGCTACTTCTCCTATGAAGTTTCTGTTTCCTTCTTTTCCCTTTCCCCTAATTAAAACTAATTTTCCCCTTCTTGGACTCTTAATAACTTTATATGTCACGATATACATAAGGTGTATTGTGGTTATTTGTGTCTGCTTTCTATTGTGTGTTGGATTATGAGCTTCATGAAGGCAGGGATCACACCTTATTTGTCTCCCTCAGGGATGACCATAGTGCTCTGTATGTACAAATGTTCAATAAATATTGATTAAATTACATATACTTTTAGTCTTGGCTGACGTATTTGTTAGTTTTTCTAAGCTTCAGTTTTCTCCCTTTCTATTTTATTCTTTATATAAAGGATGACTCTGTATGAGCAAGGAGGAGAAAGTGGGATACATTTGGAAATTAAAGTTATGTTAAAAAGGTATCAATACGTTTTAAGTGATGATTGTTCAGCTGAAATCCAAGACTGCTAGATTTAGAACTAGATGACCTGTGTTCAAATTCTGTCTGTGCTCCTTATTACTTACACAATGCTGGGCAAATCATTTCACTTCCCTGGGCCTCAGCATCCTGATCTGTAAAATAAGGAAGCTGAACTAAATGACCTCTAAGCTTCCTTCCAACCCTAAGTCTGATCCTGTGGACCTGAGAATCAGCACTAAGAGATATTTAGTCTGCCTTGGTAAGTTGCTTCCCATTTTCCACATGAAATATCATTTAGTTATTGTGGCAAAAGGACTTAAGAGTCCTTAGGACATATAATGCTCTTTATTATTAATGATTTCCAATCTTCTTTCATATTCTAATGGTATGTGTTGTCATTGCGTAATTACAATTGCATCCTAAATGTCTAAAATATAGTTCAACACATGTTCTGGCTGAAATTTTTCCCAGTGTAAGTCATTTAAATACTAGTCTGCCTGGTAATTCCAGAGTAATAATAAATGAAAATAACAGGCATTTTCAGAGCCAGTGTAATATACTCTGGTTTCCTCAACATACCTAATATATTACATATCCCAATGTTGTACTCAAGAGAAAATGACATGTAGGTATAGATATATGTACATCTATCTATACACACACAAATATACACATATATGCATGTGATATAAATAGTTAAATGGCTAAGTTATACCTTACAATGCTCTACTTAAGGGAATTTTCTTGTTTGAAATTTATGAAATTTTTTCTGATGGTTAATGGGATGCAAGTGCTTTACTTAAAATTTCCATATTAAATAGATTTTTTTTGAGATCAAGTGTCTTACCATTATGACTAAGACAGGATAACGTGTAATGCGGAAGAGGTGAAAACAGTCATCTCTAAGGCTGTGGCCTTACCTCATTTAGAAATAACTAGTAGGAGTCCCAAACCAGCCTCCCCTCAAAGTTTCCATTTTGGGAAGGAAGGGCTGATAACAAGCACACCTACCCCTTGAGTCAAAAGTTGACTGTTAACAATGGTATTAACCTAGTCCCTTCTCCCAACATCACAATTGATTGAAGGAGTTTACTAGGGCACATTATTTTTGTTTATTTTTATAACTGCCTGTATGAGAGACAGATGGAACTTAACTAGGATATCTCAGACCCTTCTGTTGGCAGCTGATTTCCAACCAGAAGCCCCTGTAGCTGAGCTGTGAAAGTGATTAGCTGGTATCCACTGGGTGACAGGACCAATTGGTTGCTTCCCACAGAGCTGTGATACTAACTGACAGCTTCACAATCTTCCTTGAGCACCACCTATCATTATTTGCCTTAAACAGTACACTTGGACCAAGCCTAGGAGCCAGAATGAAGGAGCTGTAGGAATTTTCCTAAGTTTTACTTCCATTGTTCTCTCTCGATTTAGGAGAGAGAGAGGAAGAAGTCAGGGGGTGTGGTAGGAGGGATGGACAAACTCAAAGACAAACTGCTTGGCAAATGCAAAATTGAGCGACTTTGGTTTGCAGACTCCATCAGGTAGGAAATGCTTTTGCTCACAGCTTAATATAGTTTACAATTTCTTTCGTCCCCAAAATCTCTGTGAGTTATATAATTTTGGAGCTCTATTAAGGCAAAAATGGCAGGCTTTTGGAACACATCTCACTGTCATATTATCCTGGTTGTTAAAGACAAGTGAAGCTGTAGAATATAGAGCAAACTAGGAGTCATGAGGCCTTGTTTGCTATTAACAGTGTGACCTTGAACAAGACACTTAACTTCTCTTGGTTTCAACTGGCCGTGCAAAATTAATAACTCCATTTTACAAGTGGGGAAGCTCTAGCTCATAGTAACCAATCGCTCAATTAGCAAACATTTCTTAAATGCCTTTTATGTACCCAGACATTGAGCCAGGAGCTGGGGATTCAGATGGAAAAAAATGAAATAATCTCTGTTCTCAAGGAGTTTACCTGTTACAGGGGAGGCAATACGCAAATATCTAAGTACATATTGAATAAACATATGCCAAAATAATACAAAATAAATACAGAATAGTTAAAGAAGGTTGACACTAACTATTGAGGGGATGAGGAAATATTTCATGTAGAAGACAACATGACCTGAAACTTGAAGAAAGTGAAAGATTCTACGAAGTACAGGTGAGAAGAGAATTGATTTTAGGCATGGAGGACAACCAGTGACAAGTTTGGAAATGTAGTGCCCTTTGTGAGGGACAAAGAGAAGTTTAGGTACACTATAAATTGAAGGAAGGAGAGTAATATCTGATGAGACTAGAAAGATAGATCAGGGTCAAATAATAAGAAGCTTGAAAAGCCAAACAGAAGAGTTTGTATTATATTCTATACAATGATGTGACTAAATTTTATTGAGTAGGAGAATGACATAGTCAGAAATGTTTTTGCTTTGTGGAGGATGAATTAGAGTATGGGTAGATTTTAGGAAGGGAAACCAATTTAGGAGGCCATTTCAAGCCAAGACATATTTAAGGTTAAATACTTACTAAAGAGAGCTATGAAATCAAGACCAAAATAGACAAATAAACACATTAACAAATATATAAATGAAAACAAATGGCTATAACTCATTAGCACATAGGTTAGAAGCAAATTGAATTCAGTTAAAACAAGTCAAGTTTATTACTTAATTGGCAACCCTGACTAAGAGGGCCAGGAAATGAACCCATATTCTCATATTCCAGTTCTATTTCTACTACAAACTAATAATAGATGCAACAGGCATCCACATATGCATATTGTTCTGTCTGTGCTGGGCTTTAACCAGCATTCTTCTTTGAGACTTCCTAGATAAACATCTAGATCAGACAAATGTTAGGGGATGTGTGGTATAGTGAGAGGACAACTGGACTTGGACCCAGGAGATACTTGGGTTTGAATCCCAGTTCTGTCACTTAATAGCCTTGTGACTATGGGCTAGTTACTTCATCTCTTTAATCACTAGCCTTACAGGGATATTCCAAGACAACTCTTTTATAAAGTACACAGGGCTACAAACTTCCTTTCTTGTTGCAGCTACTGGGTCAGGTAACCTGCAGCTGCCTAAGCTAAAACATTACCATGAATAATTGAATCCAAGCAGACACCACCATCTTTATAAGCACCAAAATCTAGACTGTTTACAAATAAAAGAAGAAAACGATGGACACATCCAGGTCTTTGGTGCAGATATATTTTGTTCTTTTCTCTTTTGTAAGCATTTTGGGAAGATAAGTCCTTTTCATTCTTCTTCATGGTAGTTGCTAAAAACATAATTTGCTGTTTGAATGAATAAACTGAAGATGAACTAGCTGCCCTGGTGAAAAAGCCTCATCTATGGAACTGCTTTCCCCTCTCAATAACCTTGACTAGAGAATTGGTGTCTTGCAATTATAGTAAATTTACCTATTGCAGTGATCAAAAGAACTGGTCAAATTGCTGAGACTAAAGAAGATCGCTGTTCACTGAAGTATTCTATTTATACATCAGTAATAGTATAAAAATATAAAGATAGTTAAGTTTCATAATACTAGCTTCCTATTTCATTTCTTTTTTTTTTTTTTGGCCTCATTAATTTTCTTGATTTACTTTGTCTTTTCCCTCTTCAGTCTCCTGAATTTTCTATGCTGAACACATTATCATGCGTTCTGATGGATAAGCTCTCGGTTATGGTGCTCTGTTTTGGGTAATGGGGACTCCAGTTCCTTTATCACTTTTAGCAAAATAGATTTCTTTAATTAAGTGAACTTTGAATTCATAATTTCATAACCTGTATTTCATATCCTCTTGACTTTTGCTTCTGGCCTACACAAAAAAAAAAAAAAAGAAAGAAAAGGAAGACCACAAAATCCATCACTTTTCTCTACATTTTTGGCCTGCCTTTTTATTTCAATGATATTTTATATATAATTTTCTTTCAACTTTATGTCATACATTCAATCTTTCCTAAAGGCCAGAATTTTTCCACATCCAAAAATGAATATGTGGGTAAATGTCAAACATAAACCGTTTCTACTTCAATGATGAACCCTAAAAAGCTGGAACTTTGAGATTGGCTTGGGCCATTCTCTAACAGCCGGTACTTTAAAAAATAAAAGGAAAACATATATTTCAAATTATGAGATAGGCAATAATTCCATATATTTCAAAATTAACCCAAGTGATGGGAAAGTAGATGCTTTCATAAAGTTGAAAAAGATACACATATCTATCATATATTAAGATAAGCTGTAAATAGATAAATAATAGATATTAAGAGTAACACAACAACAAAAAAGTGAAAGGAGCAAGGAAGAGATGACCTTTTAAATCTATGGATTGGGGAAAAATCTATGACCAAAAGCAGGAGAGATCACAGAAGATGAAATGAAAAAAAAATTGATTCTATATTTTTAAAATTTTTGCATTAAAAAAGTGAATTTGGTTAATATTAAAAGGGAAGCAGATAAGGGAGGAGAAAATGTAGAAAATTATGCTGATAAGAATCTCATTTTAAAGATGTAAAAGGAACTGAATCAAATCTACAAAGCTAAGAACCATTCCACAATTAAGAAATGATTAAATGATATAAACAAGCAGTTTATTAAGGAAGAAATCCAAGCTTTTGCCAGTTATACAAAAATGCTAAAAATCACTAATACAGAAATGCAAATTAAAGAAACTCTGTGGTCCCACCTAATATTGCATACACAAAAGGGACAAAAAGGGAGACTCATAAATTTTAGATGGGTTGCAAGAAAATGGGCACTGAAAAATGGTGCAAATTTTCTGGAAAACAATTTGGAATTATGCTGTTCAAATTACTAAACTATGTATACCTACCCATTGCCCCAGCAACACCACTACTGGACTTATACCCCCCCCAAAAGGAAAGAAAGAATATATGGACCCACACAAAAATATTTATACCTCCTCCATTTATAGGAACAATGAGCTGGAAACTGAGATGCTACTTATCAAATGGGGAATGGCTTAACCAATTATGGCAAATGCAAGAGGGTGAAGGAAAGATGGTGGAGCAGAAAAAGTAATTCAGTCGAACTCTCCCTACATTTCCCTCCAAAGAATGTTAAAATGATGCCTCAAATCAATTTTGGAGTAGTGTAGTCAACAAAATATCAGGTTGAAACATATTTCCAGCCTAAGACAATTAAAGAATTTTGGCAGGAGACATCTGCAACACCTGGTTGGGGCTAGGTTGGAACACATGCAGCGGTAGCACTAGCTATGGGCCTTAGAGATGGCCAAAACACCTGGATTAGCATCTTCAGTTCTTAGCAAAGAGAAGGGAAGGGAATTAGATAACTGGTCAGAAACAAACTACAGGGGACTCTTTACTGGTACTGACTGCTGCTGTAGATAAGCGGCAATTTTATTTGTCACATGCAGTTCTGAGTTATAATGCCAGGGCAGAAAGTACTTATGGTCAGTCAAAAGGAAGTAGGGGCCTTGGTCCTATTTGAAGGGCACTGAGGAGCACTAGTGTTTGTGGCTACAGGGAAACAAGGGATCTTCTTGGGTAAAGACCAGAGTATAAGCCAGTACAGCAGTGCCCACACCTCTCCCTGGGTCATACCACCTTGGAAGCAGTGAAAACATGAAGAACCCCAGAACTAGCTCTTAAAACAGTAGCATGAAGAGATCTGACCTTGGAACAGTGTTTCCCCACCCCTAAGTGAGCAGAGCCCACCTTTAACATGAAGTTCAAAGTCAAGAAATAGGCTGGAAAATGAGCAAACAACAACAACAATAACAAAGAACTTGCCTGCAGAAGACTAACAATCATGATTTCAGACAAAGCAAAAACAAAACAAGATGTAATTAAAAGAGGAAAATCAGATAAACTACATTTTCTCTAAAAGTACCATAGATGGAGGCAAAGCCAAGATGGTGGAATAAAGGCAGGGCCTCGCCTGACACTCCCCCAAACCTTTCCAAATACCTTTAAAATTGCTAAACAAATTCTACGGCAACAGAAACCACAAAAAGATGGAGCAGAACAAATTTCCAGCCCAAGACAACTTGGAAGTTTGGCAGGAAAGGTCTGTTTTACCGGGGTGAGAGAAGAGTGAAGACCATGCCAGCACAGATTGGGCCCCAGCAAACTCAGAGCAGTCCTCAGGATGACTGAATCAGTTACACCAGCAGCAGTTTCCAGATTTCTCAGCCTACAGACACCAAAGGCAACGTGGAAAGTCAATAGGAAAGGTCTGTTTCCTATTGTGAAGTGCATTCCAACACAGGCTGTGCCAGCATAGCCTCAGTCCCAGCAAACCAGGAAAAGGCCTTGGGAGTGATGGAATCAGCAGGGGCAGAGGATGCTTCCAGAGCTCTCAGCCCAAAGATGGTAAGGGGTTCTAACAACTGGTCAGAAGGAGATTACAGTGTTCTTTTTTGCTAGCAGTAAGGCAGGACTCGTTTACTTTACCCACACTCAGATCTGGGTCACAGTCCTGGGTGTGAGTCCCAGGGTGAGGAGGGGCACTAGCATAATAGAGCTTGTGGCCACAGTTGGGAGGGAGATCATCCTCACAGTTACAGGGCACAAAAGGGTGCTTGGGGTTGCTCACAGACCACAGCACAGGCCAGGAGAGTAGCCAACATGTCTTAGATCATACCACCTTGAAAGAACTGAAAACTTACAAGTCCCTAGAAATATTTCTGAAAACAGCTGCACAAAACCCCTGAAGCTTGGGATAGTGCACTCTCAACCCAGGAAGTAAAACTACACTTTAACAAACAGTTAAAAGTCAAGTAATAGGTTGGGAAAATGAACAAACAGTGGTGGGGGGGGAACACTGACTATAGAAAGTTACTAGGTGACAAAGAAGATTTAAAAACGCACTCAGAAGAAGAGAACAGAGTCAAAGTTCCTACATCCCAAACCTCCAAGAAAAAAAAAAATAATTGGTCTAACACCACGGAACAGCTCAAAATGAATTTTGAAAATAAAATAAGAGAGGTAGAAGAAAAATTAGGAAGAGAAATTAGAGTGATGCAAGAAAATCATGGAAAAGGAGTGAACAGCTTGGTAAAGGAGACACACACACAAAAAAATACTGAAGAAAATAATACCTTAAAAAACAGACTAGGCCAAATGGTAAAAGAGGTAAAAAAAAAAAAAAACAATGAGGAGAATGCCTTAAAAAGCAGAATAGGCCAAATGGTAAAAGAGGTACAAAATCTCACTGAAGAAGATAATTCTTCAAAAATTAGAATGGAACAAGTAGAAGCTAATAACTTTATGAGAAATCAAGAAACAATAAAACAAAACCAAAAGAATGAAAAATGGAAGACAATGTTAAATATCTCATTGTAAAAAAAGAACTGACCTGGAAAACAGATCCAAGAGAGATAATTTAAAAATTATTGGACTATCTGAAAGCCATGATCAAAAAAAAAAAGAGCCTAGACATGATCTTTCAAGAAATTATAAAGAAAAATTGTCCTGATATTCTAGAAACAGAGGGTAAAATAGAAATCACCTTTTAAAGCAATCTCAAGAATATTATAGACAAATTCCAGAGTTCCTAGGTCAAGGAGAAAATATTGCAAGAAGCCAGAAAGAAATGATTCAAGTATCATGGAGCCACAGTCAGGGTAACACAAAATTTAGCAGCTACTATGTTAAATAATTGGAGGGTTTGGAATATGATATTCCGGAAGGCAAAAGAGTTAGGATTACAACCAAGAATCACCTACCCAGCAACACTTAGTATAATCCTTCAAGGGGAAAATGTATTTTCAATGAATTAGAGGACTTTCCATCATTCTTGATAAAAAAGACCAGAGCTGAGTAGAAAATTTGACTTTCAGATATGACACTCAAGAGAAGCATAAGAAGGCAAATAGGAAAGAGAAATCATAAGGGACTTGACAAGGTTAAACCGTTTACTTTCCTAAATGGGAAAATGATATCTGTAACTCATAAGAACTTTCTTATTATTGGGGCAGTTAGAAAGAGTATATATTACAGAGGAAACAGGTGTGAGTTGAATACGAAGAGATGATATCTAAAAAAAATTAAATTAAGGGGTGGGACAGGAATATACTGGGAGAAAGAGAAAGGGAGAGGTAGAATGAGGTAAATTGTTTCACATAAAAGAGGCAAGGAAAAGTTCTTACGGTGGAGGGGAATTTGGGGGAGGTGAGAGGGAAAGGAGTGAACCTTACTGTCATCAGAATTGGCTGAAAGAGGGAATTAAATTTACATTCAATGGTGTATAGAAATCTGTCTTACCCTACAGGAAAGTAGGAGGGGAAGGGAAAAAGAGAATGGAGTGGGGCTTATAGGGACAGCAGACTGGGGGAGGGGGTAGTCAGAAGAAAAACATTTTTGAGGAGGGACAAGGTAAAAGTAGAGGGAGAATAGAACAAATAGGGGAGGGGTGATAGGATGGAGAAAATGCAGTTAGCAATAGTAACTGTGAAAAAAAAATTTGAATCAAGTTTTTTATGATAAAGGCTTCATTTCTCAAATATATAGGGAGATGAGTCAAATTTATAAAAAGTAAGAATCATTCTCCAACTGAAAAATGATCAAAAAAGTTTTCAGGTGATATATCTGTAACCATATGACAAAAAAAAATACTCTATTGATTTGAAAAATGAAAATTAAAACAATTCTGAGGTACTACCTCATGCCTATTAGATTGGCTAATAGAACAGAAAATGTAAATGGGAAGTGTTGGAGAGGATGTGGGGAAAATGAGACATTAATGCATTGTTGGTAGAGTTGTGAAATGATTCAACCATTCTGTAGAACAATTTGGAACTAGGTCCAAAGGGCTATAAAACCATGCATATCCTTTTAACTTGAATACCCCTTCTAGGTCTGTATCCCAAAAGATATAAGGAAAAAAAAAAAGGAAAATGACCTCTATGCACAAAAACATTTATAATAGTTCGTTTCTGGGGGCAAAAATAAAAAAAATAAAAACTTGAAGGGATACTCATCAATTGGAGAATGGCTGAACAATTATGATGGAATACTATTGTAATATATAAGAAATGATGACCTGGATGCTCTCAGAAAAACCTGGAAAGACTTGCATGAGCTGATTCAAAATGAAATTCACTGTGTACAAAGTAAAATTAATATTGTAAGATGATCAGCTGTGAATGACTTAGCTATTCTCAGCAATACAATGATCTAAGATAACTCTGAAGGACTTATGATGAAAAATGCTTTCATCCCCAGAGAAAGAAATGATAGTGTTTGAATACAAATTAAAAAATGCTCTTTTTTAACTTTCTTTATTTTCTTGATTTTTGTTCTGGTCTGTTGTTTATTTTTTTTTCACAACACTACTATTATGGATATGTTTTTCATGACTATACATGTATAATCTATATTGAACTGCTTGCCTTCTCAATGGAAGTGGGAAGGAAAGGAGAGAGAGAATTTGGAACTCAAAGTTTATAAACAAATGTTAAAAATTGTTTTTAGATGAAACTGGTGAAAAATAAATTAATTAATTGAACAGTACCATAACCAGAGAAGAAATATAAAAAAGACTAAATAGCAAGTTTCTCTGATAAAAGCTTCATTTTTCAAATATTTAGGAAACTGAGTCAAATTCATGAAAATGAAAGCCATTTCCCAATTGATAAATGGTCAAAAGATATGAACAAGCATTTTTCAGAAGAAGAAATGAAAGCCATCTATAGACATATGAAAAAATGCTCTAAAGCACTACTGATTAGAGATATGCAAATCAAAGCACCTCTGTGGTATCACCTCAATCAGAAATGGCAAATGCTGGAGTGGGTGAGGGAAAATAATATACCAGTTAATTGTAGGTGGAGTAGGCCCAACCATTCTAGGTAACAATTTCAAACTATGGCCAAAGGGTTATAAAACTATGTATATCCTTTGACCCAACAATACTATGCCTAGGACTGTACCTCAAGGAGATAAAAGAAAAATAAAAAGGACCTATATGTCAAAAAATATTTATAGCAACTTTTTTTTTTCTGGTGGTAAAGATTTGGAAATTAAGGGAATGGTCATCAGTTGGGAAATGACTGAACAAATTGTGGCACATGATTTGTGATGGAGTAAAATTGTGCATTAAGAAATGATGAGTGGGATGTTTCAGAAAAACCTGGGAAGACTTATATTGCACAAAGTGAAATGAGCAGAACCAGAACTTTGTATATAACAATAGTAATATTATAATGATGATCAACTGTGAAAGACTTAGCAACTCTGATTGATACAATGATCCAAGACTATTTCAAAAGACTAAGGATGAAAACATTCTACCCATTTTCAGAGAGAAAACTGGTGAATTTTGAGTGCAAATTGAAGTATAATTTTCTTACTTTATTTTTCTTGCTTTTTTGTGATATGGCTATATGGAAATTTGTATGATTTGACATGTATAATTTATATCACATTGCTTGCACTTTCAGTGGGTGGGGCACAGGAGAGAGAATTTGGAACTCAAAAATAATGTTGAAAATGAATAAATGAATAAATCACAAATTAAAAACCCAAATTATGACAAATGCTTATAATGGAATACAATTGTGCTATAATAAATGATGAAGGGGATGATTTTAGAGAAACTTGGGAAGGTGTATCTAAATTGATGCAGAATGAAATGAGCAGAACCATAAGAATAATTTCTACAACAATACTATAAAGCAACAACAATTTTGAAAGACATAAAAATGTTAATCAAAGCAATGACCAATCATCATTCCATCATTCCAGAGGTCAAATGATGAAGCTGGAATAAATAGGGCTATGAATGGACCATGTCCAAATATACATACATACATCCATATAAAAATATATATACATATGTATGTGTGTGTGTATATATATGTATATATACATATATATATATATACATATATATACATACATGCATATAAAAATACATACACAAACACACATATACACATGAACATGTATTTACGCACAAAATTCTACATAGTAAGTCCACCAACCCAGGAGGTAAGTAGTGATTGCAATCCATCATAGGAGTGCTTTTTTTTCTGGTGAGACAATTGGGGTTAAGTGACTTGCCCAGAGTCACACAGCTAGTGAGTGTTATATGTCTGAGGTTGGATTTGAACTCAGGTCCTCCTGACTTCAGGGCTATCCACTGTGCCACCTAGCTGCTCCCTATAGGAATGCTCTAACAACTTCCAAGATAACTAATTACATGCATAATGACTAATCAGCTGAGTTCAGGACTCAGAGTCAGGAAGACCTGAGTTCATATACTTCCTCAGACAGTAGTTTTGTGATCCTGGTAAATATTTCAAGCAGCCAGAAAGAAACAATTCAAGTACTGTGGAAACACAATCAGGATAACACAAGATTTAGCAGCTTCTACATTAAAGGACCACAGGGCATGGAATATAATATTCCAGAGGGCAAAGGAGCTAGGATTACAACCAAGAATCACCTACCCAGCAAAACTGAGTATAACCCTTTAGGGGAAAAAATGGTCATTCAGAAATACTAGTAGTAGTAGTAGTACTACTAGTAGTAGATTATATGTGTAAACTATTTATAGGAGCTCTTTTTGTCTTGGCAAAGAATTGGAAATTGAGGGGATACTCATCAATCGGGGAATGACTGAGCAAGTTGTGGCATATGATTGTGATGGATTCCAATATGCTATAAGAAGTGATGACGAGCATGGCTTCAGAAAATCATGGGGACACCTATATGAGCTAATGCAAAGTGAAGTGAAAAGAACTAGGAGATCATTGTGCATAGTAACAGCAGTGTTGTAATGAAGATAAACTGTGAGCTGACTATCAATACAGAGATCAATACAATGAATCAAAACAATTCCAAAAGACTCAGAATGAAAAAAAAAATGCTATTCACCTCCAGAGAGAGAACTAATAGCCCCCTTTTTTTTTGCATATTTTGTTAATTTATTTTGATTCATCAACAATCACTTCCATATGATTTTGAGTTTAAAATTTTTCTCCCTCTTCCTTCCCACCTCTCTCCCCAAAACTGCACACAATCTGATATAGGCTATACATTTACATTCCTATTAAACATATTTTCACATTAGTGAAGTTTTAAGTAAAAATAAGAGCAATAGGAGGAGCCATCAGAAAGAGAAGAGAAAAAAATAGAGATTTAACTTTCACAATTATGATTACTGTGTTTTTCTCCATCCTTTTTTCACCCTGTTCATGCTTTTCTTTCTCCTCTCTCCCTTCTCCCCCTCACCAGCACTTTGCTTTTGACTACTGCTTCCTTCAGTCTCTCCTCTCTTCTATTTCCCCCCTCCCCCTCTTTCCCTTTGCTCCCACTGCTTCTTCCCTCCCTTCCAGCCCCCCTCCCTTTTCTTTCCCCTTTTTTCTCCTACTGCCCATACGGCAAGTTACATTTTCATACATAACTGATTATGTTATTCCTTTCTTGAGCAAAATCTGATGAGAGCAAGGTTCAAACAATGCTTGCCCCCCTCCCTTCTTTCCCTCTGCTGTAATAGGATTTTCTGTCTTTTCCTGTAATGTAATTTACCCTTGCCTGTCTCCTAATTTCTCAGTACATTTTCTAAGATCAGGCTAATCCTCTTACTTGGATCCATTTAACCAACTTGATTAGACTTTTTTTTTTATCATTACATCAAAGTCAATCAATATCCACCCCCTTTATGTATACTCCTTTAACATGGTGTAATAACAATACAGTTCTCAAGAGCTGCAAGTGTCATCTTCCCTTGTAGGGATATAAACAGTCCGTCCTTACTAACAACATTTTGTATCTTTCTGTCCCGTTTACTTTTTTATGTCTTTCTTGAATCTTATACTTGAAGACCAAATTTTTTGTTGAGCTCTGTTCTTTTTATGAGGAAGGTTTGGAAGTCCCCTATTTCATTGAATATCCATCTTCTTCCTTGAAAAATCATGCTCAATTTTTGCCTTACAGAATATCGTGTTCCATACCCTGCAGTCTTTTAAAATAGAAGCTAGAAGGTCCTGTGTAATCCTGACTGTGGTTCCATGATATTTAAATTGTTTCTTTCTGGCTGCTTGCAACACCTTCTCTTTCATCTGGTAATTTTGGAATTTTGCTATTATATTCCTTGGCATTGTCAATTTGGGATCTCTTTCAGGTGGTGAGAGGTGGATTCTTTCTATGATTATTTTACCTTCTGGTTCTAGGACTTCCAGGCAGTTTTCCTTTATGATTTCCTGAAAGATACTGTCCAGGCTCTTTTTTTTTCATCATGATTTTCAGGTAGTCCAATGATTTTTAAATTGTTTCTCCTGGATCAATTTTCCAGGTCAGTAGTTTTACCGATGAGGTATTTTAAGTTTTCATACATTTTTTCATTTTTCTGTTTCTGTTTGACTGATTCTTGCTCTCTCATAGAGTCATTAGTTTCCATTTGTCCAATTCTAGTTTTTAACAGATTGTTTTCTTCTGTTAGTTTTTGTACTTCCTTCTTCAATTGGCCAACTGTATTTTTTAAGGGATTTGTTTTCTTCAATATACTTTTTTTCCAGTTGGCCAATTGTTTTTCGTAAGGACTCTTCTACCTCTCTCATTAGACTTTTAAAATCCTACTTGAGCTCTTCTAAGATGCCTTTTTGGGCTTCAGACCAGTTCATATTCCCTTTTGATGTTGCAGATGTGGGTTTATTGACAATGTTGTCCTCTTCAGAATTTCTGTCTTCATCTCCACTCTTCTCATAATATGAATCTATGGTATGTTTCTTTTTACTCATGGTTTCTTTATTCCCTGACCTTTAAGGAGATTGAGCTCTCCTGCTGGGGAACACAGGGCACTGACCCAACCTTCTTGTGTTGGGAGCCTAGGTCTTGATCACTGGCTTTGTGTGCTTGGCCCTCTTATGTTGGCAATTGGAGGCTGTAGGGTTTGGGCAACTTACCTTGTATTGGGCTGGAATCAGCAAGGCTGGAACTTTCAGGCAATTGTAGATTGCCTGTTTTTCCTTTCCTTTAGCTCTCTTCAGCTCCTTTTAGATTAGTGCTGCAGGGTGTTTATCTGCCTGGGGCCCCTTGCAATGCTGCCTCCCTCTTTTCTGCTAATGCACTGGGAGATTCCTTTGTGGTAGAGTGCCAAGGCAGCTGGTGGTTTTCTTAGCTGGTTTCCACCATTTCCCTCTGCCCTCCCTGAGGCACTTAGAGGTCCAGGTGTTGGTGTTGGGTTGGAATCAGCAAGGCTGGGACTTTAGGAAGACTCTAGATTTTTTCTTTAGCTCCTTTCAGATGAATGCTGCAGGGTGCTCATCTTCCTGGGGCCCTTTGTAGTACTGCTTCCCTTATTTTTGCTGAGGCACTAGTAGCCCAGTTTGTTGGGTTGCTGCACTGCTGTTCCCCATCTTTCTTCTAGTTCAGATGTTCCAGAGTTGTTGTTTTTTTTCCCCTACGGTGATATTTTCTGGGTTTTCAGAGGTTGATAGGGGAGGGTGAGAGAGACTACCTTTTCACTCCGCCATTGTGGCTCCCCCTAATAAACTCTTGAGTGCAAATTGTATGCTCCCTTGGTTATCTTCTTTACCTCTCTACCCCCTCCTTTCTATCCTTCCCTAGTTTCACATGATCTTTCCAGTACCTTAATATGTATGCTTGTCAACAGTATATTCTTAGACTTGACTTCTCTTCTCTTCTCTTCTTTTGTTCTCTTGCTTGACAACTTTATTAATTCTTATGACTTTGATTAGCATCTCTAAGCACATAAGTCCTAAATTTATATCCCTACTACTGACATCTCTTATGAGCATCATACCTGAATTTTTAACTGCCTACAGGAAATTTCCACATGAATTTCCCACCAGCCCCCTGAACCTAACTCTTCTAAGATAGAGGTCTTTGTTTGCCCCACAAACATGCTCCTTTTGACTTCTCTATTTCTTTCTATGGCCCTGCTCTTCACATGGTCTCCCATGGTTATAATCATATTCTGAATACATTCCCCTCTATCACCTTTCACATTCAGTCCCACAACAAACCTTGCAATTTCCATATCTTCAATTTAGGGTAATAGATATAGAGCCAGACAGGACCAAATAGCTCATCTGATCCAACTATTTATTTAACAAATAGGGGAACTGAGACTTAAAGGAGTCACGTGACTTCTTTTGAAATGATTACTTTTGAATAAGTCAAAGGACTTATTCAAGATCACACAGTACTAAGTGGCAGAGCTTGATACTATATCTTAATTCTAAATCCCATGTTCTTTACTTTGTATCATGCTACCTCCAACCTTTTCTAACTGTTCTCTTCTCTCTTCCTACAGACACCATCATAGTTCAGGCTCTTGTGTAGACTTTCTCAACCTGCAAACTCTACATTCCTTTTCCCTATGAAAGAGTCCTTGGTATTGCCACCATGATAATCTACTCATGTCATTCCTCCATTCAAAAAATTGTTGTTGGCTCCCTTTTGTTTCCCAAGTAAAGTTCCAGTGCCTCATTAAAGGCCTTCTACAATCTGGTATCACTTCACTTTTGCAAATCTACCTTTTAGTACCATATCTTTCATTAGCTCTGGCCACATTAGACTATACTTTGTCTCAGCACATATTTGCATCTGCTATTATATCCTATGTTCAGAATGACTTTGCTTTCCAGTATCACTAAATTCTATCTGTCCTGTAAAGCCTAAGTCAAAATTTTTTTTTTCTTCCAGGAAGCCTTGTGAAAAATTTAACAATCTTTTCCTTCATATCTCAAATAATACTGTCTTGTAACTGTCATTTAAAATTATTTATTACAGTTATTTCTTCAGGGTATCATCCCATATTAGAAACCATTGGTATATATAGAGTAGGATCTGTGTTTTGTGTCTTCCCTACCTTCCAGCACAGTGCAAATAAGCACATGCTTAATACACATTTGTTTTCACTTGGTATGTTCTGCTATAGCTAAACTTAAATAAATCTCAATCTAATTCCAGAGTGGGATGACCCCCTTTTCTTCTCAATAGGAACAACAAAGAAACACTTGTGTCTTTCTCTTGATGTAGACAAATTTTGTAAACCTGAAGAAAGTTTAAAGTGATCCAGCAGTTAAAAGTAGAGTTTTTCATCCAGCAAAACAAAGACCAGAATCCCAACAATAGTGACTATTGTAGTGGATTCAGATGATGTTATGTAATAAATATTCCAGACAATTAGTTTCAGTTACAAAAGTTTAATCTGTATGAGAGGATGCAAGGACATGTGAATTCAATGATAATCACTGTGCAATTAGGCTAGAAGAGGCATTCTGAGTTACTTGTAACCATTACTGGTGGGTTACTCTCTTATTCTTTTTCAACTTCTGGTGATATACACTGCCAAGACCTAGGTGGGTGAGGCTTCATAAGCCTAAGGAGCCTAAACTTGTGTCCAAGACTTGGCTTTTATCACATCTGGAGGATAGTTTGACCTTTGCTTTAGTTCCATAACCTGCATACAGCAATGGTAGTGGAAGTCATTTTTTAAAATATATTTTTAATTTGTTTTATTAAATATTTTCCAATTACATGTAAACTTATTTTAACATCCATCTTTAAAAACTGAGTTCCAAATTATTTTCCTCTCTTCTGCCCCTTCCTCCTTTGTGAGAAGGCAATTAGATATTGATTGCACTGTGAATTCATGTGAAATATAGTTCCATATTAGCCACAATGATAATGGTTAATATGGAAAACACAGACCAAAAAAAAATCAAGAAAATTAAATAAATTTTTAAAAGTATGATTAAATTTACATTCAGAATTCTTCATTGCTCTCTCTCTCTCTGGAAGTGGGTAATTTTTTTTAAATTATGAGTCCTTTGGAATTGTCTTGGATCATTGTCTTGATTGGAGTTGGACAATTTTTTATTGCATTGACAATATTGATGTTTCTGTGTACAATGTTCTTCTGGTTCTGCTAGCTTCATTTTGCATGAACTCATATAAGTCTTTCTAGGTTTTTCTGAAACTATCCTGCTAGTAATTTTTTATAGCACAATAGTATTCCACCACAATCACATGCCACAACTTGTTCAGCTATTCTCCAACTGATGGGCATCATCTTGATTTCTAATTCACTGCCACCACAAAAAGCTAGTATAATTTTTTTTGTACAAAAAGGTCTTTTTTTCCCTTTTCTTTTATCCCACTGGGATATAGACCTAATAGTGGTATTGTTGGGTCAATGGGTATATACAATTTTATGGCTCTTGGGGCATAATTCCAAATTGTTCTCCAGGATCATTGGACTAGTTCATAACTTTATAAACAGTGCACTAGTGTCCCAATTCTTTTCACATCTTTTCCAACGTGTGTTATTGTCTCTGTCACTTTAGTCAATCTAAGATGGTACTTTAAAGCTGTTTTAATTTGGAGGCAGAGCCAAGATTTGGAGAAAAAGAAACTCCAAATGCACAGTATAAGAAGATAAAAAACTCAAAGCTCCTACATCCAAAGCCTCCAAGAAAAACATGAACTGGTCTCAGTTCATGGAAGAGCTCATAAATCAAGTAAAAGAGGGAGAAGAAAAATTGGGAACAGAAATGAGAGTAATGCAAGAAAATCATGAAAACTGAGTCAACAGCTTAGTAAAGGAGACACAAAAATAGTGAAAAAATAACATCTCAAAAAACATAATAAGCCAAATGGTAAAAGAGGTCCAAAAAGCCAATTAGAAGAATGCCTCAAAAACCAGAATTGGCCAAATGGAAAAAAGAAGCACAAAAATTCACTAAAGGCAAAAAAAAAAAAAAAAAGACTCCTGAAAAAAAGTAGAATTGGCCAAATAGAAAAGGAGGTACAAAAGTTCACTGAAGAAAATAATTCCTTAAAAATCAGAACTGAGCAAATGGAAGGTAACAACTTTATGAGAAATCAAGAAACAATAAAATGAAACCAAAATAATGAAAAAATAGAAAACAATATGAAATATCTCATCAGAAAAACATTTGACCTGAAAATAAATCTAGGAAAGGTAATTTAAAAATTATTGGGCTGGCTAAAAGTCATGATTTAAAAAAAGCGCCTAGATATCATTTTTCAAGAAATTATCAATTATCAAGGAAAATTGTCCTGATATTTTAGAACCAGAGGGTAAAATAGAAATCGAAAGAATCCACTAATCACCTCCAGAAAGAAATCCCAAAAGGAAAACTCCGAAGAATATTGTACTCAAAATCCAGAGCTCCCACATCAAGGAGAGAATATTGCAAGCAGCAAGAAAGAAACAGTTCAAGTATTGTGTAGCCGCAGTCAGGATAACACAAGATTTAGCAGCTTCTACATTAAAGAATTGGAGGGCTAGGAATATGATATTCTGGAGGGCAAAGGAGCTAGGATTACAAACAAGAATCACCCACCCAGCAAAACTGAGTATAATCCTTTGTGGCGGAGTGGAAAATGGATATTCAATGAAACAGAGGACTTTCAAGCTTTCTTGATGGAAAGACCAGAGTTAAATAGAAAATTTGACTTTGAAATACAAGACTCAAGGGAAGCTTAAAAAAGTTAACTGGAAATGGAAATTAAGGGTTAACTGTTTATATTCCTAAATGGGAAGATGACATTTGTAAATCATAAAAACTTTCTAATTATTTGGGCAGTTGGAAAGAGTATATATAGACAGAGGGCACAAGTGTGAATGGAATATTAAAGGATGATATCTAAAAAAATTAAAATTCAAGGAAGAGCAAGAGGAATGCATGAGAGAAAGACAAGGGGGGGGTGTAGAATGCAGCACATTATCTCACATTAAAGAGGCCTGAATGAGATTTTACAGTGGAGGGGAAATTGCAGGAAGTGGAGGAGGGAGGGAAAAAACCTTACTCTCATCAGAATTGGCTGAAAGAAGGAATAACATACACACTCAATTGGATATAGCAATCTATCTTACCCTACAGGAGGGTAGGATGGAAAGGAGATAAGACAAAGGGGTGGGTGTGATAGAAGGAAAGGCAGATTCAGGGAAGCAGCAGTCAGAAGCAAAACACTTTTGAGGAGGGACAAGGCAAAAGGAGAGATAGTATAGAATAAACAAGTGTGGGGAGTAGGATGGTGGGAAATACATTTAGCAATCATAATTGCGAAAAAAAATTTGCAGTGCGTTTTTCTGATAAAGGCCTCATTTCTCAAATATATAGAGAACTGAGTAAAATTTATAAAAATAGGTGCCCTTCTGAAATTGATAAATGATCAAGAGATATAAATAGTTTTCAGGTGAAGTAATTAAAGCTACCTATAGTCATATGAGAAGGTGCTCTGAATCATTATTGATTGGAGGAATGCAAAGTGAAACAATTCTGAGGTACTATCTCATAGGACGGAAAAGGAGAATAACAAATGTTGGAGGAGATGTTGGAAAAATGAGACATTAATGCACCATTGATGGAGTTCAGCCTTCTGTAGAGCAATTTGGAACTATGTCCAAAGGGCTATAAAACTATGCCTACACTTTGATGCAGTAGTGCCTCTACTAGCTCTATATCCAAAAAGAGACAAAAAGGGGGAAAGGACCTATATGTACAGAAATGTTTATAGCAGCTCTTTTCTGGTGTCAGAGAGTTAGAAAATGGGAGGATTCCCATCAGCTGGGGAACATATTGTACCATGTGACTGTGATGGAATACTACTATGTTATAGGAAATGATGAGCAGGATGCTCTCAGAAAAAACCTGGAAATATTTACATGAGCTGATGCAAAGTGAAATGTGAAATGTACTATGTACAAAGTAACAGAAATATTGTAAGATGATCAGCTGTGAACTTACCTAGCTATTCTCAGCAATACAATGATCCAAAGCAACTCTGAAGGATTTGTGATGAACAATGCCATCCATTCCTAGAGAAAAAACTGATGGTGTCGGAATACAGATTGAAGAAACTTTTTTAATACTTTATTTTTCTTGTTTTGTTTTGTTTTTTGTCTATGTTTTCCTTCATAACATGACTAATATAGAAGTATGTTTTGCATGACTATACACGTATAACCTATTGCTTGACTTCTCAATGACTGAGGTGGGGAGAAAGGAAGCGAGAAAATTTAAAATTCAGAAGTTTTAAAAATGAATATTAAAATTGTTTTTACATGTAACTGGGGAAAATAAAATACTAAATATGTTTTTAAAAATAAAGGCACTGGCAGGAAAAAAAAAATGTTTGTTCCTATGCCCAAAGGGCAATCAAACTATACATACCCTTTGATCCAGCAATACCACTATGAGGTCTGTATACCAAAGAGATCATAAAAAAAGGGAAAGGACCTCCATGTACAAAACTATTTATAGTAGTTCTTTTTGTGGTGGCAAAGAATTGGAAAATGAGGGAATGCCCTCCAATTGGGGAATGGCTGAACAAGCTTTGGTATGTGATTGTGATGGGATACTATTGCACTGTATGAAATGATGAACAGGCAGATTTTAGAAAAACCTGGAAAGACTTACATGAACTGATGATGAGTGAAGTGAGCAGAGCCAAGAGAGCATTGTACACAGTAACAGCAACAGCTAGGAACAACTATAATAGACACAGCTCTTCTCAGCAATACAATGATCTAAGACAATTCCAAAAGACTCATGATGGAAAATGCTATCCACATCCAAAGAAAGAACTATGGAATGTGAAGGCAGGTCAAAGCATACTTTTTTCACTTTCTTCTTTTTTTCACTTTTTTTTTTCTTTTGGTCTGTTTCTTCTTTCACAACATGACTAATATGGATATACGTTTTACATGATTACTCATATATAACATATTAAATGGCTTACTGTCTTAGGGAGCAGGAAGAGGAAGGAGTTAAAGAGGAAAATTTGAAACTCAAAATCTTATTTAAAATGAATGTTAAAAAATTGTCTTTATATGTAATTGAAAAAAGTAAAATAATTTAAATTAGAATAAATTAAATAAATAAATAAAATTCATTTTACATGCAGTTGGGAAAAATAAAATACTAAATAATTTTTAAAAGTTGTTTTAATTCAAATCTTCCCAGTAGTGATTTAGAACATTTTTTATGTGACTATAGATAGCTTTGGTTTCTTCTTCTGAAAATTTCCTGTTCATATCCTTTGACTATTTGTCAACTAAGTAAAGGCTGTTATATGAATTTAGGTTCAGTTCCCTATATATTTAAGAAATGAGGCCTTTATCAAAGAAATTTGTAATAAATTTTTCCAGTCTTCTGTTTTCCTTCTAATTTTGCCTGCATTAGTTTTGCTTGTGCAAAAGCTTTTCAATATTATGTAACTAAAATTATCCATTTTACTTTCTGTGACACTTTCTATATATTATTTGGTCATAAACTCTTCCCTCATCCAAAGATTTGACAGATACATTTCCCCATGCTTTCCTAATTCATTTATATTACCCTTTCTTTTTTTTTTTAAATTTGTTTTTGTTTGTTAGGAAAAGAGTTTATTGAAAGGATGTGAAACCCTTTATTTCTAAATCACTTATCTATTTTGACCTTATCTTGGTAGATCATGTGAAATGTTGGTCTATGCCTAATTTCTTCCAAAATGCTTTCCAGTTTTCCTGGCAATTTTTGTCAAATATTAAGTTTTTTCCCCCAGAGCTTGGATCTTTGGGTTTATTAAATACTCATTTATTATGCTCATTTGCTACTATGTATTGTATACTTAATCTATTCCATTGATCCACTAATCTACTTCTTGGCCAGCACCAGAATGTTTTACTGATTATCACTTTGTAATATAGTTGAAACCTGGTACTGCTAGACTTCCTTCCTTCATATTTTTCATTGATTCCCTTGAAATTATTGACCTTTTTTCTTACAGATGAATTTTGTTATATTTTTCTAGCTCTATAAAATATTTATTTTGTAGTTTGATTGGCATGACACTGAATAAGTAAATTAATTTAAATAAAATTGTTATTTTTATTATATTGCCTCAGCCTATTCATGAACACTTGATATTTCTCCAAATGTTTAGATCTGTCCTTACTTGTGTGAAAAACATTTTAGAATTGTGTTCATATAGTCCCTGAGTTTGTCTTGACAGGTAGATTCGCAAGTATTTTACATTGTCTACAGTTATTTTAAATGGAATTTCTCTTTTTATCTCTTCCTGCTGGGTTTTTTTGGTAGTATATAGAAATGCTGATGATTTAGGTGGGTGTATTTTATATCCTGAAACTTTACTAAAATTGTTAATTCCAAGTAGTTTTTTTTTTAGCTAATTCTCTAGGGTTTTCTAAATGTGCCATCATATCATCTGCAAAGAGTGATAATTTGGTTTCCTCATTGCCTATTTTTGTTCCTTCTATTTTTTTCTTTACTGCTACCATTTCTAGTAAATATTGAATAACAGTGGTGATAATAGACATCCTTGCTTCATCTCTGATCTTACAGAGTATGGGAAACCATTTTAATATGCCTTTCAGGGTCATTCTCTGGTTGGACCTCAGAAAATGTCCGTAGTGTCAAAACAACTTTCTAAGACTGTGAATTGAAGACTGGTTACCAATCTTCATCCATAAAAACAAGAAAAAAGCAAATATTTATTAAGTGACTAGTATGTGCCAGGCATTGTCCTAAGCACTTTACAATATTATCTCATTTGATCCTCTGAACCCTGGAAAGTAGGTGTTATTATTGTTCCCATTTTGCAGTGGAGGAAACTGAGGCAGGCAGGGGTTAAGTGATTTGCCCAGGGTCACAAGGATAGAGGCAAGATTAAAAGTTATATATATACATATATATATATATATATATATATATATATATATATATATATATATATATATATATATATATATATATATTTAATTCCAGGCCCTATCCTCTGTAAGACCTCTGAGATCTACAAGGGAAGAAAAATAGTACAGTTATCCCTTCCACATTGTGGGGGTTAAAGGCACTGTGCCCCCATGATTTGAAAAAGCCATGCACAATTTTTGGCCTTCCCATTTAATTTCTTATGTTGACCCACAATATATTGAAACCATGATGGGGAAAGTCAAAATGTGGAAGGGGTAACTGTACAGCTGTTGAAAAAACAATTCAACAGGAATATATCATGTGTTCAGTTATTTCATAAAGTTTTGTCTCCTGGGAAAGTCTGAATAACAGAAAAACAATGTGAAAGAATCATGAGATAATTCTCCAGGAGGAAAGACCAACCATCCCTTGAACAGGATTGGAAAGGTCTATATTTTATTGTCATCTTATTCCTGGAATTTACATTTCCAACCTAACAGCCATTTCAATTTACCTTAAGATGACTCAACTGTTTAAGTAAGGGAATAACATAAAGTAGCATTATAACTTGCTTCTGCTGAATGGTTTCAGCCACTATTAAGATAAAACTATTCATTTATTTGTATCTATTATTTATAATTCCATTAAACCTTTCCTCTGAAAAGTCTTCTCCAAATGCATATTACATTCAAATAAAAGTCTTCACTTGAAAAAGTGAGAAAGTACACATACTAATAAATGTGAATTCACACTCATATTCATCTAAATTAACCATTTATCTTATTGGGATCTTCATGATATATTTTCCTTCAAATACACATACCAGTATAATTAGACATAGTATAGATATGAATAGTGGCTAAAAATGCAAAACAAACAATATCTGTAGCAAGGGTTGGGGAAGAGTTAGTTAATAAGAGTCTGTTTATAACTTCAATGCAAAGGGTAATGACTCAGTCTAAGAGAGGAATTTTTTCTCCATTAAAATTGTTAATATGGGAAAATATTGAATGAGTTTCTATTCCTTTTTGGGAAATTCAAATGGGTGTGTAATTTTTATCTCTACTATTAGAGATACGAATGCGTTAGCATTCAATGAGAAGGGCCAATAATTGTAACAAAGGCCTGGATTCAAATTTTGGAATCATTGACTTGTCCCAAGCAAATCACTCAACTTTTCTGTTCCTTAGTTTTTTCCTTAACAAAAATGAACACTAGATCAAATAGTTTCCCAGGATAATTTGGGGAAAATTAATTTCTAGTGCCCCCCCTCTCATTCTTATTATTTATTTTGTCTGTAATTATATACCTACCTCAACAGGGCTCCTTGAGGGCAGAGAATATTTCATCATTGCCTTTGTATCCACAGTTGTTTACACTGGTACTAGCACATGATAAGCATTTAATCATGCTTGTTGATTGAGTGACTGGTTCTATCAATACGAAAAGAGATG
This sequence comes from Phascolarctos cinereus, assembly GCF_003287225.1. Lineage (NCBI taxonomy): Eukaryota > Metazoa > Chordata > Mammalia > Diprotodontia > Phascolarctidae > Phascolarctos > Phascolarctos cinereus. Next base: position 389,463,115 of record NW_027555625.1, on the reverse strand, counting down.
AAGTCTCTCTGGTTACAGACTTTGTGTCAAATACAGAGAGGATCATAACGAGATGACCGGGCCTCTGGCAGTGATTAATTTTTGGCTATTGGAACTCTTGAATATGTTCTACTAAAGTGCAAAGAGACTTCTGTCTGCATTGGTAGATGGAGTACCCACATTGGAATTGTAGACAATGTGAAGTAATGACCTTAATATACAGTGTTGCAGTGTCCAGTGTCTTGCTATTTTAAGCTATTAAAGTTAAAAATGAAAAACTATTAAACTTAAGCTTAAAACTAAAAGCTAATCAAAGCTTAAACCTGTGCTAAGACTTTTGGGAAACCGTCTATATGGGTAATATATTACACAGAAAAATGGAAAAAAAAAAGTGGTCAAAGGGAATTGGTAAAATGGAGTTCATATTCCATCTGCCCTGTTTTTGCCCTTAGCTAGTGAACAAGCTGAGTTTTTGAAGTTCTGAGTGATTACTAGGTGACATTATATCAGTGCAGCTCTAGTCACTATTCCCTTTTATAAATGGTCCCCCTTAGTTTTAGTGCCCTTGAAGTATTATCAAAATAACAAACTCATAGGTTTCTTACTTAGCCAAGCTATGCATATTTCATGCTTGCCCTCAGCTCACCCAATACTGTCTACAAGAGATAAATAATGTGTTGCCCTTCTCTGCATTGCATAAATTTGGTCAATGCCTATCTTATATTTAGGGGAAATTGCATATTCAATAGGGGAGTATAAGGAAAACATCGTACCATTAGCCAGAACTGTGGGGAAGACACACATAGTATCTCAAGCTTGCTATTGTCCTTAGCTACTTTTTATATGATCATCCCTGTTCTCAACATGAATACAGTATTTCATATTTCCTGAAACAGAGTCCAGAAAATGAGTTCCAGACCGGTAGCTATATTGAGATTGAATGAACAGTAAGTAGACTTAGAATTAGGAACCAGCTCTGGGACCTTACACAAGGCACTATACATATTTGAGTATTAATTTTCTCATCTGAAAAATGGAAACATACATTAGCACTTGCACTACCTGCCCCAGAGGAATACAAGACACACCGCTGAGATAAGGCATGTGTGGTAGGAGATAAACTGGATTTGTGTGGGCAGCCAGTATGTTGGGGTAGAAGGAGGAGTAAGGAGAAATCACAGAGAAACTAGCCACCTGGTTGCAGTACCTATACTATTGGGAGCACAGTCAGGTTTTCTCCAGGTTTGGCTGGGACTGGAACTCTTTTACCTTCTTTCCCTTTTGCCACTGTTCACTGTTCTTCTTTCTCCTTTTTCTAAAGAAAGCCTTGTCCAATGTCCTGTGCTGGGAGATGACTTTGAGTAGCAGGTGAACTGTACTGAACCTTTACGGGCCTGGGAATTGTTTGGCATTTTTTGTTGTTGTTGTTGTTGAAATATAAGGCAAGTCTGGGGGGAAATTGAGTCAGAGAATATACAGGAGTTCCTATAGTCTTCTGGAGTCTTCATCTGGTGATTATGAAGGCAGAAGGAAGTAACATTTCAGAATGATACTTTGAATCACTTAAATGGTTTTTATTCCATTTTTATGATTCATGAATGCCTTATCACCCTTCCCTGGATTTTTTCTAGTCTCAGCTAAAATCCTACCTTCTGTAAGAAGTGCTTTCTGATTCCCCTGATTGTTAGTGCCTTGCCTCTGAGCTTATCTCCAATTTATTTTGTTTGCACATTATTGTTTGCATGTTGTCTCTCCATTTGGTTGTGAGCTTATTGAGAAAAGGAATGCCTTTGGCCTTTCTTTGCATCACTGCCACTAAGCACAGTGCCTGGCACATTGTAGGTACATTTATAATGGTCTATGTTATTTCAGGCTTAAGAAATGGTTGTTGATTTGGTTTATCCCATTTTAATACTTGTGCTTGAGTCACTGGACTGGTCAAGTTTAGGTCTGGCTTAAAGTGATGTAAAGTGCTTTTAAATAGTGAACATCATTAAATAATTGGAAAGAACACAGTATTTGCAGTTGCATAAACTAAGTTTGGACCCAGCTGTGCTACTTAAAATATGTGTGATGTAAGCAAATCACTTACATTTTCTCTGACTCAGTTTCCTTATACATAAGGACTTATTTCCTTATATGTAAAGATTAGATGTCATAAGTCCCTTCTCGTGCTACATCTGAGATCTTATGATAAGGATCTTACTCAAAGTTCAATTATTTTCTAATATGCTTCATTACTTCTCTATGATGAATATAATAGGTATATCAATATGTTTATTCCTATACTTTTTCTCATTTTATTTTTCCCAATTATATGTAAAAATAATTTTGTTCACCTAAACGTTATTATCTCAATCCATTTACCCAAATCATCGATTGCGCTTTTAAATGGAGCCAGGTTACACAGAGACCCCTGGAGCACTGCATTGAAGACTTTTTACCTGCTTGGCCTTGGACTATTAATGGCTACTCTCAACTAGTTCCAAATTCATAAAATTGTACTTTTGTTTAGTCTACACCTTTCAATTTTGACAATTAGAATAACTTGAGGGAATTTGTCAAATGTTTTGCTAAAATCTAGGTAAACCAAGCAGTCTAATACAACAGAAACATTCTTCCCTCCTGTTAGCCTAGGTGCAAAATTTTGTATCGTAAAAGAGAGAAGTTTAGTATTTTATCAAGTTTTCCAGTAACAAGTGGTAGAGCTGGGATTTAACCCAAGCTTCTCTAATTTGAGATTCAACCTTCTCTCCACTGAACCACATTGCCTCTTCTTACTTGCTATGTGACCCTGGCTAAGTCACTCAGCCTCTCTAAACCAGTTTCCTGATCTGTAAAATGGGAATAATAATCCCTGTAGTACCTGCCCATAAGATAGTTTGGGTAAAAAAATGAGACCATGTCTATGAAATTCTTTAGGAATATTAAAGCACTACATATAAATACACTTATAATACTGCTTAAAGTGCACAACATCAATTATAATCATCATGACGAATTTGTAATGAACCCATTCCTGTTAGGATTGCATGAAATCTTTCAACAATGTTCAATAGAATGCTTGCAGAAATACAAAGGGCAATGATGGGGATGAAGATCCCAAGGTAGAAGGAGTGATAAGATATTTTTTGTTCTTTGTATCTTCAGAACCCAACAGAAGGCGTTGTGCAAAACAGCCATCTGATGAATGCTTACTGAAATCAGATTGGCCATGGAGTCTAAGTTTTTGTTCAATGATGCCATTTCTTGACTCTTTTGACCTCCTCTGTGGTAAAGGTTTAACATAGGCTATGCTTCTCTAAGGAATGGTGGTCATCAGAATCAATTTTTTTTTCATTTCTTATACATTTCCTTTTTTTCTAAGCTTGTTTAAATTGGTTGTGCTAAGGATGTTGCAATTATTTAGGGGTATATTATCATCTCTATCCTAATTTGGTGTTAGTGTTTACCTCTGCTCTAACAAGTAAATGACCCTGTTACATAGAAAGCTGATCCTGGAACTACTTTATCCATAATCAGTTATATCATTTAGCATTCACTATATATAGTACCTTTTGACTCCAAAATTTCAAAGTATATATTCCTAATTTAGAGGCATGAGATTTTGAGTAATCCACAAGTCTTGTCCTCTTTCATTTTTTTAAATAATGAAAATAACAATAATAAAAGCTAGCATTTAAGTAGTGCTTCTATTTTTGCAAAACACGTCACATACATTGTCTTATTGATTCCCACAGCAACACATGAGGTAAGTGAAATTGTCTCAATTCACGTTACAGATGCAGAAACTGAGGATTAGAGAGCTCAAGTGACTTGTCTAAGGTCACAAAATCAGTAAATGTCTAAGGTAGGATTTGAACTCAAGTCTTCCTTACTCCTTGCCCAGCACTTTATCCATAGCATCACCTAGCTACCCAAACCATATTTTTTCCCTACTTTCACTGTCCTTTCTTGTTCTCACCATCACATTTAATTAATCAAAGATCAATTTGGTTTGAAGAATTTGTCAAAGCTCTTTGGTAGAATTTTTCCTCACTTTAATCTTCTGAGGCAAATGTTGCCTTAATAGCTAAAAGTCCCCTTTTGGTTGTCCCCCTTGCCAATATCATCACAAGGCCTGGAAGGTAAATGGACCAGACTGTTAGGGAAACACTATTTGTTGTTTCTGTGGGCACCCAGTGAAATCAGTTCTGTGAAAACCTGTAATTGTCACTTTAGAATGACCTGAAAACAATGCTTCCCATTGTAGCTATAGCTTTTTTATATATTTTGCTTTAATTTGTAGCAAAAACAGCCATAGAAACAGGTCTCCAGAGGGTATTAATTCCATGGTCGGTGGACACATATTTCATGTTTAGAGTGCCAGCAGTTAAATTAATATTTTCCATGGTTTGTGTGATCTAAAGCAACCTCTACCCCATTTTTGTCATGCCAATACCATACCTGCAGAAGCCAAAGGGAAGAACATAGAGCTGAGGCTGGTTCTTATTTTTCATCTACTCTAATGCAAGGTCAAAGAATTGATCATTTAAATCCATTCAGTCATTATCCTATTATAATCCCTATGAAACGTAATGCATTATTATTGTTATTACCACCATTAAATTTTCAAGCCAAAAATACATTCAATTAGGAAAAGAATATTCCAAGATGCCACTGAATATTTTAAGGGATGAAATTTGAATAACTTCTGTTTGTAACCTTTACCACTGTTTAAGTAGAAACTAGGCCCTCTAATGTCTCTCCTAAAACCCATCCCCTTAAAATTTAGTACCTTGTAATTATTCACACAACAAAAGGCACATTTGGGGACAGGCAGACACATTTCTGTTAAAATATCTCTCATGAGTCACTAACAATCAGGATTTTAAAAATAATTAGAAAACACATGTTGATGCCACCTTCTGGAGCTTACAATGCATGGTAAAGCAACCCTCTAAAATTTCTGAAGATCTGTGAAATCTGACAGGATAATTATAGCTTGACACTGCTTGGTGGAGTACCTGGGGCTTCTGAAAAAGAATGAGCTTACAGCAAGAAACATGGAGGAAGCCATTTCTTAAAAATCACCAATACCTGAGACAGTAGAGGAAGTAAAATAAAACAGGATTTCAAAAAGGAATAAAGGCTGCTGTGGAATACTCAGAAATTGCTTTCTGCAGTCTTTCTAAGCTTCTTTATCTGTGAACATAATAAATGGGCCAATGTTTTCCCTGGAGATATTCTAAGATAAGTTTCTTCTCATACTTCAGCCATACAATATATTGCTTGGTGTTTGAACAATGTCTATAAGTAAATAAGACTGTGTCTATCCTCAGAATTGATTCTGAGATAGCTCAAAAATTTGAAAAGAACATAAAATCTAGTCATTGTTGATTAAATAGCAAGACAATTGACATTAATATTCACACTGAATGAACTCACTGGATTCAGAGCTGCCGAGTTAACACCCACTATAAAGCACTGATCCTGAAAAAAGATGGAATTAATCTCACTATTTACACAGCCAACAACACTAAGACAAGATGCTGGGGCATTAATGACACTAACTAATTACACTTTTGGAAATGGTTCCCATGGCATTCAGCAGTGTTGCTGTAGAGCACACTCCAGGAAAGGGAAAAAAAAATGAATGTGAAATTGCCCATTGAGGCCACTAGCTGAGTCAAGTATTCCATGAGAGGTGAACAACCTCTATTTTAAGGGACCATGGAGTTGGAGTCAAGAAAACCTGGGTCCAAATTCCATCTTAGCGTCCATCTGGCATTAATTAAGCTGCAACTGATGGGAACACAAAGGAAGACAAGTATTGTATTAACTTTGGGTAAGGGACTTAACCTCTATGAATCTCAGTTTCCTCATCTGTAAAAACTGGGATAATGGCACATACTTCACAAGGTGACTGTGAGGATGAAATAAGATAATGTATACAAAGTACTTTGTAAGCCATAAAATTCTATATAAATACCATTTGTTATTATTTCCTGAGGTTAGAAGATATATTAATAATAATAATTAACATTTACATAGCACATAGTATGTGCCAGGCATTGTGTCAAGCAATTTATAATTTTTATCTCATTTTATCCTCACAACAGCCTTGTGAGGTATGTGCTATTGTTATCCCCATTTTACAGCTGAGGAAACTGAGGCAAAAAGAGGCTATGTGACTTGCCCAGGGTCACACAGCTAGTAAAGGGTGAGAAGTTGGATTTAAACTCAGTTCTTCCTGACTCCAGGATTAACACTTTATCCACCGTGCCATTTGGCTGCCAGATAGTTCTATAATAGATACGCCAATTTTCTTTTCTTCTAATTGTTTTATTTGTATGGCAGTGTGAAAGAATATGGGCAGAAAAGCTGGGCTTAAGTACTGGCCTCCATCCTTACTAATTGTGTGACCTTGGCCAAGTAACATGACATTTAATAGCTTTGTAGCTTCTAAGTGAGGATCATAATGCTTGTACTACTTTGTTGTTATAAAGAATGTATTACACTTTAATCTCCATTATTAATATTTTCCTCCTCCCTTTTTAAAATCTAGTCAATCAATAAAACAATAAATGAATCCCTGATTTATAACATTTGTTGATTTCCAAGGTATAAATGCATGCATTCAACAATTAATAATGGAATCTCAGCCTGTATGAATCAGCTCTGATACATCCCTGTTATACTTGTATATGTTATCTCTTCTTTAAAATATAAGCTCCTGGAGGCGCAGCCAAGATGGCAGAATAAATTTAGGGACTCACCTGAGGTCTCCCCCAAAACCCTCCAAATACCTTTAAAAATGATTCTAAACAAATTCTAGAGCAGCAAAACCCACAAAAAGGTGGAGTGAAACAAATTCCTAATGATACAGAAGTAAAGGACTCAGAATGAGACAATTTTTATTAGGCATAGACAGGATGGAAAGTTGTTTTGACTGACTATATGTATTTGTATTGTTGTATGTTTGTGTGTGTTCTCTGTTATCAATTGGAGAGAACAAGGGGTTGGCATGGGAGGAAAAGAAGGCAGATCTTGGCTAGTTAAGACAAATTTTTAAAGTATACTTGGGCCCTTAATATCAAGAGAAAACGTCTAATATAAGAGCTACATGTGATATATTACTTGCCTTAAGTTTTGAAGAAAATTGTTTGACATCATGGTATAAAATGATTGCTATCTTTATCATCATCCTCTTAATCATCCAGTTTTTCAGTGTTGGAATCGTCTTTGATTCACGCTCACTTACCTCACATATAGTTTGCCAAATATTATCTCTACTTGTACAATATCTATCTTATTCATACCCATCTCATCACATATATAACTATAACCACAGTTCAGGTCTTTATTACCTCTTTCCTGGAAAACTGCAATAGAGTTCTTCTCTTTTCCCTTTCTCAAATGGAGGGTGCCTAGTTCATTAACCTGCCCACATTTTATGTTTTTTAAACTTTCTAAAAATTTAATTTAAAATTTTGAGTTCCAAATTGTATTCCTTCCTCCATCCCTCCCCTCTTTCTTTTCTGAGATGGTAAGTAATCAGATATAGCTTATACATGTGCAATTATGTAAAACATTTCCATATTAGTCATTTTTTATGAGACAATTTGAATAAGAGAAAAAATGAAACAAGATGAAAAATAGCACACTTTAGTCTGTATTCAAATAATATCAGTTCTTTCCCCAGAGAAGGATAGTATGCTTCATCATTAGTCCTTTGGGGTTGTCTTGGATCATTCTATTGCTAAGAATAGCTAAGTCATTCACAGTTCCTCATCAAACAATATTGCTGTAGCTTTGCGCAACTTTCTTCTGGTTCTGTTCACTTAATTATGCATCAGTTCATGCAGGTCTTTCCAGGCTTTTCTGAAATCAGCCAGCTTATCATTTCTTATAGCACAATAATGTTCCATTACTATCATAAACCGCAGTTTGTTTAGCCATTTCCCAATTGATGGGCATTCCTTTGATTTCCAATCCTTACCCACCACACACACACACACACACACACACACACACACACACACACACACACACACACACAACTGCAATAGACTTCTAAGTAGACTCCCTGTTTGAAATTACTTCCCATTCTAATCCATCCTGTACTTGGCTGTCAAGTTGGTTTTTCTAAAGTGCAGGTGTGACGTGATCACACCTCTGCTCAGTGAACTCTTGTGGCTCATTATTAACCCATTTCACTTGATCTTTGCCCCTCTACACTGATCAGTTTTCTACTCTAAAGCTACCAATCCCTTCTATTATGCTCTCTAGAATTCCTGTTCCACAGGCAACAAACTTCCTTTTAACTTAAATATTTTCTTTTCACATTCCTTCCATCTTCTGGTTGCCACTGACACCTTAATTACATGTCCTCTTAATTACATTGCCTCCCTGACTTCCCTTTTTAGCTCTGGCTGTACATTCACTTATTTCATTTGACTGAGTGGTAAAGGCAGAGGAGTTGGAATACTTCTTGCTCCCCATTTCTGCTTCCAGTTTCTTCCCTTATCATCATCACTCAGTAAACTCTTCTCCTCTGAGGTTCACTCCATGCATATCTACCAACCAATCAAAATTCTGGTAGCTGTTGTCTACTGATCTCTAGGATTCTCCTCTTTTTTCATGAGTTCAGTTGCCTGGCTCACAGTCATTCTCATCTCCTCAACTCATGACTTCATACTAGAAGGCTCCATCATATATACTGATACATTCTCAAATACCCTAACTTCACAATTTCTCAACTTACTCATTTCACATAACTAATTCCTCTACATTACCTCTGCCACAAAGATGATCATATCTTTGATCTTTCCATTAATCACAAATGTACCACTTCCATATTCAAGAACTCTGAAATTCGCTTTCCTGGTCACAACCTATTATCATTGTACTTCTTCTTCTGCTTTACAAAACCAAATCCTATTCTTTGTCTTCATCATGACCTCCAATCACTTAACCCCTCAGATTTCTTAGGCTATCAATTATACATTAAATTTGCCTCTTACCTCTCTCAACGTTCCCTTCCAAACATCTTTAAAATAACACCTCAAATCAAATTTTGGAACAGCAGAACCAACAAAAGATCAGAGTGTGTCATTTTTTCTGGCCTAAGAAAACTTAAGAGGTCTGTAAGAGAAGCCTGGACACCAACCTGGAGCATATATAGGGAGAACAGCAGCAGTGCCTGCAGCATAACCGGCAACTTTGACAGCTCTCAGCCTCAAGACAATAAGTAATTTGGATAAGTGGTTAGAAATAGGGGGCTCTTTATTGGCACTAGATACAGCTGGTGCTGATTACCAACTCTTGCCAATAAGCAGTTCTGGGTCACTGTTTAATGGAGCAGAGGAGCACTGGTGGCTGATCACAAGAGCAGGGGCCATGGTATCAGTTTTAAGGCAAACAGGAGTGCCAACACTTGCAGTAGCAGGGGAACACTAGCCCTTCGTGGGTGAAAATCAGAGAGTGTACCAGGAGAACTGTGATCATACCTCCCCTAGGATTACACCACTTTTGAAGCACCCCAAACTTGCAGACCCTCAGGAATAACTCTGAAAATAAGAGCATGAAAAAGCCTGAAGTTTGAGACAGTGCAAAGTGAGCAGAGACTTTCTTTAAATATTATGTTCAAAGTCAAGAAATAGGCTGGAAAAATAAGCAACCAACAACAACAACAAAAAAGGACTTGACCATAAAAACAAAAGACCAACAAACATAAATCCCTACTGTGGTGGCAGAGAAGACCAAGATATAAACTCAGAAGAAGACAACACTTTGAAAACAGCTACAAAAAGCCTCAAAAATGTTAATTGGACCCAAGCCCAAAAAGAATTCCTGGAAGAGTGAAATAAAAGTAGTAGAGGAAAATTTGGGGACAGAAATAAGAATGATTCGAGGAAATTATGAAAAGAGATTTAACAGCTTGGTAAAAGAGGCACAAAACAGAGTGGAGCAAGTAACACCTTTAAAAGAGGATAGGCTTAAAAGTTTAAAAATGAAGAACAAAAATTCACTGAAGAAATGAACTCCTTAAAAGGCAGAATAGGTCAAATGGATAAAGAGGTACAAAATCTCAATGAAGGAATTTTTTTTTTTTGGGCAAAGCACTGGGGTTAGGTGACTTGCCCAGGGTCACACAGCTAGTAATTGTCAAGTGTCCAAGGTGTGATTTGAACTCAGGTCCTCTTGATTCCAGGGCCAGTGCATTATCCACTGTGCCACCTAGCTGCTCTGAAGAAAATAATTCTTTAAGAATTAGAATTGAGCAACGGGAAGCTCATAACTCCATGAAACATCAAGTGTAATAAAAGAAATTTTTAAAGAATGAGATGTGAAATATCTTATTTAAAAACTGACCTGGAAAATAGATCAAAGAGATTTAATTTAGTAATTACTGATAAGCATTTGTCAGAAAGTGTTAACATTGACATCATCTACTTAACTTTAGATACTGACCATGCTGACATTCAAGAAAACATGTGTTCACTGAACCTGAAGCAATAGCTGGATTCAGCCTTTTGCTAATGAACTAATGGCCTCTTTGTGGAGTAATGAACTGGTCCAACCATTCTTGTTTTTTTTTTAAATATGGAAATATACTTTGCATGATTTCACATGCATAATTGATATCATATTGCTTGCCTTTGCAGTGGGTAGGAAAGGGGTTGGAAGGGAGGGAGAGAATTTGAACTCAAAATTTAAAAAAACAGGAGTGTGAAAGAATAAATATTTTTTCAAAAGGAAGAAAGAATGACTACTAACTAGTCAAGTCATTTAACCTCTATCAGCATGTTTTCTCATCTGCCAAATGGGTATGATAATAGCTCCCTCCTCACAGTGTTATTGTGATGATCAAATGAACAACTCTATGTAAAGCAGTTTTCAAGGCTTTAAGCATTATAACATGTTGTCATCATCATCATTATTAATATCATTGTCATTATTATTAAGTAAAACTTCAATATCTCTATAATCTTAATATAGTTACAACCTAGAATAATTCAGATTGCAAATCAATCATGTAGTCTCATCTATGAAACTCTTATTCATGCTTTCTAATAATTCTTTCAAATCAGGTCTACCCAATCCATAAGTACCTTTGGCTAGATCCCTTGGAATTGCATCCCTATTATCCATTATTCTACTGAGGCACCTGGTCAGCGATGTGGACAGAGCCCTAGGTGGTGCTGTGGATAAAGCCTTAGGCTTACAGTCAAAAAGACCTGAGTTCAAGTGTGACCTCAGGTACTTACTAGTTGTATGGCTTTGAGCAAGCCCTTCAACCACTCTCTCAGTTTTTTTTTTCAGCTATAAAATAACAATAACACATACATCTTGAGGCTGTTTTGGGGATTTAACAAGATAATTGTAAAGGCTTTAGTACAGTGCCTGGAACATAATAGGTGCATAATTCGTGCTTATTTATTTCTATCACTTTTTTAATTTTGATATTGAACTGTTTCACAATTTAATGTATTTATATAGAACTAGTTCAGCATTTTAAAAAATTATAAAGGGAGCAGGTAGGTGGCACTGTGGATAGAGCACCAGCCCTGAAGTCAGGAGGACCTGAGTTCACATCCAGCCTCAGACCAAACATTTGACACTTGGTAGCTGTGTGACCCTGGGCAAGTCACTTAACCCCAATTGTCTAAAGAAAAAAAAAAAGAAAAATTATATATACCTCCTTAATGATAAGCATTATGTTATTTCTTGTCCATTTCTTCATTGGGAATATAGTACAACCCATTCGTTCACCATACCATTGGATAGCCCTTTGGCAGACTGGCAACTTTAGGTTTTCAGAGATTGTGATGTTGTTTTATGAATCATAGCCATTTAGCATCAGAGGGAAGCTTGGAACCATTAAAAGCCCTGCTAAATTTCCCAAATGCATGTTAAGATTTTATCTCTCTTTCTCTTATTCAATTCTAGTTCATTTCTGTTGGATGTCTATCCATTGTAAATATATGTGTATATATTCTATTCTACTTTATAACACGTGAACAAATATGTATGTTATATATGCGTGTACATATATTTATAAATATACATATGAGTTGTCTATATACTTGCTAATAATAATCTGAATAGGTTATTTTCATCCACATGGTAATCTAGAGTGGATAGTTGGGCTGAAATCTGGAGAGATTATGGACCTCATTTAGAAAGCAATTTTTTTTTCCTGTAGCATTTATTTTTTAGCTTCAAGTTGACTATAATCATTTGTTGTGTTTAATAGAATATATTTAGCCTGAAAATGAAAAGACTGGGGAGTGGGTGGAGGATGAAAAGTAATAGTCATCTTCAAGTGTTTGAAGGGCTATCATGTGATGAGGGGATTAAACTTATTCTCTTTGGCTTGAAAGGGCAGAATCAGGAGTAATCCATGAAAAAGTTTCAGAGAGGAATATTTATACTTGGTATTAGGGAAAAAATAACAATCAGAGCTATCCAAAAGTATAATGAACTGCTTTCAGAAGTGATGGGTTCTCATTCCTTAGAGACCACCAAGTAAAGGCTGAATAACTACTTGTTGGGCATATTCTAGTCAGGATTCCTTTATTATATATGTCAGATTGGATGAACATCACTGAGGTACCTTCCAGATTTCAACTTCTGTGATTGAGAACTTACATAATTTACACAGAGTCATTCATAGACAAGAAGATTTGGATGATTTTTTCATCTATAAGGGATTCTTTTTTTTTTTTAATTTGGATTCTATTTTGTACATCCTCCAAGACAATGTCAAATACTTATGTTGATCATACCTATCTTTTTAAAGTCTCATTTTTTATTAATCATCAGAATTTATAATTAATGTTATACATTTCAAGGAATAATGAGAAAAGGAAAATAAATGTGAGTATTGACATTTTGGGGTGCTATGACACAGCCACTGAGGATTTTCAACACACAAATCTATTTAAAATATTTGGTGAAAGGGAGAAAAAAAAAGGCTTTCAAATATGATTATGTATGCATAAATTATACCAGCTTAGTATGTGTTTTAGATGTGTGAAAAACAGCCACATAGAGTGGTGAAAGTGCTAGACTTGAAATTAGAAGACACAGGTTGTAGGCCTGGCTTTGCTACTTAACAAGAATAAGAAATTTGCACAAGTTGCTTTAACTCTTAGAATTTCTATCTCCACAGTTTCAATGTTTCTTACCTCATAGAGTTATTGTGCGGTAAGGCCCTTCTAAACAGTAAAATACTTTGAAAATGTGAGCTATAATCATTATTATTACTATTATTTTGGAAACAGAATCATCGACCTACTTAGTAGTTTTCTCTTTTTCATGTGGATGGTAATAGCTACTTAGGAGAAAGAAAATTATTTCTCTTTCAATTTTGTTCTTTTCAGTTGAACAACTGTTTATTTACTTGCTTTATGCCATGACTAGAAATGATATTAATTTAGGTGTCTCTATTTACTTTCTCATGCACTGATGCATTGAGGCTTCATAATCACCAATGAGACCTTGTAAAAACAAGAGTTCAGAAAACCATTTCTTGGAAAATACTCTTTTTCAAAGTGTATATTCACATGCTCTCCTTGGCCCAATGTGCTGAGTTTTTTTTTTTTTCCCCACAGCTCATAAAAGTGAGTTGACTTTATCAAATGGGTTATAATCAAGCAATATTGAAAATTTCAGAGACTCTAAACCGTAGTTGGCTTGATTTCTTTTCTGTGTAACATCAGGGATATAGGACTTTTCTTTTTGTTACTAGTTGGTTCTATTTCACTTTCCCAATCCCAGATTGACAGTAGCAGAGAGATTCAAATCCTTTTTCTCTCCTCTACTCAACTTTCTATTTTATTCACATTGACATACTATCTCTCTCTTGCCTCTGGGCCATTGGACAAGTGATCTCCCCTGTGTTGAATACATTCCTAACTTAGCTGCACTTCACAAAATTACTAGATTCCTTCCAAGCCCAGTTCAGATTCTACCTGCTACACTGAGCCTTTCTTTGTTTCACTCCAGTTGACCATTTCACTCTCTCAAAATACCTTTGCGTTACTTCATATACAGCATCTCAGGGATATGATTAAAAGTACACGGGCAATATCTTTACCCCCACATCCAAGTGTTAGTACCTTGTGACCAGAGGCTGTCTTTGTATCCCCAACAGCTAGTACAGTGCCTTGTACCTAGCATATGCTTAATAAAGCTTTGCTTCAAGAAGTTTTAAATTTTAGTTTGGGACAGCACATTCTAGACATTAACAAGTTTACCCAAAGATATAGTGCTGTTTAATTGAATTTAGAATACTTCATGGATAAAACATGGATTTAACTATCGCTTCCTGAGACTACCAAGAGCAGAGGTGGCCAACCTGTGGTCTCAGTGCCACAGGTTCCCAACCCTTGACCAAGAGTATAGTGTTAAAGAATAGGGAAGATAAAAGCAAAATCTTTGCTCTCATGGAACTTAGAAACTTATCAGATTTAGATATATCAGAATAAGCCTAATGTTTAGCCAACTGAAAAGGCTAATTACATGTATAATATGTGATTCATGTTATAATTTATAACAAATACACATACATATATACTTATATATGTATATTTTTTCTGATCATTTCATAAGTAAAATACAGCATGTTATACCCATATGTATTTCAATATTATTAGCCAAGTTCTCTGTAGCTATCTACTTCAAAAGCTGTATATTAGTAATTAAACGATCTCTTCTTAATGCAATTCAGATAACTAAAATTGATTAAATTTAAGACCAGTTAATTAAGTCCTTACTCTATGCAAGGTACTTTTCTAGATACACACACATGCATATACTAGTTTTAAAGTAATACTAATTTTTTTGTAGTAAATCATCCATAAGAAAGCATGTCATAAATTCCATGCATCTCTTTTGATTCATTTTGTTTAGAATGCATAAAGGTTTAGAAAGGAGTACAGAAATGCCAGGGTGCTTTTGACAAATTAAATTAAGAAGCGAAATCAGATGTCATCTCAGTCCCAGTCAGGCCAACAGCTTATTTACCATAATTATGTAAAACACTTTGGCTGTTGTAAAAGTTTAAAGGCAAAATTCCAATTAAGCAAAACTGTGTCAGTTTTCTATAAAGGAGAACTTGGTAATTGCTTGTATGGAGAAATAGTAGGGAGACCTTATGCCCCAACACTTCCCCTATTCTCATAGATAGGAATTGCAGTATCAGAGAAAGAATTTTGGATTTGTTTTGAGCTCTGGTTCTGACTGGCTATGACAAAATTAGTGATCTATAAAATGATGATGCTAATAGTTAGGCTACATGGTTCAACCACCGTTATGAGGTGAAACTCAAAATGAGATAAACAATCAACATACCATCAAACACCTATTAAACAGCCACTATGTGCCAGGCATTGGCACGCACTGGGTGCTAGGGATTCAAAGATAAAAACCTAACAGTACCAACCCTGAAAGAACCTACAGTCTCACAGAAAATGAGAGCCAAATGGAATTTTAGAGCACAGAATATATAATATCAAACCTTTACAAACTAAATTAAACCAATGAACTACAAGCAGACAGTAGAGTGTGTAGGTAGGAACAATGTACAAGAAGACTGGAAAGAAGGAATGGGGCTTTAAATGTCCAAAAGAAGCATTCATATTCACTTCTAGAGATACCACTTGTTGAGTACAGCAAGGGATAACGTGGTCAGACCTGTTTTAGGAAAAATCATTTTAGTGGCCATGTGGTAGGTGAATTCCAGTGGTGAGACACCTGAGGCAGGAAGAAAATTTTGAAGTCCACTGCAATATTCTAGGTGATAGGTGATGAGGGCTTGAAATAAGGTGGTGGTTGTGTTAGTGGAGTAAAGGGAACATGTATAAGCAATGTTGTAGAGTTAGACAGGTGGCACAGTAGATAGAGTGCTGGGCCTGGAGTCAGGGAGACTCATCTTCATGAGTTCAAATCCAGTCTCAGACACTTACTAGCTTGTGTGACCCTGGGCAAGCCATTTAACCCTGTTCACCTCAGTTCTTCATCTGTAAAATGAAGTGGAGAAGGAAATGACAAACCACTCCAGCATCTCTGACAAGAAAATCCCACATGGGGTCGGGGAGAGTCAGATGAGATTGAAAAACAACTTAACATCAAAAAGAGTTAGGAAGTTCATGATTTAAAAATGAGTGGATATGTGAGAGGAATGAAACTGAACAGTTAAAGATAACAGCCCCAGGTAGCAAATGGGTCTCTGGAAGGGTCATGGTGGCCTTAATATTTATAGGCAAGTTAGGAGGAAGGGTGGGTTTTGGGAAAAGGTAATGAGTTCTGTTTGGGGCATGTTGATTTTGAGCTGCTTATAGCATCTCCAACTCAAAATGACCAACCGGCATTTAGTGAGTTGGGACTGTAGCTCAGGAGATAATAATTGAACCCGTGGGAGCTGAGGAAGTCACCAAGAGGAATCCTCAGGACAAAGCCTTGCGGGTATACCTATAGGTAGAGATATAAATGAGGATGCATTTTATAATTACTAAATATTATAAAAATTCAAGCTCTTTATCTTTTTACTATTCTTCATTATAGTTCTTCACATAAACCTTACTCTGTCTCTCATCATAGTGTGGAGGCAATCCTCAGTTCTGGAAGGCTATGCCAGCAGAGCCCAAGGTTTGACAGCTTCTGTGACAATATAAAAGCTTTGATTGCTATTTGCACAACAGGCTGGGTCTTCTATCCAAAGACTGGGCTGAATTATGATGAACCCTTTACTGGAACAAAAAATTATCTTCCATCCTATCTGGTCCCCTTGTGTCTTGTCAGTTATGGTTATAGAGCGGTGAAAATGAGCACAAAATATATTAAGAATATCACCATTTTTTGACTTTCTACAAATATTAATTTAACTCTCTCTGTCAAATGCTTGTCCACTTGCACAAAGAGATACACAGATACACATACCAGTCATTCAACTTATCTTCACCACTAGCGGCACTGAATCACGTTCAAAATTATATTCTCACCATAAATCAAACAAGAAGACCTACAAGTTTTTATTTAAATGAAAGGAAATTACATAGGTTCTTCTCAGAGGGGCCAAAAATGGAATTGGCAAAAACCAGTTTAATTTTCTTCATATGCCAAATGATAAGAATTTTCATTTTATGGGACACTTGATTATCTTGAATTATGATGCCTATGATGAACATATTAGAATAATTGTAACTTACGTTCTATCATCTGTGGTAGAGGATGAGGATAAGACCCTCAAATTCAAGTCAAAGCATAGTTTGGAACTTCCTGACTTCAGTGCAAAGATAAGCATAGGAGATGAGTGAAAATGGATTTTAAAATATTCTAAAAGACCTAGATGACTCAAAATTGAGCTATTGCAGTCATGTACAAGAGAGAGGGATGGCATATGAACAAGACAAGTGCTATACTTTAATTGATAAAACATTAAAAATGTTGAGGAAGGTTTCTGTAATTTTGGTTGGATTTTCTACAGAGGATTTATAGAAAGAAGTAGATTGAGTCAGTTTACAATGTGTCAATGACTTGCAACACGCATCACCGGAAGAAGCATCCATAACAATAATTTCAAAAATCTATCTATGTATTTAATAACTATTATCCTTGTTATTCCATCATTAAGTGGCTTCCTTTGGTGTCTTCAAGAGCTCCCTGTTTAAAAAAATATATAAATATTCCCGGGAAAGGCGTAGTATTTTCTCCTTATCAACTATTGCTTGCTTATCATGAATTCCTTTAACACACTGTTCAGTCACCTAGAAAAGGAGAATAGAAGAAGGAAAAGTCTTGGAGGAAGGAAGATGGGATAGGAATAAAATTTGAATTATGAAGTCCTGCTGGAGGAGGCCAGACCTAGATATAAAGCCAAATTGTTCATCTCAGTTTATTTATATGATTCTAGGAACCATAGAAGAGGTTGGATGAACACAGAAATGTGTGATGGTATGGAACCAAAGACAAATTTCTCCACTCCTTTATTTTGGAAGTAGAAGCCGTCGCTCCTCTTCTTCCATGTACATGTATAAATAGATGACCAAAGGCTATCACTCAAAACAAGCATTTTATTTGTATAATAAACTGATAAACTGTTTGAGGTCTATAAGCCTTAAACTCTCACTAAGTGCTGTGCCATGAAAGTTTTCCTTTCCTGCCTGATCATGACATAAACTCTTGATGACTTTATCAGTAGACGACAGATTCTGACAGGTTGCTTCTTGGGGTATAAGAATATCAATTGTCTGTACTTCTTTCTTATCATAAGCTGGAAAGGACTTGTGAGATCATGTAGTCTACCCCCCTTTTAACTGAAGAAACTGAGGTCCAAATTGGTTAAATGAATTGCCCAAGGGCACCCAGGTAGATGCAAATCCAAGTCTTGCTACCGAATCATGATTAACAGCTTAGCGGAGCTCATAGAAGCTCAGAATTTTAAATTATGGACATCACCCAAAACACTCTGGCTGATTTTCTGGAGACAGTAAATGTTTAACTGCAGAAAGAGTAAAAGGGAGATGAGGGAGGATGTGGTTTCTATTTCCCAATGAATGTGAAATATTGTAGAATGTACTTTCATATGATGTAGTCTTAGTGTGGAAACAAGATGGATTTCTGCTCTGATTGAGTCAAGAAAAAGAATAACACAATTGTCTAACAAAACAAATTTACCATTTCTCTGAGGGCTTCAAATAGTTAGGCCCAAAGGACCTTGAAGCAGTCAAGACTCAGACCCGTTGTAGGTGCAACTACAATTACTACCTACCTTTGAAAAGGGGGAAGATGTGACTCTCTTCCCACTTTTGTTATGGGATCTAGCAGCAGAGTAGGTGACATCCCAACCAGATCCCAAGAGAGGAAGAGATAATAAATAAAGAAGCTTCCTGTGGGGGAGGGGCATCTTCTCTCTTCCTACCACCCCATAATTGTCATATGGCTTTGAAAGATAGTTACTGGACAAGTAGGAGACAATGCATCTGGTGGGGAGTTCTAGAGAGAAATAGCTAACTCAAAGAAAACAGCTTCACTTAGGGAGTCTTAAAGGAGTCCCACCAGGACAAACAGACTAACTGCAGAAGGAAAGCCACCTCAGAAAAGTCCCAAAGAAGTATGGGCTGTGGAGAGAAGTGGACCATGGGAATGCAAATGGAGCTCTCTGAAAAGGAGGCAAGGGCTTTCAGATCTACTGGCTGATTGTTAATACCAAGTACACCGGCAAGGACTGGTGAGCTACAGGACTAGGAGTTAACACCCCTAGAGCCTAAAGCAGCAGGAACCCTCTGGGAAGGAAACCTGTTTGTGTGAAAAGAAGTTGGTAGAGTAGTACAACAGCGGGTAGTGCAACCTCTGGAAAACACATTCCTTTTCTGAATTTCTCAATTTCTTTGTTAAGGTACCAACATCTTTCCAGTCTCCCAGGTTTGCAACCTTGATGTTATTCTTTAATCGTCATTCTCCTTCAGGTCACATATCCAATCCCATATAACCAATTACTAAATCTTGTCAATCTTGTCACAAATGCTTTCATTTATTTCACCTTCTTTCCATTGACACAGTTAACATCTCAATATGTCTATCCTGAACTACTGTAATAGCATTCTAATTGGTCTCCCTGCCTCAAGTCTTACCCTAGTCCAATCAATCTCTACACAGTTGCCAAAATGGTTTTCCTAAAGCACAATTCTAACCATGTTGGCCTACTCAATAAACTTCAGTTTCTTTCTATTACCTGTAGGAGCAAATATAAACTCCTCAGATTGGACTTTAAATCCCTTCACAACCTATGCTCAATCTCCCTTTCCAGCCTTATTACACATTATTCTCTATACACAACTCTATGGTACAGTCAATTGGGTCTTTATGTTGTTCTTCATGTATAGAGGTCCATTTCTTATTTCCCTACCACTGAAGTTCTCTTATGCTCCCCCCGACTATGAATTTCACTTTCTCACATTTCTGCCTCTCAGAATTCTTAGTTTCCTTCAAGATGCAATTCAACTGCAACCTTCTATGTTGATGTCATTCCTGATTCCTTTCAGCTGCTAGGATCTGATCACTTGAACCTATTTTATATCTAACTTTAGATACTATTTCCCTTTCCCCACCCTGAGAATATAAGCTCCTTGAGGGCAAGGACTTTTTAACTTTTTCTTAGTACCCTTTGGTACCTAGCATGGTGACAATAAATGTATGACTACGTCAAATGACATAAGAATTTTAATTACTTTTGAATATAATTTCAAACTGTTTTGCAGAATACTTGGAACAATTCATAACTCTGACAATAGTGTATTAGTGTGCCTGTCTTTCTATAGCCCCTCGGACACTATTTCCATATTTTATTATATTTGAAAATTATTTGAGTATGCATCTCACATTGGTGTTTTTATTAGTTATTTCCAAGTCTTTCATATGGTTGTTAATAGCGCACAATTTCTTTTTTAAAGAATCATTTCTTTTTATCCTTTGTGCCTCTTAAGGAATTATTCTTTTTTTCACATATTTGTGTTAGATGCCTATACATCTTATTTATAAGACCTTTATCAGAAACGTCTGATGGAAAGATTTTCCTCCTATTGATAGATTCTTTCCTTATCCTAGTTGCATTGATTTGGTTCATGCCGAAGCTTTACTATTTCATGTAACTAAATCACCTAGTTTATCTTTAGTGAGACATTTGGTTAAGAAGCCATCTGCTAGCCAAGCTGTGAAAGGTAACAGATCTCATTCGATTTTCATTATTAAGTGGTATAACTGAAAAGTATAGATTATTTAAAAACAAATCCACTTTCAAAACTGTTAAAATCAAGAAACAAAGAGCATGGTAAAAGATACAGGGTTACTCTTTCAAAGCTACCAGCCAATCAACCAAGGAAATCACAAAACTCTTTTGTGCCCTACTTAGCATAGCACAAATAGTAGTATTGCATGCCTCAAATGAACAAATGAAAATATGAGCTTCTAGGGGTAAAGTGCTACAGTATTCCGGAAAGCTCGGGCAAAAAATAATTTTCCATAATGCATTGAAACTGTTCTCTATGTCCAGTTATCTGGTGCCGTCCTTAATTGCCCTTTCACAGACCTTTCTACAAAAGGTAAGGAGTAAGCCATTAAAAACAGAAAGAAATCATGAATCAAGAGACAGTGCTAGATTAGTCACCAGCATTAGCACCTTCCTCAGTTATGTAAGCACAGCACACAATGACATATGGTAAATGTCCACTATCTTCCTAGCCAGATTAGAATCAGAAAGTAGTAAAGACAAGTGAAGGACCCATGCCTTCTCTCACGAAAACACAATCAGCTTGACAGCAGAGCTGAATGTTATTACAACTTAGAGACTGGCGAGCGTATTGAGGAGAATCTGGTGGTAGTAAAGACTTTAGGATTAAGAATGACCTTGGTGATGTAATAGATGAAATGTACTCTTTCCTACTAATCCATCTTTCTTAACTTCTGAATTTCCACAGCAGAGAAAACCAAGCAAACAAAAAAAAGACTACTTAATAGGGTTATCCGTGTCTACTTAATTACAGGGATTGGATAGGAAGGGCCAAAATCTTCCTTAGGACTAGGTGCTCATTAGTTACAATAATGAATCCCCTTAAATGGCCATATTTTCCTTGCATTGTTCAAAGTTATAATATGTAACATATGGCTCTTGGTTCCAGCCTAATGGAAATATGCAAACAATGTGACTACTTTAAGGGTATTTATTATTCACACTCTTTGGTACCTAGTACCAAAGCACATGATTGC
Organism: Phascolarctos cinereus; assembly: GCF_003287225.1. Lineage (NCBI taxonomy): Eukaryota > Metazoa > Chordata > Mammalia > Diprotodontia > Phascolarctidae > Phascolarctos > Phascolarctos cinereus. Next base: position 389,441,383 of record NW_027555625.1, on the reverse strand, counting down.
TTAAATCAGGAAGAAACACATGGGGAACAAAATGTCTCCTTTGTCAACTGTATCAATATAACTTTTCTTCTACTCTGATGATAAATAGGGCTTACCATCATTTCTTTACTCACACAGGAGATAAACCAAGCCAAAGGGGTCTTTTGTAAACAGAGAGTAAAAAAAGGAGGGGCATGGGGTGAAAGTCACCAAACATTGCAGTTATGTAAAGCAAAATGGTGTGACAAAAAAACCCAAATAACTATTTACCCTGTGATATAAAAGCAACAGAGGCCCAATCGTGTGTGGTAGTTGAAGTGCAATAAGTAGGCCAGGGACGGCTCCCCAATAATTTTGCCCATATTCTGCAAACAAACTTTTTGAAGTGGGCATGGAGGATGCCTGCTCATTTTTCAAGCAGTCCACCCAGCAGCTGTGTTGCAGATAATCAAAAAACCCAGGGGCAATTAATTCTAATGTTTTGACAGTGAAAAAGTGGAAAAGCCTCTGGTTCTGGCCACTAGAGTCATGCTTGGGAGGTTCTTTATTAGGCCTGGAGATCAGATGTGTTTCTTATGTCAGTTTTTTTGATGCCTACTTACCACTTCCAAGTCCACGGCTTTATTTTCTCACAAAACATAGTCTTCCCTCATCCAGAGGTAATGTTATGTGTGCTCTGTCTGACTCTTCATGACCTCATTTGGAATTTTCTTAGCAAAGATACTGAAGCATTTTGCCATTTCCTTCTCTGGCTCATTTTGTAGATGAGGAAACTAACGCAAACAAGGTTAAATGACTTGCGCAGGGTCACACAGCTAAGAAGTCTCTGAGGCAAGACTTGAATTCAGGTCTTCCTAACTCTAGGCACTGTGCCACCTCACTGCCCTATGTTACAAAGTATAAAGAGAGGCGGATGAAGAGTCAGGAGATTGGGATTCCAATTTTGACTCTGCGACTTTTGGTCCTTCACTTTGCTAGGATTCATTTTCCCCATCTGCAAAACTAAGGCTCTGAGGTAGTTGACTTCTAACAGCCAAAGAGTCTATGATAGTTGTGCAAAAACAACTGTTTGTTAAATAGTTTGTGACTGCTCCCTACCACCCCACCCCCACTCCATGGTGCAAGCAAGAGATGGCATACAAATGAACTTTTTTTTTAATACTGTCAAAATCTATACTTTCCTTTTATAAAGTCAAATGTTATACTTCCTTTCTTCATAATGTCAAATGCTATTTTTTTCCTTCAGTAATGTAAAGTGTTGAACATTGCTTTCTATTGATTACTCCCAGGAATGAAATCTCTCTCTACCAGTTGGCCCTCTGGGTACATTTGTTATGTTAAAGAATATGTGGAAACCCTAAGATGGCAGGACAATACAAGAAGCCCAGACTATGGAAACTCTTTTTAAAGAGAAGAATTAAGTGCTGAATCAGGCCTCTGTGTGAAGCTGGATTTGTTCACCAAAAGCATACTGTAATTGTTCTACCAGATAATTCCAAGTGCCTTGTTTAAAGTTTTTGCTCTTCTCCTTTTCTTTTTTCTGTTGGTCTTATACAAAAGTTTGAAACTTATTTTAACTTCTTAAAAGTGCTTTTCCAAAGAACATGGTTTTTCATGCAGAAAGAAAATAAGGGAAATACTACAGGACAATATTTAAAAGTCACATTGTTACAAACTCCTGAATTGATCACTAAATTAAAGCTTTATTTCTTGTAGCCACATAATCATGCCTGTTTTGTATGATTTTTTTTCCCAGATAAAGGCAGAAATGAATTTTATTACTATATATAAATATGTGTGTGTGGGGGGTATGTGTGAGATAAAAAGATAGATGAAAGATCACAGACAGATGAATAGAAAGAAGGATGGATAGACAGATTAACTGATTGATAAACATTTTGCTTGCTTGTCAAAATTTTAATATCTCCTTTGTTTTCTTTTATAGCCTGTTTCATTCTTGAACTACTTTGAGAGGTCTCTCTTCTACTTATTTAAATAATGACTATATTCCAGCAGGGGAAAGTCTCATAGATTTGATCACATAATGAAGACAAATTTCTGAAGAACCCAGATGAATACCTTGCATAACAAAAGCCAGTCTTTCTCAGAGTACTGAATCTAGCAGCTCTAGTCTTAGCCTTTCACAATTTCAAGCCTCCCAGGACATACATCTTGAAGTGGAGAATTGATTATACATCAGGGACATGTCACAAGCCTAGAGAGTATATAAAGAAAGGAGCTAAGACACTCAGTTTGTATTGCTGCTTTTCCCTACAAAATTCACATGGACAATGGCACTCTCCTTGGTGTGTTACCAGATGGCATGGAGGTGAATTTTGCAAGACCTAAACAATAGTGGAGGAAGCTTTTTAGCAACTAAGTTCCTTATACTTGCTGTTTATCTAAAATCTGCTCATCTGTATCATATCCTTTAATAAATCCCAGATAGAATATAGGAGTTATGCATTGGGCTGTACATTTTTATACTAAAGTTGTGACAAAGGCTTTCCAAACAGTAATTCATTTAGAAAGCATTTGCTATTAAATGTTGTAGAAAGAGTAGGAGAAACTCTTCACCTCTCTACAAGGGAAAATCAGCCCCTTAAGCTCAAAATAGGAGTTTAAGGATATCTAGTCTGGAGGTAAGGGGGATGGGCAATGTGAACCCTGAAGATTCTTCTTTGAAATGACATTCTAATGTTTAGGTCATATCAACTACACATTGGGGGCAGGTCACCCCTATGCACAGTACTATAATAATGTCCTCAAATCCTCATCTTTTATCACTTCTTTGGGTTAAAGCTTAGAAGTCTCCTTTTAAAGTATTATAATAATTATAATAATACTGCAAGTTCTAAAACTATGATCCTATTATACCTTAATGTGAATTAATTAAATAATTTTATTAGCATAGAACAAATCCTGGAAATAATGGGGCAAGGGATAGATGCTGTGTGAAGGGGAAAGAGATTAAAAAAAAAGTTGCCCTCAGAGAAAGAAGAAAAGGAGGGGAAAGATGTCATAGCACAGGCATGCAAGCATAAATGAGAAAACAAGAGAATAATGGATATCTGTTAGGAAAGGAGAAGGCAAGAGGTAGAGAGCTCAAAAGAGCTAAACTATCTAAAGCATTTTGTAAAGGGTTGTATACATAAAGTAAACCAAAGACAAATTTGGGGGTTTGCCTAAGCAAATACCTTTTGAATATAATTTTATAGTTATAAGAAATCTTTTATTGATTTTGTCTATCTATATCCATTTTAAAATACCTATAAGGGTAGTAATCATAACTGTGAATATGAATTCACATAAAACAGAAGTGGATAGCAGATCAGATCAAAAACCAAAATTCTACATAATGTTGCTTACAAGAAACACACTCAAAGTGGAGAGACATACACAGAATAAAGGTAAGGGACTGAAGGAGAGTCTAGTGTGCTTCCGCTGAAGTAAAAAAGAAAAGCAGGGGTAGCATTCCTGATCTTAGACAAAGTAAAAATGAAAATAGACCTAATTAAAAGAGATAAGGAAGGAAACATCTTGCTAAAAGGTACCATAGACAATGAAGCAATCAGATTAGAAGAGCAAGGAATAGACTGTCAGATCTATGAGGAGGAGAAGAATTCATGACCAAACAAGAGATGGAGAGCATTACAAATGTAGAATGGATAATTTTGATTATATTAAATTGAAAAGCTTTTGTACAAATGAAACCAATGCAACCAAGATAAGAAGGAAAGTAGAAAGCAGGGAAATAATCTTTATAGCAAGTGTCTCTGATAAAGGCCTCATTTCTCAAATTTACAGAGAACTGAGTCGAATTTATGAGAATACAAGCCATTTCCCAAATGATAAATGGTCAAAAGTCATGAATGAGCAGTTTTCAGGTGAAAAAATCAATTATATCTATAGGCATATGAAGAAGTGCTCTAACTCACTGAGAAATGCAAATTAAAACAACTCTGAAATTCCACCTCACACCAATCAGATTGGTTAATGTGACAAAAAAGGAAAATGATAAATGTTGGAGAGGATGTGGGAAAATTAGGACACTAATGCACTATTGGTAGAGTTGAGAATTGATCCAACCATTCTAGAGAACAATTTGAAACTATACCCAAAGGGTAACCAAACTGTGCATACCCTTTAATCTTGTCCAGTTGTTTAGGTCATGCCCAGTCTCCATGACTCCATGACTTTCTAGGCAAAGATACTGCAGTGGTTTGCCATTTCCTTTTCCAGCTCATTTTGCAGATGAGGAAACTGAAACAAACAGGGTGAAGTGACTTGCCTGGGTAACATAGCTAGTATCTGAGGCCAGATTTGACCTCAGAAAGATGAATCTTCCTAACTTTAGGCCCAGCATTCTATCCACTGCACCACCTAGTTTCCCCTGACTAGCTAGCTATTCTTTAAATATTTCCTTACTTATCTTGAGTATCACTTGTTTATTAACTTTTTTCCTGCCTAGTCTTTATAGCCCACAGGATTTTCTTTGGCAGAGAAAACAGAAGCAAAATATGGATTAAAATAGCTTCGTCTTTTCTCAGTCCTTAGTTATCATCATCCCATCTACCCGCAACAGTTGTCCTATCTCTCTTTTAATCTTCCACTTTTCCCTAATATAGTAAAAAAAAAAAAAAGGAAAAGAAAAACTATTCTGTTACTCTAATCTTTCTCCATAGCTTCAGTTCATTCTGACCCTTAGTCCTCCTGACATCTGTGATGAATGAAAACCTAAGAGACAGACTTTCTGGGTAATTAATAATCAAATTATTAAATAGGATAGCTAATAATCAGTAAAATGATGGTCAATGGTTTCTTTAAGTAACCAAAAACCCCTAATGGAAACACCAAATGCTTTATTTTTTTTTTGAAAGGGAATGCCCCTGATGAGAGAAATCAAACCAATTGGTGGACATTTAAATAAGGAGGTGGGCTAAAAGTCTTCAGCTCCTCCTGTTGAGAATATGGCTTGATCATAAGATTCAGCTCCCTCCAGCAGTGTGGACAGAGGAATCTATCTCTACCCAGTTCACTCTCTGGTTTTCCCCTTGATGAGCTGGATCACCCTAAACTCCAATGCAAGGATGCAAGGGCATGGGTTCATTGATTTGGGCAGAAATTAATTTAGATCAGGTTCTGTTTACACTCTAAACAGAAGTGAGGTCTCCTAGTTGGGTAGGGTCCCTCCCAAGACCAAGGAGCATGTTCCCAGAGAATTAGGGCAATCTCTCTCTCAAGTCTGTCCTTCAGAGCCTGGCTGACTGACCCATAGGGGCTGGTCCTTGAATGAAAAAATAAAAAGCCTGGATCCAAGAGTTATTAATAGAATTTATCCTACATCCTTCTCACCAGTTTGCATTTATGTTCTGTTAACTGACCTTCCTTCTACTTTTTCTACATAGTCTTTTAGTATTCTAAGGCTTCTGACTCCATTAAGTGCTGTTATCATCTGACTTTAGGCTTTTGAGTTCTTTAGGTCCTCATTTTTCTTATTCTTCATTCCTGGTCTATAAACCCTTTTAGAGCCTGAACCATATCTTGCTCATCTAAACTAAACTTAAGTAGCTCACTAGAGCATTTAGTGCAGATTCTGGATATACTAGGTACCTTGTGAATAATTATTTAACAGTTGAATATAGTAGACATGTGAATAAGCATACATATATATATATATATATATATATATATATATATATATATATGCACATGTGTGGGTATAAATGTATATGTGTGTATAAATATATATGTATGTGTGTGTGTATATATATATATTATATATATATATATATATATATATATATATATATATATATATATATAAAATCAACAAGAATTTTTATGTGCCTATTATATGCTAAGTACTGGAGATATGAAGACAAAAACAAAATCAACCCTGCCTTTTTATTGAGGAAGACAAGAAGTACATAAATACATTCAAAATAAATAGAGATAGATACTGGACCTGTGATTTCCTCCATATATGAACTCCTAGATTAGAAATTTCCTTCTACAAATGTAACTCTGCACAGTCTCTGAAATTTATAGTTTTAAAGATCTGCCTAGTATACTGAGTGGTTAAGTGAATTGTCCAGGATAACACAGTCTTTATGTGTCAGAAGTTAAAGCATTTGGGGGGGGGTAGGGGAATAGAAAAAGGGGGGTAAGAGAGGGCATTAACAGATGGATAGAGCAGGAAAGGCCTCTTGTAGAAGGTGGTGCTGGACCAGAGTCTTGAAGGAAACAAGGAATTCTAAGAGGCTGACACTACATTCCAAACATTGGGAAAATCTAGTACAAAGAAATGGTAATGGGAGATAGGAGACAAGAGATGAGATATAATGTTCAAACACACATATGCACACAAAACCACAAAAATGTAAACACATTGTATTGATAGGGGAGATGGATATATCTTTCCATATCAATTAACATATTTGGTTATTATACTTATTTTAATTAGAAAAAAAACAAATTATTGTAGAGAAGTCTGTTTTAACAGAGCCTAACCGATAGCTCTACTTCAATTAGATTCCACAAGGAGTCTGTAGCATCAAAGCTTTCAGTGAATGAATTTCTTCTCCCACCCCCCCAAACCTTAACCCTTTACCAAGTAAAGCAACATTTAAAGAGTGTCGACTTCTCATTTCTTAGAGTTGGAGGTTTAAAAATGGTCTGCTCCACAGGAGATTGCACATTAAGACAGACATATCAACTGGAATGGGTGCAATTACTTCCAGAGCCTTCAAATAAAATGAGCAGGCAGTGTAAATTGCCAAAGAAGATTCTCCCCTCTATATCCTGGTCCTCAAGTAAGGTAAAAAGTTGCTGCAATCAAAGATGACAACCAGAAGTAGCCAAGGTCGGATGGAAGAGAAGGTCAGGCACACATGATAAGTCAAGAAAGAATAAAAATGAAATCTTGCCATAGCTAACCAGTAGTTTCAAAAATTCACCAACTTTTTTTTTCTTTTCCTAAAGAGTTTGGGCAAATCTGTGGTAAAATGTAGTACATGCAAAGTTATTTTTTTAAATATAAGTAAGGTTTTTCTTCCCCTTTCATAAATTATATGTTTGCAAACAAGAGATGAATGATTGAAAGCAAAAAATGAAACAAAAAATAATGGTATTACTGATTAAAAACAAAAATAAAAACACGGCAATTATAACTTTAAAGGTAACTGCTTTAACATGAGTAATTAATAACATTAATATGATCATTCTGACTAAAATGATCTACAGAAAAAGTTGAAGGATATTGTTAATGCTTCTCACAGATGGTGTCTTTGGGAAATGTTAAATTATTATAAATATTCAACTAGAAAAATCAAGAAATATTCCACTAAATTATTTATAGTAAATAATACTTGTTTTTTAAAGAGATGCAAAGTTTAATAGATAAAAATGAAAGGAAAGCAATCTTTTGAAGGTATGACAAAACATAGTAAAGTTATGGGGTAGGAAAAACAAATTTTTTTTAAAAATCTGGCATATATAAGGTCTATTTCTTTTTTGCCATCTTTTTTATTTATATTTTCATTTAGTATTTTATTTTCCCATTTACATGTAAAAATTCTTAATATCAATTTTTTTTAAACTTTGAGTTCCAAATTTCCTCTTTTCTTCCCTCTCCACCCCCGTTCTTGAGAAGGCAAGCAATTTGATATAGATTATACATGTATGATCATGTAAAACATTTTCATATTAGTTATATTGTGAAAGAAAACTGAAAAAAAATCCTCAAGAAAAACAAAAAAAGATTTAAAGAAAGTATGCTTCAAGGTATATTCAGATACCATCAGTTCTTTCCTTGAGATTGGATAGCATTTTTTCATGATAAGTCCTTCAGAGTTGACTTGGATTGCTGTATTGCTGAGAATAGCTAAGTCATTCACAGCTGATCATCTCATAATATTGCTGTTACTTTGTACACAGTACATTTCACTTCGCATCAGCTCATGAAAGTCTTTCCATATTTTTTTCTGAGAGCATCTTTCTTTTCATTTCTTATAGCACAATAGTATTATATCAAAATCACATACCAAAATTTGTTCAACCATTACCCAATTGATGAGCATCCCCCTCAATTTCCAATTTTTTACCACCAGAAAAGAGCTACTATAAATATTTTTGTACATATAGATCCTCTTCCTTTATTTTTCAATCTCTTTTGTGATACAGACTAGGAATACAGTGGTATTCCTAGGTCACAAGGAATGCATAGTTTTATATCCCTTTGGGCATAGTTCCAAATTGCTCTATGGAATGGTTGAATCAGTTCACAATGCCATCAATGGCATATTAATATCTCATTTTTCCCACATTCCCTCCAACATTTTCATTCTCCTTTTCTGTCCTATTAGCCAATCTAATAGGTATGAGGTATCACCTCAGAATTGTTTTAATTTGCATTTCTCCAATCAATAGTGAATTAGAACTTTTTTATATAGCTATATATAGGTTTGATTACTTCATCTGAAAACTGTTCATATCTCTCGATCATTTATCAATCGCAGAATGACTCTTAGTTTTATAAATTTGATTCAGTTTTCTATATGTTTGAGAAATGAGGCCTTTATAACAGAAACTTGCTTCATTATTTTTACAATTACTATTGCTAACTATATTTTCCTCCATCCTATTTTTCCCTATTTATTATATTCTCTCTCTCTCCTTTCATTCTGTCCTTCTTCAAAAGTGTTTTGCCTCTGACTACTCTCTCCCCAGTCTGCCTTGCCTTCTATCACCTCCTCTTCCTTCTTTTATCCCCTTCCCCTTCTACTTTGTTGTAGAGTGAGAAATATTTCTATATCCAATTCAGTGTGTATGTGATTCCCTCTTTCAGCCAATTCTGATGAGAGAAAGGTTCACTCATTCCCCTTTATCTCTTCCCTCTCACCCCTACTGGAAAATCTTTTTCTTGCTTTTTATGTTTATGTTTATTTTATTCTTTTATGTGAAATAACTTACCCAAGACCACCTCTCCCTTTCCTGTTCTCCCAGTACATTCCTCTCTCACTCTTTATATATGTATATTTACATATCACCCCTTCATATTCAACTCATACCTGTGTCTTCTGTCTATATGTACTCCTTCTAGCTGCTCTAATAAAGAGAAAGTTCTTATGAGTTACAAGTATAATCTTCCCATGTAGGAATGGAAATTGTTTAGTCTTATCAAGCCCTTTATGATTTATCTTCATTGTTTATCTTCTTATGATTCTCTTGAGTCTTGTATTTGAAAGTCAAATTTTCTATTCAGCTCTGGTCTTTTCATCAAGAATGCTTGAAAATCCTTGATTTCATTTAATGTCCATTTTCCCCTGAAGGATTATACACAGTTTTGATGGATAGGTGATTCTTGTTTGTAATCCTAACTACTTTGCCCTCTGAAATATCATATTCCAAGTCCTCCAATCCTTTAACATAAAAGCTACTAAATTTTATGTTGTCCTCACTGTGGCTTCACAATCCTTGAATCATTTCTTTCAGGTGCTTGCAATATTTTCTCTTTGACCTGGGAGCTCTGGAATTTGACCTTAATATACCTGAGAGTTTTCATTTTAGGGTATCTTTTAGGAGGTTATCAGTGGATTCCTTCAATTTCTATTTTGCCATCTGGTTCTAGAATATCAGGGCAATTTTCCTGGATAATTTCTTGAAAGAGGTTACCTAGGTTCTTTTTTTTTTTTTTTTGATAGCTTTCAGATAGTCCAGTAACTTTTAAATTATCTCTCCTGGATCTATTTTTCAGGTCAGTTCTTTTTCCAATGAGATGTTTCACATTGTCTTATAGTTTTTCACTCTTTTAGTTTTATTTTATTGTTTCTTGATTTGTCATGAAATCATTAGCTTTCATTTACTCAATTCTAATTTTTAAGGAATTATTTTCTTCAGTTACTTTTTGTACCTTTTTTCCATTTGGCCAAATTTATTTTTCAGGAGTTTTTTTTTTCTTCAGTGAATTTTTGTGCCTCTTTTTCTATTTGGCTAATTTTGCTTTTTAATGCTTCCTTCTCCTCATTGGCTTTTTGTACCTCTTTTTATCATGTGGCTGAGTCTGTTTTTTAAGGTGTTATTTTCTTCAGTAATTCTTTGAGTTTCCTTTACCAAGCTGTTAACTCACTTTTCATGATTTTCTTGCATCACTCTCTTGTCCCAATTTCTCTCTATCTCCCTTAATTGATTTTCAAAATTCTTTTTGAGCTCTCCCATGGACTAAGACCAGTTCATATATTTCTTGGAGTCTTTGTATGTAAGAGTTTTGACTTTGTTATCTTCTTCTGAGTGTGTGTTTTGATCTTACTTTTCACCATAGTAACTTTCTATGGTCAGATTTTTTTTGCATTGTTTTCTCATTTCCCAGCCTTATTTCTTGACTTTTACTCTTTGTTAAAGTAGGGCTCTGCTTCCAGAGTAGAGAGTGCATTTTCCCAATCTTCAGAGGTTTTGTGCAATTGTTTTCAGAGATACTTCCAGGGACCTGTAAGTTTTCAATTCTTCCAAGGTGGTATGATCTAGGAAGTGTGTTTACTACTCTCCTGTACTGTGCATTGTTTTGTGAGCAACCACATGCACTCTTTGCTGCCCTGGAACTGTGAAGAGGGTCCCTCCTCCACTGTGGCTATAAGCTCTGGTGCGCTAGTGCTCTGCCTTGCTCTGAGACTGCCACCCAAGACTGTGACCTCAGTTTGAGGATGGGCAAAGCAATAGAGGCCTACCTTGGTACTAACAAAGAGACCCTGTAATCTTCTTCTGGTCAGTTGTTTGACCCCCTTACTGCCAGTGGTCTGAGAGCTCTAGAAGCTGCTGCTGCCACTGCTGATTCAGCAGCTCCCAAGGCCTGCTCCTGGTTTACTGGGGCTGGGTCTATGCTGGTGTGGCCTGCACTAGATTGTGCTCCACCATCAGCCAAGTGCAACAGAGTCTTCCTGCTGACATTTTAAGCTGCCATGGTCTGGAAAATTCTTTCACCCCATCCTTTTTTCAGTTATCCTAATTTGTTCGGAATTGTTTTGTTGCATTATTTAAAGGCATTCAGAGGGCTTTTGGGGAGAGCTCAGGAGAGTCACTGCCTTTTCTCTATCATCTTAGCTTTTCCTTCCCACAATGTACTTTTTATATAATTCTTCCTTTAATCATCATCACAACAGCCCTGTCAGACTGTTAGGGATGATATTATTGTATTGTTCCAAATATCTACTCCATTTTCCCACCAAATCTGGCTAAAACAAACAAAAAAAGAGGACAATATAACCTACAAAAAGTGTTATTTATTCATTTTTGGTATATAGTATACCTGTTAATTCTCCTGTCAAAAACATAAGTTTAGAGGTGACATATTTACATATGTGTGTATATCAAGAAACACATATGCATATGCATATATATTTGTTTGTTTATTTAACCAGAGTTGTGATGTCATCAGCTTATGCAATTTCTGGTGAGGTATTCCTTTACAAACACAGGTTGGAATCTTCTCTGGGAAACTGAGAAGTTATTTATTCTCAGTCTCCCAATATAGGTAAGAAGCGAAATTTCAACCCAGTGAAAGCTTTCTGATTCAACATGAGTTTTATTTTTTTAAGTGATTTTTAAAAAATTTTTAATTAATTTTTAAATGTATTTATTTATTTATTTTTAGTTTTCAGCATTCATTTCCACAAGATTGAGTTCCAAATTTTCTCCTCATCTCACTGCTCTCTCCACTCCAAGATGGCATGCATTCTGAACACCCCTTCCCCTAATCTACCCTCCTTTCTATCACCCCCTCCCTTCTCTTACTCCCTTCCTCTTCTATTTTCCTGTAAGGCAGGATAGATTTCTATACCTCATTGCCTGTATATCTTATTTCCCAATTGCATGTAAAAACATTTTTTCACAGTTGTTTTAAAAGCTTTACGTTCCAAATTCTCTCTCTTCCTTGTTCCCCACTCACCCTCATTGAGATGGCAAGCAACTCAATACAGGTTATGCATGTGTAGTCATGCAAACCACTTCCATAGTAGTCATGTTGTGGAAAACTAACTATATTTCCCTTCATCCTTTCTCACCCCCCATTTATTCTATTTTCTCTTTTGACCCTGTCCCTCCTCAGAAGTATTTGCTTCTGATTACCCCCTCCTCCAATATGCCCTCCCCTTTATCATCTCCCCACTCTCTTCTCCTCTTCCCCTTATTTTTCTGTAGGGTAAGATAGATTTCCATACCCAATTAAGTGTGTATGTTATTCCCTCCTTAGGTCAAATCCAATGAGAATAAGATTCATTCATTCCTTCTCACCCTCCCCCACTTCCCCTCCATTATAAAAGCTTTTTCTTGTCTATTTTATGTGAGATAATTTACTCCATACTACCTTTCCCTTTCTCCTTCTCACAGTATAATCCTCTATCACTCTTTAATTTTATTTTTTAGATGTCACTCCTTCATCTTCAACTCACCCTGTGCCCTCTATGTATCTACCTATATATACACATCTATTTTTTCCTTCCAAATACACTAATACTAACAAAGGTCTCATGAGGTACAAATACTGTCTTTCCATGTAGGAATGCAAACAGTTCAACTTCAATAAGTCCCTTATGATTTCTCTTTCCTGTTTACCTTTTCATGTTTCTCTTGACTCTTGTATTGAAAAGTGAAATTTTTTATGCAGCTCTGGTTTTTTCATCAAGAATGTTTGAAAGTCCTCTATTTCACTGAATATCCACTTTTCCCCCTGAAGGATTATACTCAGTTTTGCTGGGTAGGTGATTCTTGATTGCAATCCTAATTCCTTTGACCTCCAGTATATTATATTCCAAGCCTTCTGGTCCCTTAATGTAGAAGCTGCTAAATCTTGTCATCCTGATTGTGTTTCCACAATACTTGAATTGTTTCTTTCTGGCTGCTTGAAATATTTTCTCCTTGACCTGGGAACTCTGGAATTTGGCTACAATATTCCTAGGAGTTTTCCTTTGGGGATCTCTTTCAGGAGGCGATCGGTAAATTCTTTCAATTTCTATTTTACTCTCTGGTTCTAGAATACCAGAGCAGTTTTCCTTGATAAATTCTTGAAAGATGACATCTAGGCCCTTTTTTTAATCATGGCTTTCAGGTAATCCAATAATTATTAAATTACCTCTCCTGGAACTATTTCTGAGGTCAGTTTTTTTTTTCCCCAATGAGATATTTCACATTGTCTTCTATTTTTTTGTTCTTTTGGTTTTATTTATAATTTCTTGATTTCTCATAAAGTCATTAGCTTCCACTTGCTCCATTCTAATTTTTAAGGAAGACTTTTCTTCAGTGAGCTTTGGCATTTGTGTTTTGAGAAGTCTGGAAACTGCCACAGCTACCCATCATTCAGTCCCCTGAAGCCTGCTCCAGGTTCCCTGAGGCCTCGTCTTTGTTTGCGCAGCCCATGATTAACTGTGATTCTTCCCCACTCTGGTGCAACAGACCTTTCCAGTCAACCATCCAGGTTGTCTTGGGCTGGAACTTTGTTTCACTCTGTCTTTTTGTGGGTTCTGCTTCTTTAGAATTTGTTTAGAGCCATTTTTTACAGGTATTTGGAGGGATTTAGGGCAGAGCTCAAGCAAGTCACTGCTTTCACTCCACCATCCTGGCTCTTCCCCCTTCATCATCAGTTTTCTACCCAATATGTAACACATTCTCTGCTGAAGGTGGTGTTTTGTGAACAAATACATGTGTGTGTGTGTGTGTGTGTGTGTGTGTGGTGGTGTGTGTGTGTGTGTGTGTGTATGTATGCTAGCTAGGTGGTGCAGCGGATAGAGTGCCAGGCCTAGAGTCAGGAGGGACTGAGTTCAAATCTGGTCTCAGGCACTTACTAACTATGACCCTGGACAAGTCGCTTAACCTTGTTTGCCTCAATTTCCTCATCTGTTAAATGAGCTGGAGAAGGAAATGGCTAATCACTATAGTGTCTTTGCCCAGAAACCTCAAGTGGGGTCACAAGGTGTCAGACACGACTACTTGAGTAAACAGCAACATGCTAGCTGTCCTCATATCTATAGATCATTCTATCCATGCATGAAACATATCCTAGCTTGCCTGGTGATGTCTTTCCTGTTGCCTTGAACCACTATTCAAATGTATTTAACTTTTGACCTTTATGCCTCGTCTTCACAAATAAAATATAAATTCACTGAGTTTAAGAATAAGCCTATCCTTACTTGCATGTTATTGAACATGTTTTTGTTACTGAAATTTAATGGCTGTTTGGCCTTGAGTAAGTCACTTAAACCAGTCTAAATTTCAAAAAGTTTCCCAAGACTTATTTATTAAAATATAAATGAGTGGCTATATATATCTGTAACATTCCCTCAGTTACAGAATTATAGATCATCGACATATTTAATGGTTGGTTACTTTTAGGTTAATAGTATATCATCACATTTTACAGAGAGAGACACAGTCTCAGGGAGGTTGTCACTTACCCAAAGTCATATGACTTGGTAGGGCAGGGAATATTAGCACCCACCACACCACTCTGTACATTCTAATATGGTTCATTTTCAGCAATGTACAAATATAGGTAGATATTTAGATAGATAGACAGACAGACAGATAGATAGATAGATAGATAGATAGATAGATAGATCTCGATAGATAGGTTTATACCTATAAACATATAAGAATGAGTACTGAATTCAAATACATAAATGCTAAGATATGAATAAACTACTATGCAAGATGCTCCAAAATATCAGTACAGTTTTAAACATTAGTAGATTAAAACTGTACTAAGACTTGTGAAACAACATATTTTGGAACAAAGTTGGTCTAAATCCTTGAACTTAACAAAGAAGCTAATAGAGCCTTGGTGAATCACCCATTCTCAAACTTTTTTGACATTTTGTCTTCCAAATCCCTATATTCTGCCCACTGCTGGCTTATAAAAGACTAAATACTAATTGAGAGAACTCATGTTTATATTTTTTTTGCACACTTGTGATTTTCACTGCCACTCCCTCAATCCAAATCTGCAAATACCCAGGGCAAACCCTGCTTCTTTTCTAGTCTTGCCTGGTTCTCCCACCTCAAGTGACCTCTCCATCTTCTCAATTCCTATAGCAATTAACTTCTGTATAATTCATTTGGTAAATAATAACATGCTGCAGTGCAACATTTCTCTATAGCTTCCTTGAACTATTCAAAAGTTTTATTGTTAATTAACTTTTCGTATATTTATAGTCTGGTCTCTCCAGCTAAATTATAAATTCCAAGAACCATTCTTTATCTTGTTTTGTAGCAATCCTCACCTAGCCCAAGGTCATTCACACAGATGATGTTCATAAGTGCATTGATCAATATCAGTAAGATACCCAATGTTTCACTGGAAAAAAAAAGAATATTTTAAAATAGAAAAGATATTCTCCAGTACTCTTTAATGTGAACGATCCTCCAGTGATTCAGATCATACCCATCTGTACCTGCCAATCCTTTATGATTTTCCTTTATATCTTTATGTCCTGTCAATTTACTACAAGGGGCAGAAACATTGTGTTAAGGTATGTCTTGGTTGCTTTTTAACCTCATGATACTACCAAAATAATATAAGCATTTTCCATTATTTATCCCTTGCTTTCATTATGTAACCATCTTATCTTCTTTTTTAATCATATATTTCTTTAATGACATCCTTGATGCCACTTTCCCTATATTGTCACTTTTTGGTGAAATCTACTCATACCTGCCATGAATCTTTTTACTGCCTTTCAGGTGATCATCAACTTTGACTCTTCAGTCTCTATTTCATGACACAGACATACAACATCACCAGAAAAATGTTGGAATCCAAATAGTTTTGGTGTCAAAGAGAATCCTCATTATTAAAATAATTTCATTTTCCCAAAGCTAATCCAGATCACCTTCCTCCTCTTAGCCATTTCTGGTCCCAACTCCCTGTTCATTGAAATTTCTATACCAAGATGCAAGTACTAATGCATAAGATTTACAATTTGTCCATTCTACCATATATCATAGTACAGTACAGTATAGTAGTATATACTATAGTATAGTAACAATAGGTATTCTTCATCCACACAGCTTTAAAAAGTACTATACAAGGTTTCCCAATCAAGTTATTAAAAGGAGTTAAAGCTTTAAAAGCTGTTAAATCAAGGTCTTTGAGCTACTAAAACCATTTTTAAGTTTTGATAGCTTAAATGTATCAATATTTTTGGTTCACATTGTATGTAAATGTTTAAATTTAAACAAGTATTCAAATCCGGCCTAAGACCAAACACTTGACACTTACTGGCTGTGTGACCCTGGGCAAGTCATTTAACCCCAGTTGCCTAAAAAAAATAAATAAAAGTAAAAAATAAATAAATTTAAGCAGAGGATCAATACAGAGTTGGAAACAAAATTGAAGAACTAGACATAGTAGGTTGTAATTCAAATGGTAACTGAATACAAATGGGTGGAACAATCATGATTGCCACGCTCATAGAATTCTCAGTGTAAGCCTGAATCAGTCAGAAATGCTCAGAGACACGAGTCTGAAGGTATGGGTTCACTCATTGTAAAACATTGAGGTTGACACCAAGGTTCAATGCTATTTCATGGAGGAAGCTACAGGGCAGAGAGCTGGGCCTGAAGGCTGAAAGGAAAAAAAAAAGAAGAAAAGGCAAGAAAAAACCACATATTCTATGGATTTTTAAAATACAAAAAAAAAAAAAAAGAAGCCTGTGAAGCCAGCCTTTCTTTGGGAAAGACTGACTTCTCAGGATTCCTAGCTTTAGGGAAAAAAAAATTTCTATTTATTCAAACAGGAAAATTGAACTCCATGTCCACAAAAGGACTATCAGCCTCCATTCTCAAACCAAATGCATATGTATTGACATTTGTTGGTGATATGTAACTGTATTTAAATTCCCAAGACCAAAAGCTGCAAGATTGTGAATAGACTCATTTTAGCCATTTGATCAAACTGTATGAGCTTTCCTTCTTAGCTATTCTCAGAGGCAGGCCCAGCTCAGACGTGCAGAAAATGTAAATGGCTCTTTTTAATGTGATAACAGTTCCGGTGGAATCCATACCCAGAAATCAGCTCTGGATTATTCTTGGGAGCTCCCAGTAAGGTCTCTTTGCTCTGGCTTTATGCCGAGAAGGATAAATTCCAGGGAGCAGGTCAACAGGAAGGGGTATTGGTGGCCAGAGAAAGAGCATTACATAGCTCTAGGCACATGGGCTAACACACTCAGCATCTCAGACTGGATACTCTGGTGTACTTAATGTGTAGACAAAAGACAGCAATCACAGCTGACTGCTGATCCATAGCTTACCTCTTCATAGTTTTCAAAGGGGAATACCTGGGATTAGCTGCTGCTTGCCAGCTATTATGGACGTGATGACTAAGGAAGGTGAAGAGCATCAAGCCAGCAGTAGATACCAGGTGTCCATCCGACAGTTCTGAAAGGCACACCCGAAGACTTCTGCCTGCAGCAGGTGCTCTCAAGACAGTACATCTCTACTTCACCCAGCCCACCGATGTAGTGAATGATTGTGCATAATAACAACAATAACATTAATTATACTCATTATAACAGCGATGCTGATGTCTACAGCAACAACAGCGAGAAGCTCAGAGTGTACAGAGAGCTAACCAGAGGAGATGAGTTATAGTCTAACCTCTTCTACCTACTGACTTTTGACAAGTCGCCTAACCTCACTGTGCCCTAGGCGACCTTCTAAGATTATAAATCTCAGAGAAAATGGGTTTCCTTGGAGACGATTCCTTAAAGGAAAGAAATTATACTCTAGTTCCCACTCACCCACCCTCAAAGCTCAAATTTCTATAGGGCTTTAAATGTTTGTAAAAACGCATTCCTTTGGACAACTCTGTGAAGCAGAATATCAGTACTATTGACCCTAGTTTACAGTGGAGGAAAAATAAAGTTAATGAAGGTTAAATTACTTGCTCAGGGTCATATAACTTGTAAGTGTGGAAACTAGAAATCAGCTCCAGGTCTTCCGACTCAAAGTCCCATACTCTTAACCAGGAATGTTAGGAAAGTGATTTAGAGGGAAACAACAGCTCCAAAAAAAGCACCCAGAGAGGAGGACAGAAAAACCAGGAATAATCTGATATTCTCTCTAGATTTGGAGAAGGCAGATTTCAAAGAACTGAAATATGTAGCTGTAGCATGCACAATAGCCACACCCAGGTAAAATAATCTCAGAAGACAGGCTAAGCCAGGTTGAGGGTACCTGACAGGCGTCAAACCTGTCAGTGAGTTAGGGAACATCTACCCCAGTGATGTGAAGACTTCTCCTTAGGGTGGTGGTGGGGGAATAGGCAGATGAAAATAGTTTGTTCCAATGGCCATGAAGACATATTTTAATATGTAGTGACTTCCACATAAAGATAAGAATAGGTTAAAATGACGAGAAATTCATCTCAAAATGTGGATCAGGAATAAAGAATGAGAGAAGTTAAATATCTGTAGGCTAGAGAATGTTTACCTCTATTCAGCATGAATAATTACTTCAAGAAAATTATCAGTGGATGTGGCAAACACTGAAAACATCACCAGAAAAGAAATTGATTATATTTCAATGACAGGAAATGACTCATTAGTAGTGTGGGGATAATTCTTGAATCAGCTATCTGATTACAGTCAGATTTTGAACAAAGAACAAAGTTAGCATAAACACAGGGAGAAAGTCAAAAAAATGAGAAAAGTATATTGATGCAGTTAAATGTTATCTTGACCTATTTAAGTATGTTACTGATGAAACACAGGCTATGGATGGAAGAAAGGACATAGACACCAACTACAATATTATCATGCATTATTAATCAATGTAAATCAATTAAAAAAAACCAACTGGATCTACAGTCTGAAAGAATGGAGTTTAAATCCCACTTCAAATAGTTGTTAGCTCTATAACCCTGGCAAATAACTCAGTCTTTCTGTGCCTCAGTTTCCTCATCTGCAAAATGGAAGGGGGTATAAATTTGATAGCCTTTAATAGCCTTTAAGTTTAAAATATATGATCCCATAAAGTCTTATGGTGAAAGAACAGCATGTGTCAATATCTATCATGGGGAGTGGCTATGCAACAAGTACAAGGAAAATAGGGATAGTGGGACATGGAAATAAAGAGAGGTTAGAATTTGTTAGTGAAAGTTCATTTGTGTCTACTCAATATGTAATAATAACATGGTAGTAGATAAAGTATTAGGCAGGTAGGTGGCACAGTGGATAGAGTGGTAGGCTAGAAGTCAGGAAAACTCATCTTCTCAAGTTCAAATCCAGCCGTAGATACTTACTAGCTGTGTTGCTCTAGGCAAGTCACTGAACTGTTTGCCTCAGTTTCCTCATCTGTAAAATGAGCTAGAGAAGAAAATGGCAAACCACTCTGGTACCTTTGCCAAGAAACCACCAAATGGGGTCATGAAGAGTTGAACACAACTGAAATGATTTAACAACAACAAAAAAATGAAGTAACATCTTTGAGAATAAACAAAATTATATTTTCCAGCTATGCAATTCTATTCCACTTCTACTTTTTTTACTTTAACAAATGAAATGGAAAAAAAAAACATATATGGGAAGGTAGGAATGAATCCAGTTGCTTTTGTCAGAGAAACTACAATGGAGAGAGAGAGAGAGAGAGAGAGAGAGAGAGAGAGAGAGAGAGAGAGAGAGAGAGAGAGAGAGAGAGAGATTTGTTATATACTTTGTAAATATCTATATGTGTGTGTGTGTATTCACACTGGCATCACTAAAGAAATTGGCAGACCATGAGAGACAAACTAGAATAGGAATAGCTGACATTTACATAACACGTTAGAGTTATAAAGTACACACATTATAAATATGATTTCATTTGATACTTATAAAAAACTGCATGATGTGGGTAGCACAAATCTTTTATTTTTTGGCTCAAATTTATGATTTCATCAAAGTATGGAACTCCCTATGTGCTAATTCCCTTCACCGATTCCAATTAGCAAGTCATCTGTGATTTATAATCTCACAGTTGTCTGGAAGCACTGGGAGATTAAAGAACTTGCCTCCAGGCAAGTCCTGAATGCGGTTTTCAAGGCCAGTTTTCTATCCACTATGTCATGCTGCCTCTCAGAACAAATAATACTAACATTTTAAAGGTAGAAAGGCAGAGTTAAATAGTTTTCATGATAAACTCATAGTCACAAAATTAGTGAGTGCCAGGGCTGGGATGTGAAACCATATCTTTCAAAGTTCAAAATGAATATTCTTCCCATTATTCTCCCTTGTCTCAGCAAGATTGACTGTCCTGGCCTAGTGACAGACTATATGCCTTTCATCCCAAACCCAGCCTGGATAAATTGAAAGAGACTCATCACCAGATTGGTCTCAGGGTGATAAACTTTTCAGTTGTGGCAGCTCTAGAAGACTGTCTAGGAATTCACAGACAGGTTGCAATCCCTGTTACTGGAAGGAGGAGTCATACTGCTGAAATCACAGATTCTTGAAATATTGAAGTGAGAGCTTGAGAATATAAAAAGATCTTTCCCCTTGGGGAAGAGTTAATGTGTGTATGTGTGTTTCTATGTGCATGTGTGAGTGTGTGTGTGTGAGAGAGAGAGAGAAAGAGAGAGAGAGAGAGAGAGAGAGAGAGAGAGAGAGAGAGAGAGAGAGAGAGAGAGAGAAAGGGAGAGAAAGAAAGAGAGAAAGAGGGAAGGAGGGAGGGAGAGAGAGAAAGCAGGGGAGGTTCCATTTCTTCTTGGATCATAATGCTTTATCTATCTATCTGGGTATTCATCTGTCAGCTATCTGTGTCCATTCATTCATTGATTTAACATATAATGAACAGCAACACATTTCCCTACTGAGGATGGTTTTATTCATTATATAATTACTCTATTTTATTATTCAGTACTTGTAGAAAAATTAACTTGAAGATATTAAAAAAATATTGAAAATGACAATTTAGCAAATTATATTGACTCCGCTATTTAATAAATACTCGTTTTAGAAAGAAACTTTTTTTTTCCTTTTTGTTACCAAGTTGAAGAAGGTCAACCATTCTTGACATCAATAATAAGCATCCCTTATTTACCTCCATATGTCTAGGATCTGTCACAGCCCCTCCATGTGTTAGAGGAGGATTGCATGAGTATTTATGACTGAATAATTTTATCATTCAGCCACCAACCATTTGGTGAGAAACTTCTTTAACTTAGGTTGGTTTTTAGATGACAGACATTCAGAATGGCACTGAATCCATTCTGAAAACCCTTCCTAGAACATGGTAGGACCTGTTAAAACTCACTCACTGCTATCTTAAAGACAATGAGTACTGAGGTCCTACCTTCCCTATAGACAAAATGACAATGAAGAAACTGAAGGACTTTTTTGGGTGCAGAATATATTGAATGTGAAGTACTTAGAGCAAAGGTATTTTTGTTTTTCTTTCTTAAGACATGATACATGGCCTCTTTAATGAGTATAAAGCTTGGGTCTCCAAGCTTTGTTCCCCATATTAGAATAGTCTCTAAACCTTAAAACTGACAACCTGAAAATCAACCTGTCCTTCTTCTCAAATATTTTGGCTAGTTGGGAATGATGTAGATCCTCAAAGCATCCAGAACATTAGGAGGTCAGGGTAAACTAGGTTTAATTGATCACCCATGATGCTGATAGCTGATTATTTTGTGAAGAGAAGAAGATAATTTACTGATAAGGCAGCAGAAGATTAATAAAATAGATTTATAAGTCTGGACCTATAAGAACAATTTTGAGGACAATAAAAAATATTTTATGGGTTTCTGCTTTTGTTTTGTTATTCTGTTAGAGCAAGAGGAAAACCAAAAGAAGGCACAGGATCATCATTTGGGTGGAGAAAACAATGATGGATAACAGAAGTGACACAGAATCAGTACTTAGCTCTTGTTTTGCTTCTCCCCCCACCACCTCCCCCTATTCCTAGAAGAACAACACCATTGAAAAGGATCAATTAACATGGAAGAGAATTAAAGCAAAATATAAGAGAGAAAACAATGAGAGCACACTGTGTCCCTCAACAAGTCACCAGGCCTGGTTAAATTGCATTTCAGGACCCTGAAAGAAATTATAGATGAAATTACTGACAGCTAGAAAAAATCATGGAGTCTTGCAATAGTGAAAATGAGCAAATGGATTCCCAGTTTTCATAAAGGGGAAGAAGGTAGATTCTTGAAACTATAGACTAATGAGCTGCACTTTGAGTCCTGCCAAAATTAGAAGACATATTTGTAAAGGAAGCCTTCAAAAGTAAAAGAAGCTTTTGGGGAAGTAGTGAGTTACCCTAATCACTCACAATCATCCCTCAGAGGCTGGAAAACCATTTGTTATAGATGGTTTGTGTGTGTGTGTGTGTGTGTGTGTGTGTGTGTGTGTGTGTGTGTGTGTATGTGTGTTAGGAGGAATTCTGGGACAGTCAAATGAGGATTGCTTTAATTCAATAAACATTTATTAACTGTGAGGCACTGTTCTAGGCACAAATGCATGATATAGGATATTATCTCAAGACACTTACAAACTAACTGAGATGTAGGAAGACATGTATACAAATAAATAGAGAAACATATGTATGAGTAGTTGTGGTAATGAGCTTTGAAAAATTTGAGTCAGAAAAGTTCACTTTCATTCCAGATAGTTAGGGAAGGCTTCATGAAGGAGATACCTAAATTCAATTTTGAAGGAACAGAAGGATTTCAATACAGACAGCAAATTAAGTGGTTAAGAGTGATTCTTTTATAGTCATGAGCAAAAGTATGGATATGTGAGAGGGCAAAATGAGTCTGAAGAAGAAGAAAGTGGATGATTCATTGGGTTGTGAAGTACAGCATTTATACAATATTGGGTAGAATTTAGAGATTAGATAAAGTTGGAAAAGTAGTTGGAATCACATGGCAGAGGGCCTTAAGTGACAGAATTATGAGTTTGTAGTTTATATTTCATTCAGCAGACAATGGGGAACCATGAAAGGTTTTTGAGTAGAGTACCAACAGGATAAAAAACCAATCCCTTAGGGATATCATTTGGATAAAGATTTGTGGCAATGGGGATGGGAGGGGAAGGTACAGAATTGACATGGCAACTGACAAGATATATGGTGTAAAGAAAAAGGGAGGAGTTAAAAATAATTTCAAAGATCTAGGCCTGGATAGCTGGGAGAATGGAAGCATTAGCTAGAGAAACAGAGAAGTTAGGGGGATGGTCAGGTACCTTCCAGCTGTGAGATACACCTTTTTATGATATCAAGTGATTGATTGAGGGAAAAAAAATGTCATAACTTTCATTTCCAATCACCAACTAAGCATTTTCAATGTATTTAAGAAAAAGAGATAGGCAGCCCTTCTGGGAGTCAGAGCACCTAGATTTTAAACTTCACTGTGTTGGAATTTATTATGTGACCTTCCTTTTGCCTTCTCCTCTAATCCTGGGCCACTTAGACCTCATCTGGGCCAACCAGAAAGCAGAAAAAAAGAGTCAATACCCAGGGCAGCCTACTTCCCACTGTTCCTTTTGCCCATTTCCCCACCCTGGGGTGCTTTGACCTCTTTTGGGCTGCTTGAATTCTCCCATTGCTTGGATAAAATAAAAGTCACTGTTTATTACTTGGTGAGATGGAAGACATCCAGAACTTACCATCTTCCCTGCCACTATGATCTCTAGATACTTGGGCCTATTGATGCAAATTAAGGATCCTTGGGGCTTGCCTTTCACTGTTGTAATGGAATTTAGAACACTTCTACCATACTCAGGTAAGATTTATCCTCTATGATTTTCTTTATAAGATGTCCAGTAATAGACAACTTCCAAGACAGCCCATCCAATTTAGGGGTAGTTCTAATTGTTAGAAGATTTTTTTCTCACAAAGAATAGGAATCTGATTCTGGGCAACATCTACCTACTATTTCAAGTTCTGCCCTCTGGGCCCAACAGAAAAAAGTCTAAACTTCTTTCCATGAGACAGCATTTCAAATGTATTAGACAGGTATCATGTCACGCCTAAACATTTTCTTCTTCAGGCTAAACATTCCCAGTTCCTTTAGCTGATCTTTGCAACTCTTTTTCCTTGGGATCTCAATTTTTTCATCTATAAAATAAGAATATTAGGCTTGATAATATCTGAGGTATCCAAGTATCATATGATATATTTATTAAAGATAAATGTCAGGACATTAATCATTTTTATAAAAAAAATATTTTCCATTATTAGATCTTTGACCAATAGAATTTTCTTCACCTGGAAAACTACCTTACTACAGGGGAATGGGGCTTTGTGAAGTTATTCTCTGTATCATGGGGAAAAAAAGGTAGCTAGTATAGCCCCACCAATTATTATCATGGATTATCAGAACCTCTTATAAAAGCAGCTACTCAAAATCATTTCATCAAAACTCCAGTCACCATGTTGACTATGCAGGAAAAACTGTGGAGGTAAAGTTTGTCATCTAAGATACACCTTTGCCACTATCCCAGTCTCTGGGCTTCTATGCCAGTGACTTCATTTCCTACCTCACTCTCCCTTTTGACAGGCAGCAGGCTATAATCAAAAGAATGTTGATCTTGGAGTCCGGAGAGACCTTGCTTTAAATGAGGCTCCCAAACGAGTTAAGTGATTTGACCATGTTGATATTGTTGTTCAGTTGTTTCAGTCATATTTGACTTTCTGTGACCCCATTTGGTGACTTGCCTAAGGTCACACAACTAGGAAGTGTCTGAGACCAGATTTGAACTTTTATCTTCCTGACCCCAGGCCCAGTGCTGTATCCACTGTACCAGCTAGCTGCCCCAATTTGATCACAAGTAAGCCTAATTAATAACAATAATGTTTCTTTAATGTTTATAAAGCATTTTGCATACATTAATCTCATTATCTTCCACAAGACGCTTAGTGATAAAATGAGATAATTTTATAAAATGTTTGGCAAACCTAAAAATGCTATATAAACACTATTGTTATTCTCAAAACAAATAAGTAGTTGCTATCATTATC
This sequence comes from Phascolarctos cinereus, assembly GCF_003287225.1. Lineage (NCBI taxonomy): Eukaryota > Metazoa > Chordata > Mammalia > Diprotodontia > Phascolarctidae > Phascolarctos > Phascolarctos cinereus. The sequence continues at coordinate 389,416,417 of NW_027555625.1, read as the reverse complement.
CCTATCTTAGAGATGAGGAAATTGAGGAAGACTGGTGAAAAAGTTCAGGGTCTTACAGCTAGTAAATGTGCGAGGCAGAACTGAACTCTGGTCTTCCTTATTCTCCGCTGTGTCACCTAACTGCCTCTCTCCCAACCTCAATATCATCATCTATAAAATGACAGTAAGAACTCCTGTAGCCCCAGTACCACAAGGCTGTGATGGTAACTCAATGTGGACCTACAAGCATTGATTTAGAACCGGAAGGGAGCTTAGAGGCCAATATCCTCATTTTACAGGTGAGGAAACAGTTCAAAAAAGCATTCATGACTTACTCAAGGTCATCTCTGTAGCAGTTACTTGACTTAGGAGTCAAACTAAGGTCTCCTAATTCCAAATCCAATGTTCTTTCCCCTTTTTTCCTGCAGCCACTCACAATGTATGTGAAATCCTTTGCAAATCTTAAAATGGTACTTGTATATTTGCTAGAACAGTAATTATTACTTTATTTTCCTTCATCCATTAACACCCACTCTTTCAAACCCACAAATATTTATTGAGCAGCCAATAAGTTCCGTGCATGTACCATAGGGGAGAGTACAGAGTCATGGTCCAAGTCCTCAAAGATCTTACAATGATGCTGGAGATACAAGACATAAAGCAGATTATGATGGATAACACAAAGTGCTATAAGGAAATGAACTCAATCCTGTAGTTATAATTTTGGGCTGCTTATAGCCCTCTCATCTTTTCCTTCCTAGTTTATATTATCCTTTAATTAAGTTGCCTTGAGGATCATATATCCAAATGATCCTCTCCTTCAAGGTCCAAGAGAAAGGCTCCCATTCCCACAAATTACTTTTCATTCCAAGAAGAAACAATCTCTCCCTCTTCTGAGCTCCTGTATTGATGGTGTCAAGCTAAAACAGCCTGCTGGCTAGAAGTTCACATAGTACTCTTCCATTTTTCTTACTCTCCTCTAAAACTTAGGATCATAGATTCAGAAATGAAATAGTCATTTGAGGTCATTGAGTCCAATTCTTTCCATTTATAGATAAAGAAACTATGATCCATAGGGGTTAAAAGGCTTGTGTAGGTTCACAAAGCTGGTCCATATTGAAGACAAGATTCAAACCGAGGTCTTGTTATTTCATTCTCCCCCTAGCCCTTGTTATTATTTCCTCAGTATTTCTTAATGCCTGGGGCCTTACCCTGGAATAGTCTACTACCACATTGGTTCATTCATTCACTATGGAATATTCCTTTGCAAGGCCTGCCCTGATCTGTCATTGGTTAGTTTCTCCTGGAGCCAACATTTTGTGGAGGGCCTGAGGCTGCCCTGACTTTTTTCTTCTCCTAGTTCTGTTTGCAACTATTCTAGACTTCAAAACCATGATCTTACTCTGGATTCCTCCTACATCCCACTTTTGTGCTCCCTTTTTTGTATTTCTATCTTTGTTAGTCCTGGAGTCAGGAACTCATCTTCGTGAGTTTGAATCTGGTCTTGGACACTTACTAGCTGTGTGACCCTAGGCAAGTCAATTAACCCTGTTTACCTCAGTTTCCACATCTGTAAAATGAGATGGAGAAAGAAATGGCAAACCATGCCAGTAGTTTTGCCAATAAAAAAAAATCCCAATTAGGGTCACAAAGAGTCAAACACAGCAGAAATGATGAAACAACAACAACAACACCCCTATTAGAATGTAAGCTACTTGAGATAAGGGATTGTCTTTTCTTGTATTTCTTCCTCGTATTTTCAGTCCTTAGTGATTAGTACGCCACGTAATAAGTGCTTAATAAATGCTTGTTTCCTTCTTAGCCCAGTGCTCAAGCCATTAAACCACTATCCCTTCCTTGTCTCTCTTCCCAGTCTATGGCTGGGCCCATGGACTTATAAATATTTTAGCTCATGAGGATGATAAAAAAACAAGGATATATAATGAAATCACTCATGCATTCAAACACACACATACAAAGAACTGCACTGGATGACAGGAATGAAATGACAAAATAAGACAGTCCCTGACTACCTCTGCTCAGGGGAACTTATATAGAAATGGAATGAATCTGTCACTCATGTAACTGGTAGTTCTATTAAATTTTTTTTACATATGAATACCAACTCACACACATATATTTTTTTAAATATAAATTTATTTATTTGTATTTTTCAACGTTCATTTCCACAAGTTTTTGAGTTCCAAATTTTTACCCCGTCTCACCCCTCTCCCCACCCCAAGATGGCATACATTCTGAATATCCCTTCCCCTAGTCTGTCCTCTTTTCTTTCTCTCCACCCTTCTCTTATCCCATTCCCCTTCTATTTTCCTGTAGGGCAGGATAGACTTCTATATCCCATTTCCTGTATTTCTTATTTCCCAGTAGCATGTGAAAACTTTTTTTTAAACATATGTTTTTAAAACTTTAGGTTTCAAATTTTCTCTCTTCCTCCCTCCCCACCCACCCTCATTGAAAAGGCAGACAACTCAATACTGGCTGTACATGTGCAGTTATGCAAAACACTTCTACAGTAGACATGTTGTAAAAAACTAACTCTATTTCCCTTAATCCTATTCTGCCCTCCCATTTATTCTATTCTTTCTTTTGACCCTGTTCCTCCTCAGAAGTATTTACTTCTGATTACACCCTTTTCCAATCTGCCCTCCTCTTTATCATCCCCCTGCTCTCTTGTCCCCTTCTCCACCTATTTTCTTGTAGGGTAAGACAAATTTCCATACCTAATTGAATGTCACACACATACATTTTAACTGGGGTTTTTCAGAGGCTGATTCTTAAAACAAAGGCTATTGTTAAGACCATGGAAAGATCATGGACAAAGATATTTTTGAGCATATGACATTCAAAACACTCTCAAATCACTCTTGGGTAGGGACTGCCATTTCTACTTATGCATAAGGCTGGCCTTGATGACCAGGAAAAATCATTATTTGCAGGCCTAAATACCCACCAAAGAGTTCCAAGGCAATAACTTTACAATTCATTTGAACCCTACCTTCTTCCAGCTTCGTTACAGTTTCCCTCCCTTTGCCTGATAGAAGAGTACAGGGAGCATTACTCACAGGATCAATTAACATGCTTAGCTTGAATTCAGTAATGTATGCTTTAACTCAAATTTGCCAAGCACCAAAGATCTATGACAATGAAATCATTTCTGGCAGTTCTAGGGAGCCTCTGCAATGTAAAAGGAACCCTACTGACTCACTCAGAGGCTCATCAGAAATGGGTGAAAATGCAAATTTTTGCAGTGGGATAGAATTTTTCTAAAAGGAGAGAGGTTGGAAATTTATATATATATTTTAAAAAATACCCATACTATATGCTTGATAGGCAAAATAAAATTGATCTACCTGGAGCGAAATTCGGAACAAGAATAACACACATTTCTCAAAAGATTTTTTAAACTGAATAATGATGTGTTGAAGATTTCAAAAGGAATCATACAGCAAAGGAAAGTCATGCCAATGGTAACAGTAAAGTTGAGATCAAATGTTCCAATTAGTCACAATCATTTTTCCCTTGGTGGTTTGGGGGGAAGAAGGACACATGGGGTAAAAAGGGAAATGAAGTCTTAATGATCAATTTGGGAGTTGTGTTTAATTTATTTGAGAATTTGTTTTCTATCTTATCTCACAGAGAGTATAACCTAAATCCCTATCCATTTATAAGGCTAGAAAGTATAATAATAATAATAATAACAATAACAACAATAATAACAATGACAATAATAATAGTAGTAATTACAATGACAATGATAATGATAATAACAATAATCTTTCCATTTAAGTCATTATACATAACTTGGAAAACTACTCTGCATGGAAAATAGACTCAGAATTGATCAGGAAGAAAAAGACAAGAATGGTCTTTTTAATTTGTTTTTATAATTCATTTAAACATTTCATTTCTTCCCCCTCCCTCCTTCTCTCCTCTGCTGCACCAATTAAAAAGGCAAGAAATGTGATATCAATTATAATGTGAAATCATGCAAAACAGATTTCCATATTAGCTATGTTTCCAAAAAAGCAAGAAAATAAAGTGAAAAAATTACACTTCAATCTTCATTCAGACTCATCATTTCTCTCTCTGGAAGTAAAGAGTATTTTTCTTTATAAATCCTTTGAAATTCTTGGCCCATTGATTGGATAAGAGGAGCCAAGTTACTTGCAGTTGATCATTGCACAATTTTGCTGTTACTGTGTATAATGTTCTCCTGATTCTGTCATTTGCTATAGCACAATAGTATTCCATTACAATCACATACTTCAACTTGCTTAGTCATTCCCCAGTTGATGGGCATCCCCTCAGTTTCCAATTCTTTTCCACCACAAAAAGCTTCTATAAATATTTTATACATATATGTCCTTTTCCTTTTTCTTTGATATTTTTGGCATACAGATGTAGCAGTGGTATGACTTGATCAAAGGGTATGTACAGTTTTATAGACTTCGGGTATAATTCCAAATTGGTCTCCAGAATGATTGGAACAGTTCACAACTCTACCAACAGTGCATTAGTGTCCCAGTGCTTCCACATTTCCTCCAACATTTGTCATTTTCCATTTCTGTCATGTTAGCCAATCTGATAGGTGTGATGTAATACCTCAGAGTTGTTTTGATTTGCATTCCTTTAATAAATAATGATTTAGAGCTTTTTTTCATATGACTATAGAAAGCTTTGATTTCTTCTTCTGAAAAGTGCTTGTTTGTATCCCTTTGACCATTTATCAATTGCAGAATGAGTCTTTTTTTTTTTAAATATAAATTTGACTTAGTTCTTTACATATTTAAGAATTTAGGCCTTTAACAGAGAAATTTGCTGTAATTTTCCCCCCAGTTTCCTTCTTTCCATCTAATCTTGGCTGCCTTGGTTTTGTTTGTACAAAATCTTTTTAATTTCATGTAATCAAGATCATCCATTTTACATCCCATAATGCTCTCAATCTCTTGTTTGGTCATAAATTCTTCCTTTCTCCACAGATTAGATAGGTAAAACTTTCCATCCTCTCCTAATTATGATATAATCTTTTGTGTATAAATCTTTCATCAATTTTGACCTTATCTAGGTATATGGTGTGAGATGTTGGTCTACTCCTAGTTTCTGTCAGATAACTGCTTTCCAGTTTTACCTACACTTTTTGTTACATAGTGAGTTCTTGTCTCACAAGCTTAGATCTTCGGATTTATTAACACTCGATTGCTGCGGTCATTTACTACCATTTACTGTGTACCTAATCCATTCCACTGATCCACCACTCTATTTCTTAATCAATACCAGCTTGTTTTGATGATTACCACTCTGTAATATAGTTTGAAATCTGGTACAGCTAGGCTGCCTTCCATTACATTTTTTTCATTTATTACCTTGATATCCTTGATCCCAGGGGTAAGGAACCCGCAGCCTCAAGGCCACATGTGGCCTTCTAGGTGTTCAAATGCAGCCCTTTGACTGTATCCAAACTTGACAAAAAAAAATCCCCTTAATAAAAGTTTTGTTCTGAAGATGGAAGAGTGAAAAGGTAGTTGCTGTCACTCTCCCCTATCAACCTCTGAAAATTCAGAAAATATCACCCCAGAAAAAACCCATGGAACAGCTGAACTAGGAGAAAGGTTGGGAGCAGCACTGTAGCAGACCGTCAAATGGGTCTCCCCAGTGCCTCAGCAAAAATAAGGGAGGCAGAACTACAAGGGGCCCCAGGCAGATAAGTACCCTGCAGCATTCATCTGAAAGGAAGTGAAGAAAGCCACCTAAAGGCTTCCTAAAGCCCCAGCCTTGCTGGTTGCAGCCCAACACCAGGTGAACTATGAGAGCCCTGCAGCCTCCAATTGTGAAGAAATCCTGAAGCCCAGGTGGTAGAATAGGCAAACACCAACACCTGGACCTCTGAGTGCCTCAGTGAGGGCTGGGGGAATGGTCGAAACCAGCTCAGAAAACCACCAGGTGCCTAGGAACTATACCACGAAGGAATCTCCCAGTGCATTAGCAGAAAAGAGGGAGACAACACCGAATGGGGCCCAAGGCAGATAAACACCTGCAGCACCCATCTAAAAGCAGCTGAAGAAAACTAAAGGAAAGGAAAAGCAGGCAACCTAGAACTGCATGAAAGTTCCAGCGTTGCTCATTCCAGCCCAACACAAGGTAAGCTGCCCAAACCCTACAGCCCGCATTGCCAAGATAAGAGGCCCCAGCACACAAAGCCAGTGACCAAGACCTAGGCTCCCAACACAAGAAGCTTGGGTCAGTGCCCTCTGTTCCCCAGCAGGAGAGCTCAATCTCTTTAAAGGCCAGGGAATAAAGAAAAACCATGAGTAAAAAGAAACATACCATAGATCCATATAATGAGAAGAGTAAAGATCAAGGCAGAAATTCTGAAGAGGACAACATTGTCAACAAACTCACATCTACAACCTCAAAAGGGAATATGAACTGGTCTGAAGCCCAAAAAGCCTTCTTAGAAGAGCTCAAGAAGGATTTTAAAAGTCAAATAAGAGAGGTAGAAGAGTCCTTCAAAAACACAATTGGCCAATTGAAGAAGGAAGTACAAAAACTAACAGAAGAAAACAATCTGTTAAAAACTAGAATTGGACAAATGGAAACTAATGTCTCTATGAGAGAGCAAGAATCAGTCAAACAGAAACAAAAAATGAAAAAATAGATGAAAATGTAAAATACCTCATCAGTAAAACAACCGACCTGGAAAATCGATTCAGGAGAGACAATTTAAAAATTATTGGACTACCTGAAAATCATGATGAAAAAAAGAGCCTGGACAGTATCTTTCAGGAAATCATAAAGGAAAACTGCCCAGAAGTCCTAGAACCAGAAGGGAAAATAACCATAGAAAGAATCCACTGATCACCACCTGAAAGAGATCCCAAATTGACAATGCCAACAATATAATAGTAAAATTCCAAAATTACCAGATGAAAGAGAAGGTGCTGCAAGCAGCCAGAAAGAAACAATTTAAATATCATGGAACCACAGTCAGGATTACACAGGACCTTGCAGCTTCTACATTAAAAGACCGCAGGGCATGGAACATGATATTCCATAAGGCAAAGGAGCTTGGAATGCAGCCAAGGATCAATTACCCAGCAAAAATGAGCATCATTTTTCAAGGGAGGAGATGGATATTCAACAAAATAGGAGACTTCCAAACTTTCCTGATAAAAAGACCAGAGCTCAACAAAAAATTTGATCTTCAAGTACAGGACTCAAGAAGACTTAAAAAGGTAAATGGGACAGAAAGATACAATATGTTGTTAATAAGGGGGGGCTGTTTAAACCCCTACAAGGGAATACACTTGCAACCCTTGAGAACTGTATTGTTATTACACCATGTTAAAGGAGTATACATAAAGAGGGTGGATATTAGTTGACTTTGATGTAATGATAAAAAAAATCTAATCAAGTGGGTTAAATGGATCCAAATAAGTGGATCAATCTGATCTTAGAAAATGTACTGAGAAAGGAGGAGGCAGACAAGGGTAAATTACACATTACAGGAAAAGACACAAATTTCTATTACACCGGGGGGGGGGGCATTGTTTGAACCTTACTCTCATCAGATTTGGCTCAAGAAGGGCATAACATAATCAGTTCGGTAAAGAAATCTAACTTGCCCTATAGGCAGTAGGAGGAAAAGGGAAAGAAAAGGGAGGGGAAAGAAAAGGAGGGGGAAAGAAGGGAGGGAAGAAGCAGTAAGAGTAAAGGGGAAGAAAAGGGAAAGGGATAATAAAAGGGAGATGGGACTGAAGGAAGTGGTGGTCAAAAGCAAAACACTAGTGAAGGGGAGAAAGGAAAAAGGAGAAAGAAAAGCATAAATGGGGGGAAAGGATGGAGAAAAAGACACAGATAGTAATCATAACTGTGAATGTGAATGGGATGAACTCTCCCATAAAATGGAAATGGATAGCAGAATGGATTAAAAACCATAATCCTACAATATGTTGTTTACAGGAAACACATTTGAAAAAGAGTGACACAGGGTAAAGGTAAAAGGCTGGAGCAGAATATATTATGCTTCAGCTGAAGTAAAAAAAGCAGGGGTAGCAATCCTGATCTCAGACAAAGCAAAAGCAAAAATAGATCTAATCAAAAGAGATAAGGAAGGAAACTACATCCTGCTAAAAGGCACCATAGACAATGAAGTAATATCATTACTAAACATATATGCACCAAATGGTATAGCATCCAAATTCTTAGAGGAGAAGTTCAGGGAGTTACAGGAAGAAATAGACAGCAAAACTATACTAGTGGGGGACCTGAACCTCCCCCTCTCTGCACTAGATAAATCTAACCACAAAATAAACAAGAAAGAAGTTAAGGAGGTGAATAGAACATTAGAAAAGTTAGGTATGATAGACCTCTGGAGAAAACTGAATGGGGATAGAAAGGAATATACTTTTTTCTCAGCAGTACATGGCACATACACAAAAATTGACCATGTACTAGGGCATAAAAACCTCACAATCCAATGCAGAAAGGCAGAAATATTAAATGCATCCTTTTCAGATCATGATGCAATAAAAATTATATGTAATAAAGGGCCATGGAAAGATAGACTAAAAAATAATTGGAAACTAAATAATCTAATCCTAAAAAATGATTGGGTCAAACAACAAATCATAGAAACAATCAATAATTTCATTCAAGAGAATGACAATAATGAGACAACATACCAAAACCTATGGGATGCAGCAAAAGCAGTTCTTAGGGGAAGTTTTATATCTCTAAATGCTTACATAAATAAAATAGAAAAAGAGGAGATTAATGAATTGGGCATACAACTAAAAAAACGAGAAAAAGAAAATTAAAAATCCTCAACTAAACACAAATTAGAAATATTGAAAACCAAAGGAAAAATTAATAAAATTGAAATTAAGAAAACTATTGAACTAATAAATAAAACTAAGAGCTGGTTTTATGAAAAAACCAATAAAATAGATAAACCTTTGGTTAATTTAATTAAAAAAAGAAAGAAGAAAACCAAATTACTAGTATCAAGAATGAAAAGGGAAGCTACCACCAAGGAAGAGGAAATTAAAACAATAATTAGGAATTATTTTGCCCAACTATATGCCAACAAATTTGACAATCTTAGTGAAATGGATACATATTTACAAAAATATAAATTGCCCAGATTAACCAAAGAGGAAGTAAAATACTTAAATAACCCCATCTCAGAAAAAGAAATTGAACAAGCCATTGATGAACTCCCTAGGAAAAAATCTCCAGGGCCAGATGGATTTACATGGAATTCTATCAAACATTTAAAGAACAATTAATTCCAATACTATATAGACTATTTGGGAAAATAGGTGAAGAAGGAGTCTTACCAAATTCTTTTTATGATACAAATATGACCAGGAAGAGTCAAAAAGAGAAAGAAAATTATAGACCAATTTCTCTAATGAATATAGATGCAAAAATTTTAAACAAAATACTAGCAAATAGATTGCAGCAACTTATCACAAGAATAATACACTATGACCAGGTAGGATTTATACCAGGAATGCAGGGTTGGTTCAATATTAGGAAAACTATCAGCATCATTGAGCATATCAACACAAAACCAACAGAAACCACATGATCATCTCAATAGATGCAGAAAAAGCTTTTGATAAAATACAACACCCATTCCTATTAAAAACACTAGAAAGCATAGGTATAAATGGAGTCTTCCTTAAAATAATAAATAGCATCTATCTAAAACCTTCAGCAAGCATTATATGTAATGGGGACAGGCTAGAAGCATTTCCAATAAGATCGGGGTGAAACAAGGATGTCCATTATCACCACTGTTATTCAATATTGTACTGGAAACCTTAGCTTTAGCAATAAGAGAAGAAAAAGAAATTGAAGGCATTAGAATAGGCAAAGAAGAAACAAAGCTATCACTCTTTGCAGATGACATGATGATATACTTAGAGAATCCTAGAGAATCAAGTAAAAAACTACTTGAAATAATAAACAACTTTAGCAAAGTTGCAGGCTATAAAATAAACCCACATAAATCATCAGCATTTCTATATATTACCAACAAAGCCCAACAGCAAGAGATAGAAAGAGAAATCCCATTTAAACTTACTGTAGACATTATAAAATATTTAGGAGTCTACCTCCCAAACAAACCCAGGAACTCTATGAACACAATTACAAAACACTTTTCACACAAATAAAATCAGATCTAAATAATTGGAAAAAACAACAGTTGCTCATGGGTAGGCAGAGCTAAAATACTAAAAATGACAATCCTACCTAAGCTAATTTACTTATTCAGTGCCATACCAATCAAACTACCAAAAACATTTTTATAGACATACAAAAAATAATAACAAGATTCATTTGGAAAAACAAAAGGTCCAGAATATCAAAGGAACTAATGAAAAGAAATGCAGGGGAAGGTGGCCTAGCAATTCCAGATCTTAAAGTGTATAATAAAGCAGCAATCATCAAAACTGCTTGGTACTGGCTATGAAATACGGGAGGTGGATCAGTGGAATACGTTAAATATGCAAGACACAGTAGTCAATGATTATAGTAATCTATTATTTAATAAACCCAAACACTCTAGCTTCTGGGATAAGAACCCACTCTTTGAAAAACACTGCTGGGAAAACTGAAAAAGAGTATGACAGAAACTAGGCATAGACCCAAATCTCACACCATATACCAAAGTAAAGTCAAAATGGGTTCATGACTTAGATATAAAGGCTGATACCATAAGTAAACTGGGAGAACAAGGAATAGTTTACCTATCAGATCTATGGAGAACAGAAGAATTCATGACCAAACAGGAGATAGAGAACATTATGAAAAGCAAAATGGATAATTTTGATTACATTAAATTGAAAAGTTTTTGCACAAACAAAGCCAATGCAACTAAGATTAGAAGGAAGGTAGAAAATTGGGAAAGAATTTTTACAACCAGTCTCTCTGATAAAGGCCTCATTTCTAAAATATATAGAGAATTAAGACAAATTTATAAGAACACAAGCCATTCCCCAATTGATAAATGGTCAAAGGATATGAACAGACAGTTCTCAGATGAAGAAATTAAAGCCATCTATAGTCATATGAAAAAATGCTCTAAATCATTATTGATTAGAGAAATGCAAATCAAAACAACTCTGAGGTACCACATCACACCTATCAGATTGGCCAACATGACAAAACAGGAAAATGATAAATGTTGGAGAAGATGTGGGAAAATTGGAACACTAATACATTGTTGGTGGAGTTGTGAAATGATCCAACCATTTTGGAGAACAATTTGGAACTATGCCCAAAGGGCTACAAAAATGTGCATACCCTTTGATCCAGCAATAGCACTTCTAGGGCTATATCCCAAAGAGATCAAACAAATGGGAAAAGGACCCACATGTACAAAAATATTCATAGCAGCTCTTTTTGTGGTGGCAAAGAATTGGAAATTGAGAGGATGCCCATCAATTGGGGAATGGCTGAGCAAGTTGTGGTATATGAATGTAATGGAATACTATTGTGCTATAAGAAATGATGAACAGGCTGACTTCAGAAAAACCTGGAAAGACCTATGTGGTCTGATGCTGAGTGAAGTGAGCAGAACCAAGAGGACTTTGTACACAGTAACAGCCACGTTATGCAATGACTAATATTGTTAAACTGAACCCTTCTCAGCATTACAAGGATCTAAGACATCTCCACAGGCCTTGGGATGGAAAATGCTGTCCACATCCAAAGAGAGAACTATGGAAGTCGAATTGCTATCACTTATTTTTACCTTCTGTTGAGTTTTGTTTCATCCTTCTGATGGTTCCTTCTATTGGTTTTAATTTTTACTTGCAACTTCACTAATGTGAAAATATGTTTAATGGGTCTGTAAATGTAAAGCCTATGTCAAATTGTGTGCCATCTTGGAGAGGGTGACGGGTAGGAAGAGGGAGAAAAATTTTCAACTCAAAAGCATATGGAAGTGATTGTTGATAAATCAAAATAAATTAAAAATTTTTTTAAAAAAAAGAATAATGAAAAATAAAGTTTTATAGTGTAATTTGTTCCATAAAAGTTGGACTCAGTCAAAAGGCCACACGCAAGGAAGGACACTGAAGGCTGTGTGTGGCATCAAAGCTACAGGTTCCCTATCCCTGTTCTTGACCTTTTGTTCTTCCAGATGAATTTTGTTACTATTTTTTCTAGATCTATAAAATAATTATTTGACAGTTTGATTGCTATGGCACTGCTTAAGTAAATTATAATTTAGGTAGAACTGTCATTTTTATTATATTGGTTCAGCTTACCCATGAGCAATTAATATTTCTCCAATTGTTCAGACCTATCTGTATTTGTGTGAAAAGTGTTTTGTAACTGTGTTCATAAAATTCATGAATTTGTCTTGACAGGTATTTTATACTGTCTGCAGTTATTTAAAACAGCATGTCTTTTTCTGTCTCTTTCTGCTGGACTTTGTTGGTAATACATAGAAATGCTGATGGAGAAGAACAGTCTTTGATAATTTTGCAGGCTGTGTGTGTAAACCCAAATTCCTCCTTGAAACAACATTCTATCTTTTGATAATCTCCTGCTGTTGATATATGGTTAAGGGTCTTTGCATACCACAGTCTTTGAAGAATCAAAGTTGAGGATCAATCCATGGGCAAAGGATAAAAAAACAACTTGGGTATGAGTAGAACATAACGTTTCTCCAATAGTATGATTGGTATAAAGACTATCATCGGAGAGATGGACATATCACTTTGCCTCTACAAACTTTCAGTTTCCTTTACAATTTCCTGTAAAACAGACTGGATGGCCTCTTAGAAGATCTCCTCCAATTATATATTTATGATGATATAATCTATAGGCAGAAAAAAAAATGGCTTGGTCATGTAGCCAAAGCACTGTGGTAGATAGGACACTGATTTAGGAGTGAGGTAAAAATGTATTCAGGTCACACCTCAGACATGTACTAGCTACATGACTGTGGGCAAGTCATTTAGTATCTATAGCTCAGTTGTCTCATTTGTAAAATGAAGGGATTAGTTTTAATGGCATTTAAAGTTGTTATGACTTCTTTGGTATGGAATCTATAATCATGTGAATGAATAAATAGACAACTTGCAACTTCTATTAGTATCTAGTCAACATCAGGAGATCTAGAAGACTTTGGCCTGGAAATTCCTTTTGATTACAGGAAGATATGGACACAAATCTCACAGGATGGCCTTCAATCTGCATCACTGGATGCAAAATCATGTATCCTTACGAGCTTATAAGAAAGAAAATCCTGCCTCTCATTGTGACTTTGGAATCTACTTTTGTTTTACAGATGACAATAACTGAGGCTCAGAGGGTTGACTCACCTATGGTAATATAATTAGTGTCAGAAATAGACTGGGAGTCCAGATAACCTAGATTCAAATCCAGCTGTAGGCACCTACTAACTGTATGACTCTAAGCAAATCATGTAATCTCTCTGTCCTTCAGTATCTTTATCAGTAAAATGAGGATAGGGCTCCCTTCAGCTCTATGTCTACAATCTTATGATTTTTATCTTTCTAACTTCAAGTCTCACATTCTTTTCATGGCATGTGACTTAAAACAAGGGGGTGGGGTAGGTTAGTAGATTTGGTTGTGTCAAGTTGAGGTGGAGCATCAAAACCAAACAATATAATGACTCTCTGGAAGGGCCTGAGAATTAATAGTAAGGAAATTCCCATTTACATTCTTAAAGGACATTTTACTTTCACCTCAGTCTGCCTGAGCTATTTGACTGATTGCTGGTACTACTGGATCTCTTCCACATTTGCTAAAAGTCTATCCAAGGAGAAAATGTCTCTGGGGTAGCAGTGATTATTCTAGTGTCAGCTTGTTGGGGCTGATCCAAAAGTTTTATTTAGATCCATAGACAATCCAGGTCCTTCACAGAGGGGGAGCAAAGAGGGCATTCTGGGGTTGTAAATCAAGAACCCAAAGAAGTGAAGAGCAAAATATTGAGTGTCAAAAAAAAAAAAACCTCAAGGAAGAACACAGAGGAAATTGTAATGGATTAGTTTCATCTTCTGTAATGAAGGGGTGAAGAGGCACAGAGCAGGCAGGGAGAATTGAAGAAGATCCCTTCCACCTCTAAAGGTCTTTGATTCTAGGGTGGGGACTACAAAGGCCTATAATGAAAAGGCGTGATGAGGATTTATTCGCCGTAGGTCTTGCTGCCCTATGTCTACTTTTAAACATGCCTGACTAAATTGGTGGCAGGGCCACCATGCATGTACCCAGATTATCAAGCACGGTTTTATAGAAATCTTCTTGGGCCTAATGACTTCAATCAAGTATTCCAAAATATAGTGTTGAATTATTTTTAATCATCATATAATAGTTATATTTTTATTTGCTTTTTATTTAAAAATATGTTCTTAAAGAGGAGCTGTGTCATTGCGTACATTTAAAAATGTTGGCTATGTTTTAGTTTGGCTGTTAAAATATATTATGATGGCCCAATGATTTAAAACATACATTTCACTCAAGCAAATCTGACATACAGAATGGAAGCTCCTTGAGGTCAGGGACTGTTCCTTTTTTTCTTGGCAACCCCCTGCTTGGCAAAGTGACTAGCACACAGTAGTTGCTTAATGACTTCTTTTAAATTGATTGATTCATACAGCTGAAGTATATATAGAACAGAGAGGAGATAGATCAATCAGCCACTCAATAAGCATTTATTAAGTGCTTACTATATGCTAGGCACTCCTGCTAAGCACTGGGGATACAAACAATACCAGAAGAGTATCCTTGTTTATGAGGAGTTCACATTCTAATAGGGGTGGAAAACTAAGATAACTGTGTCTACAAAAGATATGTGCAATATAGACAGAAGTTAATCTCAGAAGGAAGGCATAGCTGTGCAGTATAACTAGAAAATGCCTCTTTGTGGAAGGTGGGTTTTGAACTGAATCTTGAAAGAAGTCAAGAAGCCAACCACCAGAGGTAAGGGACAACTTGTGTGCGTGTATGTGTGTGTGTGTGTGTGTGTGTGTGTGTGTGTGTGTGTGTGTGAGTGTGTGAGAGAGAGAGAGACAGAGAGAGAAATGGGAAGAGAGAGAGAGTGAAAGGGGAAATAAAGGATAGAAAGGAAAGAGACAGAGTAAAACATAGAGACAGAGACAGAGAGACAGTGAGAGAGGGGAAAAGAGAAATAGGAAGGGGAGGAGAGACAGAGAGAGATGGAGACAGAGCAGTTTGCTGATTCCAAAAGTTAACTTTCCTTAATTCTAATTCATTAAAAAGTGTCTCCACTCCTCTCTAACTCTCTAAAATTATTAATTACAGAGCAGGCAATGATCTAAATTGGTAGAGATAATTTCCTTTCCTTATCAGGAATTATCTTTACCAATGAAATCACAGGTCCAGCGACACACCCCCTCCACCCCTTCTCCACCCCAAATAAAACAAAGCAAAACAAAACATTTCACAAATATATGTATACACACACACACACACACACACACACATATATATATGTATATATATATACACATATGTATGTATATGTGTATATATATATATACATATATATATGTATACATATATATATATAATTTTCTGAGCATAAGTTAGCTAATATTTATATTTCGGTTGGTTTTTGTTTTTTTAGTTTTTATGTCACTTAGCTCTGGATTCACATGGATTACTGTGTCCAGTGTTCAGTATTTGGAAGATCAGTGTAACTTATTTGACTTGAACTCCCATATTTGTTTAGCTAGGAACTTCCAAGGTCATCTAACCTCACTTTGCCCCAGGCTAGCACATCAGACAAGGAGTATGCTTTTAAAAAGTAAAATACTTAATCAGATCTGAGTAATTAGTAAAGGAATGAGAAAAGCACTTTCAGCACACACTCTTGGGAATTAAGGTCTTAACAATTTCCTATTAGACTCAAGATCTGGTGTAAGGAATGGAGAGAAGGGGATGAATGACAGAAGTTTTGAGGTAGAATTTAATTCAAAGGTGAAACAAAGATATAACATTTGTGTGGTGGTTGGAGAATAGGAGAGGAAAAGATGATCTTAAGGTAAAAGAATGGATTTACAACTCTAAAATTGTTAGAAATTCCTATTATAAGAAATGCATAGCAAGAGAACTGCGTGCTTGCTTTGATTTCTGTTCAAGGAATGTCTGGAAGGATAGGAAAATGCTATCTCTAAATAATTTCCTGACCCTCACCCCCCTCACATAGATACTTTACACAACTTGTTTTCTACTTAGAACAATTTTTCTTCAGTTGAGTGGAATTTTCTGCAGTTCAGTAATGAGATAAGGTCCGCTTGTTGCTTTGCCTTGTTTGGCCATATAGTATTGTTTCTCAAGCCTAATGAACTGGTAGAAGGAAATGCCAATAAATGAATATTGCATGTTATATTTGTAACAATAGAAGCATGACATACATATAAATTGCAAATCTTCCATCCTTTACTTCAATTATGAAAATAAGCAATGATCCATATGTCAGAGCCTGAAAGAAACAAGGGCTGACCTAAGGAAATATGGGCAATGAATTGTAATCAACCAATCAAGCATGAAGCATTTATTGATGACTTACTACATACCAAGTACTAAGACACTGTGCTATTACATGTAAACCTTTGGTGCTCATGGGAATCAAAGTCTTTTAGGGAAGCTCTTGGCATGTCAACTGATGACTGTGGGAAAATGACTCTCCTTTGCTGGATTTCATAATCCTCATGTGCAATTTGAGAGAGTTAGACAAGTTGATTTCTGAGATTCCTCTAGCTCTCAATACTTTGTGACTCTTCTTACCTAGAAAGAAAACATGGGAAGGGAACAGGCTGCCTTTCTTTCACAACTGAAATTCTAAAGCAGCCACTGTCATACAATTGCCTAAAAAGTACCCAGAATACAAGATCCACATGTGTTTATTGTTTGCTTATATATAATTTTTTTTCCTTTTCATTTGGTACAGCAAACTACAATCTTAAAGACTCCTTCAACAGTCTCCCTTGTGTATGTTCAGTTCATACAAAATTCTCTTAGATGTAACAACAGATATAACTTTGATAATCTTCAGAATATTATTATTAAGCAAGACATAAAACAGGAAGATGTGTGCTCACCAAGCATTTGTGCCTCTGTCATGGAGGATGTCCAGATAGACAGTGCCTCTATAGACAGTGACAAGCTTCAGATGTTCCTATCTGTGGATGGCATGGTGCTACTCACTGAATATCAGTCTCAGAATACTTAAATTGTAGATCACCCCAAAAAGCAATGGAAAGATATTTGTCTTGCTATCAGGTATGTAGAAGAAGAAACATTAAAGGCATCTTCAGAGATATCTGAAGTATACAGAAAATGGAAGAAAATGAATGTGTCATCAATCAGTCAAAAAAAGTGTGTTAAGTGCCTGCAGTATACCAGGAACTGTGCTAATTACTGCAAATACAAATAAAAACTAAATCATCTCTATGCACAGACTACATGCCAATGGGGAAGATAAGATTTTTTAATATGTAGATTGACAGCTATGCTTATGTACTATAGACATAGATGATACAGGATATTTATACACATATATACTTATATACACACACATATAATGAAATGGATTTGGGGTAGCTCTATACTATAGAAGTAGATAGCATATAAGTAAAGGGAATATAGTATATAGATAGGTAATGGAATATACCTATCTTATGTACTGCACTGTTACCTACATAATTTTAAGAGACCTAAAGGAAGGCTCCTAGAACACTGAGTGGATTGTTTGTGAGAGTTTATGGAAGGACACGGACAAGAGTTATACATATAATTAGAGGTTATGGCTGGTAGCAAACCATGCCACTTCAGGGAACGTCAACATTGGTGAGATAACCCATGCATTGAAGTATCGCAGTGTACCATGTAAGATGAAGCCAATAAAAAATTGAGAAAGGTAAGTAAAGTCATATGTTCCAAATTATGTGGATAAGGACGAGGCACATTTGATTGGGCACGTGGCATTCTGTAGTTCAACTGTGTTTTCTTAAAATGACTATTTGTAAGGCAGTTTTGTCGCACATAACAATAACATTATCCAACAGCCTTCTGTTCTTTCTCATCTCGGAGGTATACAGACTCTCCAACAAAACCTGGCAACTCTGAGCAAATAAACATATTCATCAAGTTAAAGCTAATGAGAAACTGGGCTTTGGCTGCATGCCCATTGCCAGTCAAACATCCTGGTCCTCGGTAAGAGAATGAAAGCCAGAGAAGGGAAAGAAAAACAGTCATCTCCAGCCAGCTAGCTACCTGGATAGAATCACTTCTCTCAGTTAAGAATTCAAAGAACCTATTTCTAGACCAGGGACACAACCAGGGCACTTTGATTTCAATGACAAACTTTTTTTTTTCAGTCATATATTCTTTAAAAAAAAAAACATATCCATAACAGTCATGTCATAAATGAAAGCATAAACAAACAAACAAAAAAGTCAAGAAAAATAAAGAAACTAACAATATATATATATATGCTTCAATATGTATTCAGACACCATCAGTTCTTTCTCTGGGGATGGATAGCGTTTTTCATCATAAGTCCTTCAGAGTTGTTTTGGATTGTTGTATTGTGAGAATAGCTAAGTCACTCATGGCTGAGCACCTTACAATATTGCTGTTGTTTGTACACAGTACATTGCACTTTGCATCAGCCCACACAAGTCTTTCCAGGTTTTTCTGAGAGCATCCTGGTCATCATTTCTTATAGTACAATAGTATTCCATCATAACCACATATCACAACTTGTTCAGCCATTCCCCAATTGATGGGTATCCCCTCAATTTCTAATTCTTTATCCCCCAAAAAGAGCTGTTATAAATTTTTTCATACATACAGAGCATTTTCTTTTTGGTTTTGGGGTTTTTTTAAATCTCTTTTGGGATGCAGACCTAATAATGGTATTGCTAAGTCATAGGGAATGCATAGTTTTATAGCCCTTTGGGCATAGTTCCAAATTGCTCTACAGAATGGTTGCATCAGTTCACAACTCTATCAGCAGTGCATTAATGTCTCATTTCTCCCACATTCCCTCCAACATTTGTCATTTACCTTTTCTGTCCTATTAGACAATCTAATAGGTATGAGTTAGTAACTCAGAGTTGTTCTAATTTGTATTTCTCCAATCAATAGTGAGTTAGGATATTTTTTCCTATGGTTGCAGATAAGTTTCATTACTTCATCTAAAAACTTATATATCTTTTGATGATTTCTCAATTGTGGAATGGCTCTTATTGTAAATTTGACTCACTTCTCTATATATTTGAGAAATGAGGCCTTTATCAGAGAAACTTGCTTCAAAATTTTTTTCAGTGTTACTATTGCTGACTGTATTTTCCTCTATCCTATTTCCCCCACCCCAGTTTATTCTATCTTTTCTCTCCTTTTACCCTGTCCCTCCTCAAAAGTGTTTTGCTTCTGACTGCTCCCTCCCACAATCTGCCCTCCCTTCTATCCCTCACCCTTCTCTTATCCCCTTCTCCTCCTACTTCCCTGTACAGTAAGACAGATTTCTATGTCCAATTGCATCTGTACATTATTCCCTCTTGAAGCGAATTCTCATGAGAGTAAGGTTCACTCATTCCCCTTTACTTCTCCCCTTTCCCCTTCCGCTGTAAATATGTTTTCCTGTCACTTTTATGTGAGATGAATTACCCCATTCTACCTCTCCCTTTCTCCTTCTCCCAGTACATTCCTCTCTCCCCCCTTAATTTTATGTTTTTTAGATATCATCCATTCATAATCAACTCACCCTGTGTCCTCTGTCTATATATACTGCTTCTAACTACTCTAATAATGAGAAAGGTCTTATGAATTACAAATAGCATCTTCCCATGTAGGAATGTAAACATTCCTTATTAAGTCTCTTATAATATGCCTTTCTTGTTTATCTTCTCATGCTTCTCTTGAGTGTTGTATTTCAAAGTCAAATTTTCTATTCAGCTCTGGTCTTTTCATCAAGAATGCTTGAAAGTCCTCTACCTCATTGAATTTCTACTTTTTTCCCCTGAAGAATTATACTCAGTTTTGCTGGATAGGTGATTCTTGTTCACAATCCTAGCTCCTTTGCCTTCTGGAATATCAAACCCTGAGTCCTCTGGTCCTTTAATGTAGAAACTGCTAAATCTTGTGTCATCCTGAGATGGCTCCACAATACTTAAATTGTTTCTTTCTGGCTGCCTGCAATATTTTCTCCTTGACCTGGGAACTCTGGAATTTGGCTATAATATTTCTAGGGGTTTTCATTTTGGGATACCTTTCAGGAGGTGATCAGTGGATTCTTTCATTTTCTATTTTACCCTCTGGTACTAGAATATCATTCTCATTTCTCTTCCTAATTTTTCCTCTACTCTCTTACTTGATTTTTAAAATCCTTTTTAAATTCTTCCATGGCTTGAGACCAATTAGTATTTTTCTTGGAGGCTTTGAGTGTAGGAGCTTTGACTTTGCTATCTTCCGAGTGTGTGTTTTTATCTTCCTTGTCACCAAAATAACTTTTTATAGTCAGATTTTTTTTTTCTGTCACTTGCTCATTTGCCCAGCCTCTTACTTGAATTCTGGGTCTCCATTTTGAGGGTGGAAGGCATACTGCCCCTAGCTTCAGGGGTTATGCATCTGTTTTCAGAGATACTTCTAGGGACCTGTTAATTTTCAGTTCTTACAAGGTGGTATGATCTAAAAAGAAATGTTTACTACTCTCCTGGCCTATGTTCTGGTTGACCACAAGCACTCTTTTCTGCCCTGAAACTGTGAGGAGGGTCCCCCCTCTACTGTGGTCACAAGCTCTGCTATGCTAGTGCTCCTCCTCACCCTAGGACTGCCTGTCCCCAGGAGTGGGACCCAGATCTGAGTATGGGCAAAGAAACAGAGTCCTGACTCAGCGCTAGCAAAAAGACCCCTATAATCTCTTCCTGATCAGTTGTTTGATTCCCCCTTACCATCTTTGATCTGTGAGCTCTGAAAACAGCCACTGCCCTTACTACTACTGATTCAGTCAGTCCCAAGGCTTCCTCCTATTTGCTGGGGCCTGGGGCTGTGCTGGAATGACTGTGCTCCACTCTCACCAGGTGTGACAGTCCTTTTCCTGATGACTTGCTAACTTATCTTTGGCTTCTTTGGGCTGAGATTCTGGAAACCACCACTGCTGCCAGTGACTCAGTCTCTGCAAGGCCTGTTCTGGGTTTGCTGAGGCTGTGTTGGCATGGCCCAGGCTAGACTGCACTTCTCTCTCATCCTAGTGCAACAGACCTTTCCTGCCAACCTTCAAAGTTGTCATTGTCCAGAAAGTTTTTCCCTCTATCTTTTTATGGGTTCTGCTGCTCTAGAATTTGTTTAGAGTAACTTTTTAAAAAGTGTTCAGAGGGATTTGGTAGAGAGCTAGGGGAGTCCCTGCCTTTACTCTGCAATCTTGACTCTGACTCAATGCCAATCTTTTAAGACCTAAGATGAAGCCTCTAATATTTGTTAGCCTTGCCTACATGCAACCACCACGTTAGAACTCATTTATGTAGATATTTCTTTAAGTGTCTATTATATGCAATGGGCTGAATGAGGTGCTAGGAAATGATATGAAAATAAGTTGGACACAATTCCTGCTCTCAAGAAGCTTATATAACTAGATGCTGAAGAAGGCTAATAGTGTATCCTCTAAAGTGGTTGCATTTTTGGAATTCTCATTGTTTTTCCATTTGCTAGAATCCATTGCCATGTTTCATATAATTATAACTTCCACTTGTGTTCATATGATCACTTCCTAGGGTTCATTATTTGCATTAATCCAGACCTACTTGTAATCTATTTTTTAGTAAGACCTATCATTTCATTGGTGTAGGGAATTAAGTTGCTATAAGCCAGCTAGGTGGAATAGTAGATAAAGCACTGTGCCTGGAGTTAGGAAAACTTGAGTTCAAATTAGTTCTGTGACCCTGGGCAAATCAGTTAACCTCTGTTTGCCTCAGTTTTCTCATATGTAAAATGGAAATAATAATAGCACTTATCTCCCAGGGTTGTTATTTTGAGATTATAATTTTTAAGTACTACCACAGAGCTTGGCACATAGCAAGTGCTATAGATATGATAGTGATGATGATGATGATGATGATGATAGAGTTCCCATTGAAGAAATGACCCTTCTCAGTGTAGATCAATATCTATTTCTCTCCTTACAGACTGGGGATATTTATTGTTTAAGAGACTTATCTAGGACAATACAACTGGTATATTTTAGAGGCAGGCTTAAGTTTATGTCTCCCTGACTCTAAGAGCAATATTCTACCTATTACACTATCCTGCCTTTCTTAAAATCTTTTGGCACAACATAATTTTTCACAAAAAAAGGGGAAAACCATTTTATGGCCAGAACTTGCAGGAAAAGTCATTTAGCTGGGAATTTGGGGGAATGATGAAGAAAATAAGGGATTTCTGGATTAAATGCTTGTTATACCAAATGTGTTAAGACAATTTAATGAAAACATAAGCTAAGAAAAGGCATAGGATTGGACACTTAGAGGTCTGCTTTAATACAGATCAAATCTCAAATTATAGTGTGTTAGAAGGGAGAAATCTATTCAATTCTTGACAGGAAATAGGAGTTGAGGCCATAAGAGAATTCATTTACTTATTTTCTTGAAGACTTGATTTTTTAATTACTTTCTTATAAGATGATTGTCGAAAGCAAATTGTTTTATATAACTCTTTTTATGTTTTAATTGTGCTGTAAACAAAGAGCCCTAAGAAACAGTCAGTTTTAGTGCAAAATCAGGTTAAGTGAATCCTTGCTTTTGCAGCTGAGCAAAATAGCGCATACTTACATAACATGTTCACACTTTACAAAGCATTTTCTACACAACAATCCTTGAAGAAAATAATGTGAATGATATCCCCATTTTACAGAGAAAAATGAAATGAATCTCAAAGGGCTTAAGTTGCCTATGGTCATATAAGTCATAAGTCTCAGAGGTGGTACCTGAAATTCAGGCTTTTTACTCCCAAGTCTAATGTACTTCCCATTATACAAAGATTAAATTGTGTTTGTTAATCATTTATCCATTCATTTCTTTGGCACCTACTATGAGCAATACAATATTCTCAGTGTTTGAAAAGAGTCAGTCAGTAACTCAACACTCATTTATTAAATGCTTATTACGTGCCTGACGTTGTATGATGTGTCCTAAGTGCTAGAACTACAAAGAAAGGTTAAAAAAATACTTTCTGGTGTCAAGGAGCTCACAGTCTACAGGGGACAAAGATAATGGATGATACAAGATCACCATCCTAAAGCAGCCCTTTGTAGAGAAAATAGATGGTAGTGCGGTCAGTCCTGAGTGCCACATTTTAAGAAAAACAGTGATGACAAAGTGGAGAACATCCACACGAAAGCAGCCATGATAATTAAGGATGCTAAGTTTCTGGCATATAAGGATCAGATGAAGGAATAGGAGTGGGTGACATGTCTTTATCCTAGAGAAAATAAATCTTATGGGGGACTGGCTAGCTGAAGGGTCATTGTGTAGAAGTGGGATTAGACCTGTTTGCCTTGTTTTCAGAGGGCAAGATTAGGAATAATAGTCAGTAATTGCAGAGGAAAATGTAGTACTGATGTAAAAACAAAACAATAATAGTTACTATCGCCATCACCATCACCACGGCCACCACTACTACTAGTACTAGTACCACTTAATAATCAGAGTATCCCAAAGTAGAATCCCTCCTCTTTGGAAGACTTCAAGTACAGACTATGTGACCGATTATTGAAATCTAGACTGGGAAGGCAGGGATGAAACAAACTACCTCCATCTCTTAATTTGGCCTCTCGAACAGCCAAGGGCACAATGGTTTTTCCCAAAACTGGATGAGAACAAAATAATACTTGAGTATCCAAGGGCAACAAAATTGTCAGGTTTGCCCCAATTTACAACAACAACACTGCAAGTCAGGCATCTGAGGGCTATGACAATCAAAACATGCACCTTGAAACTTTTAGTCACCTGCCTTCATGAACATACCTCAATGTTATTCTTCTTGGCCATATTCTTTGATGATAAGTATTTTCCCATTATCCTAATTATAATTCTAACATTTATATTATAATAATCACATTATATTATTATAATTAATTATAAGTATAACAAAATAATATAATATGAATGTATTATTTATAACAATATAAACTATAATAATATAACATATAAATAATTATAATTATTATATTGTAATCACATAATTATAATAATTATATTATTACCCTCCCCAGCCCAGTAATACAATTCATTAGACTGTGATCTCTTTGAGTACAGGGCATGTCTTTTGCCTCCCTACTTGTTCTCTCTAATTTCTGACCTTGCTTTTTTTATTTATTCTTTTGAATTTTCTTATTGCAATCAAGGATACCACCATCCTTTCAGTCTCCCAGTATCAAAATATCTATGTCATCCTTGATTTTTTTCTCTCTCCCTACATATACAAGTACATCGCCAAATCCTGTTACTTCTTTCTCTACAATATCTCTTGCTTATGGCTCCTGTCTATCCACCCAGCCACCAACCTAGTTCAGGTCCTTATCACTGCATACCTAATCTATTGTAATATCCTCCTAATTGGTCTCCCTCTATCATTTCCCCCCCCCCCCCGATCTAATGCATGCTCCTTCCAGCTTCTAAAGAGATTTTCCTCAAATGTAATTCTGACTCTATCACCTCTCCTTGGCCCCTAACTGAACTCTAGTAACTCCCTATTACCTCAGCATCAAATCATCAGTCATTTGATATTTAAAGATATTCACAACCTAGCCTCCTGTCTTTCCAATATTGTTCCATTTAAGTCCTTTCACATATCCCATAACCAAGTCACACTCTCCTTACCTGCACCTCCTTACAAACAACAATCTCCTGTCTCTCAGTTTCTGCATTCATTGTTCCCTGTGAATGAAATTCTTTCCTTCAGATTTCTGACTCAGAATTCTTGGCTTTCTTTAAGACTCAGTTCAAATATCACTTCTTCCAGGAGGCCTTTCCTGGTCTCCTCAGCTAACATCACCAACCCCTCTAAAGCATTCTTTCACCTACTTGGCATTTGTCTTGTATGTTTTGATTTCTGTGTGTTGTCTCCATCATTAACATATACAGTCCTTTAGGACAGGGACTATTTTTGATATGTTTTCTTTTGCCAGTTTTTTTTTTTTGTATCCTCAACCCTTGGCAGTATGACTGACATGTAGTAAGTACTCAATAAATGCTTCTTGATTTGTTGATTGATGTAGGGATTATTTTTCTAACATTTATTGGATTAGATGACTGAGGTCTGCAACAATTCTGCAATTATGTGTGATATTTCAGGTTGGTTGAATATATATGTTGGTGGGATAGACAAGAGACCATATTCAAGTAATGAAATAGTAAAACTCCATTCATCTGAAGTGAATTAGTTTCTGAGGTCCTTTAAAAAAGATGCTAGAAGCTAAGGGAAAGAATGGAGGAAGGAAAAAAAAACAAGAAAGAGGTGCTTAGAGAGCAACAGATAGAGATAAATAGGAAGTATGGGGAAAGGAGGTGGAGAGGGAAAGAGAGGGAGAGGGAGAGGGAGAGGGAGAGTTGTGTGCTTATCAAAGCCTGAGCAGGATTTTGATAAATGGTAGCAGCCCAGAGTATTCAAGATTAAAGAAACATGGATTAAAGTACATCAAAGGAAATACTCTGGCTCAGATTCTTAAACTCTAGCCAATAGCTTGGTAATGTTCAGACTCCTAAAGAGTCTGCCTAATATGACAGATATTCTAATAAACCTTGTCTTTGGTTGAAAGAAGGCTTGGGTTGAATTCTTTAGGACAGGACCCACATGTTGTGATTTTGAGATTCCAATACCTCTAAACCCCTTAACCTCAGCATTTTGGTGGCCCATATGGGGAAACTGCCTAACCCTAAATTCTTCTGTAGCCAAGGCTGGAAGATATGTAAGCCTCCCCCCCCCCCACTTTCTTTCTTACCCTACAATTGGGGTTGCTCTCCAAGCATCTAGGAAGGATTGGAGGTACTTTTCAGGCAGATAGTTATGAGGTTGTCTCGCATTAGGCCTGATGCTCTCAGGCTCTCAGTCCACTGGTTTGGTTCAAGGGCATGGACCTGGGTAAACCTTCTGCAGAATAGAGGACAAGGATGTATGCTCTATCTGGAAGCATATGCCCAATTCTGTCAATTCTTTCAGCGCTAGGGAATTGGGAAAAATTGCAAGTGCTTTTTGATTCCCTGAGGCTTACTTACTCCTTTCCCTCTACATTCCTGAATCCTCCTTTATGGAGGCTACAGAGAAAAACAGCTAAAAACATCTTTGCAGATTCTGGAAGTTTTGTGATGAGTTTTGAAACACCTCTTTACAACTCTGGTCACTCCCTTCTCTGACTCCCTTTCCCTTGAGTCAAAAGGGTATCTGTTGACCCTTCTCTTAGGAGAAGAGAGTTTCACCCTCCCCCCTACCTCTAAATTTGCCTTCTACAGCATGGGCCCCCCGGGCAATGGCCTTGGGCCCTAGGGCAACCTTTGCCTGGAAGCATCACCCAGGTTCAGCACATCCCGCTCAAGGTAAAGAAGCTAGGTCCTGAACGTGGGTAAGCATTGTCGTTTAAAGTTGTAGTTTTAACTGTTAATGATGAGATGTTGATTCTCTGTGTAATTTGGAAATGCATTTAACAAAACTGAAGTCACCCGATCGATAATGAGCTTGTTTCAAGTTTCAAATTGGTAAACTTTGTGTATCAGTTATGTGAAACAACTTGTCATAACTTGGTTATGCTAAAATAATTTGGCAGTTGTTGGTTATTGTTTGAATGTGTAAACTAGCCAAAAAGCTTGTTTTGGTTTTGTCTTGCTGAGAATTCGCAAATATGTAGAAATAATCTCTAATGATTGCCTTTTTACATCAGGACAAATTTAAGCTTGAGATGTAAATCCTGGAAAAGTTTTTCCTGAGCTGTGATTAGTGAAACTTGCTATGTGAGTAAAAGCTCATGGGATTTTATTTTGAGTTGTCTGATGGTGCATAATAATCCACTGATAAATCAATAATCCACCATCTGAGGGAAATGCCACAAGCTACTCAGACAGAATGGGAAGTCAGCATCAGGAAAAGCTGAGAGGACAATTTTAGCCTCAGTTTAAGATGGGATCCTCCTGGCTCAGTTTCCCTATTATGTTCCTTCAAAAAGGAATGTTACCCACCTGGCTTTTCCTGAGTCTGGTGGATTTGATACTGCATGGTTGGAAAACTGATTTACCTGAATCCAAACAGAGCTAAGGATATTTTATCTTGTCATATCTGGGCCCTGCAGCCTTTTCTGTCAAATTTGTGTCTCCCAGACTACAGGCCATTCACCTACTGTTGGTAGCAAACAGCGGGTACCAGCCAATATCCCTCTATCATTCCCTGGATGCAGCCTGTGCTTGGTTCCAATCAACCTTCTCTTTGGGATGCCCCTGAGGCAGAGACAGCTCTATGCCCCTTGCCAGCAAGAAGCAGTTTTAGAAGCTGAGGCCTTCACCCCTTACCCCAAAAGAATTTGGGATTCATTTGTTTGAGGGGGGAATGATGAGGATGGGATCTGGACCGCAAGAAGGAAAAACCCTGAGCTTTCCCACATAGCCAAATCTCTGGTGGTAGCCTGAGGCTATAATCCTTTCAACTGGCCCTTCTTTATCACCTAGGCCCAATCTACCTCCAGAAGATCCTGGCCACTTCCTACCCTTAATCCTATCTAGACTCTATTCTCTCTTGGCCATGTGGTCCAGGTCCCAGGCCTTCTGTTCACCCCAGCTTACTGTCCACTATCACCCAGGTCTTCCTTAGACTCCTCCTCCAGTCACCTCAAACTACTTGGCCGCTCCTAGATCCCTCCTACTGTCTTTCTGTATATAAGGTCCATCTTGCCTCCATTAAGATGCTCAGATTCTTAAAATCTAGCCAATAGCTTGCTAATATTCAGACTCCTTAAGAATCTGCCCAATATGATGGATGTTGTAATAAACCTTGTCTTTGGCTGAAAAAAGAAAGAAATATTCCAGGACGCTTTTCAAAACTATAGAATTATGATTTTATTGTCCAAGTAGAAAAATTTATTTTTCCTCAGCTATACTATGAAGATAATCCTAAAATGGTAAAATTTGAACTGGAATCATAACTTAAAAAAGAAAGATGGACATGATTACAGAATAGACTCTAAAGGAATGGAAGGATTTAGGGAGAAACCATATAACTGTGGAAGAAGCACTAAATTTATAGTTAGAATTATACGTGAGTCTGAGTACTGGCCATATTATAATTGTGTGACTTTGAAGAAGTCACTTAACCTCAGTGAGACTCAATTTACCTCTCTATAAAATGAGACAATCTATTTAGATACTTTCAAAGACATTATACAGTTCCAAATCCTATGATTTTATATACTTCACTTTAGATATACTCAGAAAAAAGTGGGAGGAAAAAAGGTTTAAATTTTTATGATAAGGTATGGCTACAAATAAGATTCCTAAAATGTTCTTCTGCAATCATTGCATAGTATGATACTTAAAATTTAAAAGAAAACAATTTCTGGATTAGTTATTTAAAAAAAAAAAACCTTTAGCGACAAGCTGGGCTGTCTTAATGTCGCACAAATGAATCATTATTAATGTTACCAACATTTTCTTAAATATTAAATACTATTCTCTTTTCTTGGTTTTTATTTTGCTTGCTCTCTTTGTAGCTTTTTGCACAATCTGTGAACTCATCCCCAATTAATAGTCCATCCTTCCTCAGCTTTCCTGAATCCCCTCCCAAAATGTTTGACTAAATCTCAGTCTAAAAGCATTTATTAAGCACTTACTATGTGCACAGCACTGTGCTAAGTGTTGGGGATTATGATAGAAAAAAAAATCTCTCTTCTCAAAAGCATTATAATAGGGTAAGAATGCATATTGGAGGTTCCAGTTGCAAATCAGATGAAAAGGCCCAGAGGTCCTTAGAGTACAGCAGCATAGAACAAATATTTCTTAATGTTAAGTCCACTAATAAAATCATATACATTTCTGGTGTTAAACCTTTTGATAGTACCAAGCACTTCAGTGGCAGGAACTTTTATCACATATCTCTCATCCTCTTACGTCATGTTTCCCTTGTATCACCTTAATCATCAACCCTCTTCTCTTTATATACCTCTTTGCTTGGTGTTCCTGTATACCACCATCATTTCAATTATCATCTCAGTTTATCCCACTCATATCTTTCCACTATGCCACAGCTCTATAATTCCATCTGCTGGCTAGACATTTCTATCTTAATGTTCCATCAGTATCTTAAATGAAAATGTCCAAAATGGAATTCATCATTTTTGCTTCTTCCCTTCCAAACCCACCCCTCCAAGCCACCTTCTTCTTTGACGAAGTCACTAAAATCTTCCCGCTCACATATGTTTGCAATCTCATAGTCATCCTTAATCCATCCCTCTCCATTACCCACAAATGCATATACACACATATTTAATCAATTGCCAAAAATTTACAATCCTACCTTCACAATAAATCTTAGATTAGCCTCTTTCATTTCACTCAAACGGCTGCTACCCTAGTTCAGGCCCTCATTCTGCTTGTTCATATTGCGGTAATAATTCCCTAATTTTCCCCTCATCTCACCTCCTCTCAAAGCTTGAAATAGCAGCTAAAATAATCTTCCTTGGGGACAGAGATAATAGTAAGCATTTAATAGTTATTTTTGATTTTGATTAACAATGTTATTCTCATGCTTAAACCTTTAATGGCTCCCTATTACTTCTACTATAAAATATAAACACCATCAAGATTAAATCACACTACTTTGGTTCCAATCAACCTCCTCTTTGGGACCCCTCGAGGCAGGGACAGCTCTACGCCCCTTGCCAGCAAGAAGCAGTTTCAGAAGCCGCATTCTATGTTCTGTGTATAAAGATGAGAAGAGGTAATTCTAGTATGGTGTTGGAGGTGGGGGAGGAAGTGGCACAAAACTCCCAGCCATTCAGTATTTTCTAGCCAGCACAGTAATTTAGATTTGAGCAGAACAGAAGAGCCCGGGAAGATGGAGGTTAAAACTATTTTCTTACCACAGCATCGTTCATTTTCTCTTTGAAGACATAAAAACCTAAGAACAATTGCTTAATTGGAGGGAGTATGATAAGAACTAAATGCTAAAATGAGTTTATGAACATATTAGATGACATTTGAACTGAGAAATTTGAAGGAGACAGTAAAGGTCAAGGTAGTTAACAGAAGAGTTCAGAGAAGAGTCAAATAGAATAATTATTCAAATAGTTCAGAGAGTAGATCTGCCCTTGGTCTAGGCCTCTGTCAGCTTCTGTTGTGGTGTGGATTAGGGAAGCAAGTCAGCCATTGGCTGAGTCTTGATGAAGAGCTAAAGAGAGGCTTATAACTATTGGCCAAGAAGACTGACTATGGAGAAACCTTAATGACTATGGAGAAACCTTAATAACTGTTAAGTTTAAGTAACCAGATGAAAGGGTAAGTAGTTCTCCTCTAAGCAAAGAGCTTACTAACCACAAAAGCGCCAGTGGATGAAAGATGGACCAGGAGATGACACCTCAGCAGAGCTCTGTAACTGAGACACAGTAGCTAGCTGAAATAGTGGTAACCACTATCCATACCCATTCAGAAGAAGCTGCACAACCATAACATTCCTCAGCAAGTGCAGGAGATGTCCAAAAGACAGAGTTACAGAGCCACAGCTTACTTTGCAGGGAAGATGCTTATCAACAACAGAATTCTTAGTGGCTACATACTATCGTGGAAAAGAACACTAAGTTTGGAGTCATAGAACCTTGATTCAATTTCCAATTTGTGCTACTTACTATCTGTTTTGGGCGAGTCATTTTAGCTCCCTGGGCCTCAATTTCCTCATCTGTAATATCACAGGCCTGGACTAGGAGATATCTGTGGTTGGTTCCGTATATAAATATATGATCCAATGATCTATAGATGATAAATGGGGTACTGGGTAATCCTGGAGACAGATGCACCCCCTGAAGATTAGAAACATAGTTTCTGCTAAGGAACAGATAAGATTTAACTCTTTTAAGGGGTCAGTGGAGAACATAGGGAAGCATAGAACAGCAACATAATATCAGCAAATAATATCAGCAGCTTTTTGTATTTGGGCATGAGTTGTCCTTCCAGGTTTATGTCTTAGTCTCACATACTTCGTGTGTGTGTGTGTGTGTGTGTGTGTGTGTGTGTGTGTGTGTGTGTGCGCACACACGTGCCCTTCCAAACGGGCGATAGTCAGAAGTGTTTCTATATATGGATGCTCCAAACATGATACCAACGCAGGTCCATTCTTCCCACTGAAGTATATATTATATATATCACATGTACTATATATTTACTATATTAAATATATACTATATTTGTTGGAAAGCAAGCTCAAGGTTTATGGGAAAATATTGTTGTTTTTCAATCATTTCAGTTGTGTCTAACTCTCCATGACCCCATTCAGAGTTTGTTGGGGGTTTTTTTGGCAAAGATACTGGAGTAGTTTGCAATTTCCTTCTCCAGCTCATTTTACAGATGAAAAAACTGAGGCAAACAGGGTTAAGTGACTTGCTCTGCATCACACAGTTAGTATATTTGAGGTCAGAATTGAACTCATAAAGATGAGTCTTCCTGATTCCAAGCCCAGCGCTCTGTCCACTCTGTCGCCTAGCTGTCCCTTATGAGGGAGTATTTTGTTTCTTATGAACTAAGAGTATTATTTGGCTATTATACTTTAAAAAAAATTATTCACACTTTGACAAACACCAAATAAAATTAGCATTTCCATGCCAAAAAAAAATAAAAGCAAAACTAAAAACAACGAAGCAAGATGATTGTACAACATTGCAAATCTCAATTACATAGTTTGCTTTTCCTTTAAGCATCAAACATATTCCACATGTAACATTCTGTTAGACAGGTAAACACACTGACTACGTCATTTCTTAGATAGGAGATAGAGGAGGGCTCCTAACACTAACAGGTGTTATAACACAGGTTCACTTTTGATCCGGTCAGACAGGAAGACAACTTCAGTGGGATTAAATAAGCTCACTTTATTCTAGTCTAGTCTTTTCAAAAGGTTTGCTGATGATGGGAGCTCCAGCTGCTACAGCACTGACTAATTACTCTTCTCGCAGGGGCAGTTGAGAATAGGAGTACAGCTCCTCATCCTCTAAGCCTCAGTAGGGGGTCAATTCAGGCAAACACACAGATTTCCTCCAAGCTTTGATGGGGGCCAATCAATGCAGGTACATGCATTCCTCTATGCATTACCCAAATCTCCAAAATGGGTTCCCCACTTACTGATCAGTGCCTACTTGGTTTATAGGGCAACAGACAAAGAAGGCACATTGCCAGCAATAGCTTCACAGATTAGCATTAACAATATCATCATGACCTAGCATAGCGCAGGAGTAAATTATGTCATCCTTATATCTCACTGCACAGGCGTGGTGTAGTGGTTTTCAACCATAATTCATAGGAAACATTACCTAGAATCCTGGAACTATTATCTAAAAAGAATAACAAAATCCTCCTTACTTACACTAAGATCCACCTTACTTCCACAATGAAATCTCTGACTATCAAAAGTAAATATATCGATAGGGGCTCATGAGCTATCCTTTAGGGAGGTTTTTGACCCGTAAAGAACCTAGAATCTAGGTGGCTGTTTGGAAGCACCACAGGTGAGAATGATCTCTACATTTTGTTGTTCAATTGTTTCAGTCGTGTCCAACTCATCTGGGATTTTCTTGGCAAAGATAATGGAGTGATTTGCCATTTCCTTCTGCTCATTTTATGATGAGAAAAATGGGGCAAATAGGGTTAAGTGAGTTGCCCAGGGTCACACAGGTAGTAAGTGTCTGAGGCCAAATTTGAACTTGGGAAGAGAAGTCTTCCAGACTCCAGCCCAGGCACTGTATCTGTTGTATCATCTAGCTACAGGAACACTATATACTAGACAGAAAAATAACAATACACATCCTAGATAGGAAAGACTGTTTAATGGCTGTCTTTGCATCTCCAGTACCTGGCACAGTTCTGGACAGAAAGAACTCACTTAACAAATGCTAGTTTATTGAGTATTTGATTCATTGAAATTCACATTCCATCTTCTGTCTCTATGCATCCACTATACCTCAGATAAAGTCTTCTCCCTTTTCCCATCTCCTGCTAGTTAGTGTTCTTTTCTTCTGTAAATTACTTTTTTTAATCTATATCCATATCTATCTATCTATCTATCTATCTATCTATCTATCTATCTATCTATCTATCTATTGTCTGCTTATTGTATCACCCAGTAGAATGTAACCTCCTAGAGGTCAGGGGCTATTTTTATTTCTTTCTTTGTATGCCAACAACCTGGCATAGGACCCATGACTAGTCATCAGTAAAAAGAAGTGTTTGTCAGATCTCTTGAATATATCCTCCTGAGGGGAGCTGGTGTATGATTGCTATCATTGTTATTTGTCCTTTGATGCATACACTTTTAAGGCTCACATAAGTTTTAGAGTTTCCTTTGCTTTGGCAAATACAACTCAGTTCTGCTGATGCTATCATTTTTGGCACAAAGATATTTGTTATCTGAGATTGAGCTTCAATGCACACTGGGATGATGAATTTCAGGGAAAATTCAGTCAGGACAGATTGGGGGAACAGGGCTGCAAGAGCTGGGCCGTCAGAAGACTTGATATGTTAGCAGTAGTTCTGCTGATGTTGCTATGAGGCACACAAAATATAAAAGCCATCATTTCCACATCCAGGGAAAATAGACAAGTGCATGAAGAGATTCACGTGGATAGTAACACTTCAACAAAACCACTATAAGCTTTTATAGTCCAGAAGCACACATACGGGGGGGAAGAAAAAACAAACACAAAACCCCAATACAGTAAGGAAGCCCTGCTATCTAAAAACAGCAGTATTTTCTCAGCAGTAACTATTGGCAACAATGACAAAAAGTTCACTCCAAAATGGCATTTAATTTCCCTTTGATAACATTTCTTTGAGCAGCTTAGAGATCCAAATAGATTCTCTCGGCTTCTATTACAGGTTGGTAATTTATTGGGTAAATATGCAAATCTGCCAATAGAGGAGAGATCTGTTAGCT
This sequence comes from Phascolarctos cinereus, assembly GCF_003287225.1. Taxonomy (NCBI): domain Eukaryota; kingdom Metazoa; phylum Chordata; class Mammalia; order Diprotodontia; family Phascolarctidae; genus Phascolarctos; species Phascolarctos cinereus. Next base: position 389,382,241 of record NW_027555625.1, on the reverse strand, counting down.
AGCACATTTTTGCAGTTTTCCTAAATTTTAAAATGCAGAGCTGATATTCTTTTCTTAAAAAAAAATAAAGCATACCTACAAACATGCATCCATACCCACTGGCTTGCTTTAAAAGTCTCAACAAAAAGGACCTAATACAGGGGCAGCTAGGTGGCGCAGTGGATAGAGCTCTAGCCCTGGGTTCAGGAGGACCTGAGTTTAAATCCAACCTCAGACACATAACACTTACTAGCTGTGTGACCCTGGGCAAGTCACTTAACCCCAATTGCCCACCCCCCCAAAAAAAAGAATGCTCCAAAAAGGACCTAATACTATCAATAATGACATATATTTTTTTCATATCCAGACCTGTTTCATCACTGTGGGGGACTTCCTGTATAGAAACTCCCATCATTGACACAGATTAGCTACTCCTATAATTTATATTCTTATTGCTATAGTACCAAGAGATCGAGTGATCTGCCCATGGTCATATATCTACTATATGTTGGCATATATTGTACCCAGTTCTGCATGACTCAAAGGTGGGCCCTTGATCCACTATGCACCATCTCTCTAAATAACAATAACTGGTATTTATATAGTTCATTAAAGTATGCAAAAAAAATTGTATACAATAACCAGCCATTTGGATGCACACTACACGTATCAGTTTTACAGAAAAGGAAACTGGGCCCATGGACTTTATAGACAGTAGTGATCAGAGGGGGAATTTGAACCCAGTTCCTCTGGCTTCTGAGACAGTTCTATTTCTACTATATCAAGCTGCCTCCAACCAGGAAGTATCAGGATTGGAGCTAGCTTTTTTTGACAGCAGTTCTAGCTCTCTGCCCAGCACACCATGCTGTTATTCTCCATAAAACCAATGTGAAAGCTACTATGACAATGATTCCAAGAGATAACATGCACGAGGGAATCCAAGTACTTGGGATGCCAAAGACAATTAACCTCCCTGATACCTGCCGAACATGCCAAATGGACACAGGTTCCCTATCAATCATTTTGGACAGAAAATTTTACATCTACATTTAACCAGAGCTTTTCCTCAGCACAATTTCCCACACTTTAATTTAATGTATTGTTTTAGGCAATAGTGTTGACTTTTGAAAAGTTTTCCAAATGCCTATAAAATGGTTATAATTTTAAAGAAAAGCACAATATTCTGCTTGGAGCGTAGGTAAAAAATAACATGCCTTATTTTGTAATTTTGCTATTCTTATTCAGGAACTCTGCAGAACATTGGTAGGGCACCAGATGATGTAGAATTGAATAAAGTCTTTCCAAAATAAGCATCCTTTTGGTGAAAGAACTGTAGAAATAGAGTTATGTTCACTCGTATTACCAAGTCTTGATTCAAAGAAAGGATGGAAATATAGGCTAACTGTCACGCTGCTCAACATATACCTTTAATTCTTGTTAAGCTCAAAGTCCCAGAACCACATCAGACTCATTCCCACTTCCAATTCTTCATTCATATTATCCTGTCTACCTGGGATGATCTTGCTTTATCTGACTTCCTACTAAGGTCCCTCTCAAGTATTATGAAATATTTCCCAACCAAATACTCACCAGTCCCCTTTGCCAATTGGCTGCTGCATATAGATAGGTGCAGGGACACTTATCAACACCATTCATTTTAGCATTTAAACACACGTTATTCAGCACATTCATTTAGTTGCTTTATATATGTGAACTTTGTCATCAGTGAATCAATCACTAAGCATTTCTTAATCACTTACTATTTTCCAGGTGCTGTGCTAAGTACTAGGGGTACAAAGAAAAAAGCAAAGAAGGCCCCTCCCCTCAAGAGGCTAATATGCTAATGGAGGAGACAGCAAGCATATTATTAACAGGTACTTATAATGCACATATAATGTAGATGGAAAGTAACCTTATAGAAAGGAAAGCTGTGGAGGTTGAAAATGGCTTCCAACAGAAGGTGCCATTTGATCTGAGTCTTGAAGTAAACCAGGGATTCTGAGTCAGAGTTAGAGAAGGAGGCATGGGTTCAGCCAATGCAAAGCAAGATGATAGTAGATGGAATGCCATGTGTGAGGAACAGCAAATAGGCCCATAAGCTTTTAGAAGGAGGGCAAAGTACAGATTCAATGTCTGCCCTATTTCCCCAAGAAAATAGAAGAGTACTAAATAGAACTTGATAAATATTTAAATGAATCTTCTTCACTGGCAACTGTTGTTGTTGTTGTTTGAAACATAAAGGAATATGAAATGAAGAAGAATGAGGAAAATGTCAGGGAAAGCAATATTAGTAGGTAAAGACTTGCAGACAAACAACAGTGTATCCAGTTTTATTTTCTTGAATGTCAAAAGATATGTGAAACAATAGGATGAGGGTATATATTGATTTCCTATCATGAATATGACCTGACTTTCAAAGAACTGTATTATTAATGATAGGCTCAGGAGTATGGAGAAGTAGGACAACAATCTATATTCAGGAAGGGGGAAAATTCTCTCTTAACTACACATATATTCTGTTCTACCTACACAGACTTCTTTGTCCTATCATCCCAAATATTTCCAGTGTTGTTTTTATCGGTGTAACTGTCAATCAATAAGTGTTTCTTCAGGGCTTAGTATGTGTCAGGCACATGCTATGAGTTAAGGATACAAAAAAAGACAAACAGCCCCTCCCCTCAAGGAGCATATATTCTAAAGGGGTGAGGGTAGGGAGGCAGGAAGAAAATGACCAGGCAGATAAAATATATATATATACAGAGTATGTGAAAGATAATCTGAGAAGAAAAGACACTAGTAATCTGGGGGTAGAAAGGGATGGACCAAGAAAGACCTCTTGTAAAATGTAGGACTTGAGCTGCCTTGAAGGCAATCAAGGAAGGCAAAAGGTAGAAATGATGGCACAGAACATGTCAGCCAGGTGGAAAAGCCAGTCCAAAGCCACAGAGAGAGGAGCTGAAGTGTTCTATTCCTGGAATTTCAAATAGCTGATTGTGGCCAAATTAGAAAGTATTTGGATAGGAATCACTCAGTAAGCATTTATTAAGCACCTACTGTACACAGCACTGTGTAAAAATCCAGACATCCAAAGAAAAGCAAAAACACCATCTCTATCCTCAAGGAGTTCACAGTCTAATGGGAGAAACATCATGAAAGCAATAAAGTACAAACAAGACAGTTAGAGATAGATGTCTATTGGGTAGATCTCTATTAGATCTCTATAGCTATCAATCCATATCTTTAGCTGTTAGATATCTACATCTAATAGATATCTACAGCTATCTAATAAGTATCTTTCTCTATCCATATGATAAACTGGAGATGATCAATAGAGGGAAGTAAAAATTGGAAAAAATAAAATTGATTCTATTTTGTTTTTGATTCCATTCTATGTCACTACTGACATTTTTTGCAATTGTCTAAGTCATGTTTCATTTGTCTCAGAATTCAGTTTGGAAATTCAGCTTTCCTGTAAGCCACTAATTATCTCTGAGTTAAGTTTAGAAGTTCATTTTCCTCCTATCATTGTTCTATTCTTGACTCAGGGGAATCTGTTATCCTTGAAGGGATCATGGGAACAGCAGAGAGTCTGGTTTGTTATCTAAGGTAGTGTGATCCAATATTGCCAAACTCTTCTTGCAGGTGGACTCAAGCAATGAACATTTCTTGCAAAAGGGTGAAAGAAGAGGTTGTTGCTTCATTCCTAATTTCTAACCAATCACATTTCCCCCCATCTATGCTGCTGCTTTCTATTCTGTATGCCCCTCCTTTTGTCCATAGAAGAGAGTCGTCTCCGTCATTTGGAGTCTTAGCTTTTCTGAGGGGTCTGAGACCTTGTCTATTAGCAAATTCACATTTCGTTTTCAATAAATTGATCATGCTCTGAGCTTTGTGTCTCACTTTGCCTTTATTTAGATCGTAATAAAAGGCATTAGGCAGTGGGGAATGAGAGTGAGGAGGTTAGGAGAGAGGTTAGGCTAGAGAAGTAGATCTGAGAGTCAATAACATAGGTGATAACTGAAACTTTAGAAGTTGATAAGATAAAATAGTATAGAGAGAAAGGCAAAGAAGGGCCCAAGACTGAGACCTTTGGGATTCCAAACTTTGGCAGGCATGAACTGGACAAAGATTCAACAAAAAGGAGACTGAGAAGGGTTGGTCAGACAGGTAGGATAAGAACCAAGATAGAGTAATATCACAGAAACTTAGAGAGAAGAGAGTATCAAGGAGAAGAAAGTAATCAACAGTGTTGAAGGCTACAGAGATACCAACAAGGATGAGGATTGAGAAAAGATTTAGCCATTTTAGATAGCAATTAAGAGGTCTTTGGAGATTACTGGAGTAAAGATGGCAGAGTAGTATGAAGAAGTACAACCTAGCTCCTCCATCACACCTCTTCCATCATGATCTAGAAAACAATCCAGAATACATCCTGATAGGAAAATCCAAGAAAAAAGTCACAGTGAGATTTTTTTTACATTTTTTTTAGCCCAGAATCATAATGGGAGTTGGATAGAGAGGTCTACAGACATTGGTATGGGGGCTGGCCAGGAGAACAACGCAGAGCATGCTAGCTCCCAAGATCTGAAAGAGGACTGAATCTGTTCTAGGGTAGGAAGCTGGGCTAGGAAGAGATGCCAGGAGGTCCCTTAACTAGTCCAGGGTGTAGGATATGAACTGCCATCTCTATCCTCACTACCAAGTTCTGGATCAAAGATCCAGAACAGACTAAGGAGGAGATATCAGGAATGAAAGAGGGGAAAGGTTGTGGTTATAGGCCCTAGCTATATACTTAGCAAGGAACAAGTTTAAATGCAGAGTAGCTATGGAACTGACCATAGAAACAAAGCAGAGACTCAGTTCTAACCTTCATCCCAGACTGAAGACTACTTTGGGATGACCAGGGCAAGAATCTCAAATCAAATAGGAGCCTGATCATTCCAAATCTGCAGAGTTTCTCAGAAGGCTGATTGTGGCTGAGTTCAGAGGCAGTTTACTGGAACTCCCAACCAGGCACAAGCCAGAGCACATGTTGCTCAGACCCAAACCTAGGTCAGGAACTTGCAGAGCTCAGACAAGGAAAACAGTGTTACCAAGTTGGATCACATTGTTTGGGGAGCACTAAAAACTCATAGGCCCCCAGTCTGAGCTGTCTTTGAGGAACTAGAATAACATAAAACTCAAGACCACCAAAGAAAGCAGTAGAATGAGCCAATGACAAGTTCAACCAAGAGCTTCCACCCAGAAGTGCCAACTTCAAGAAGCAAGCTGGAAGAATGAGGCAACAAACAAAATAACAAAAGGAATCTCACCATATTTAAGTATTTTGGTGACATAGAAGCTTATGACACCGGCCCAGAAGAGAATGACAACAAAACATTGATAAGGAAAGTCTCAAAGAAAATGCAGCTAGGGCACAATTTCAACCAGATTTTTTGGATAATATAAAGGAAGAGTTTAAAAAGAGCTAGAACCAAATAAGAACAGCAAATGAAAAATGTTAAAAGAAAGGAGACCTATGAAATAAAAAAAGAAGTAAGATGATTCATGTTTGGGACAAGACATACGCAACCTTATCAAAAATAGCAAGCTACTTGATAATTAGAGTTGATGAACTAGAACTAATAACCCCAAGACATCAAGAAATATTAAAACAAAGTTAAAAGATTAATATATAAGAAAATGTCAAGTATCTTATAGCAAAAAATAAGTGACCTACAAAATAGATCAAGGAGATACAATATTGGACTACCTGAAAGACATGACCAATAAAAGAGTTTAGATATTTTATTTCAAGAAATCATAAAAGAAAAGCTCTCAGATCTCTTAGAATCAGAAGCCAAAGTAGAGATAGAAGGAATCCACTGGTTACCTCCTGAAGGAAACCCAAAATTAAAACTCACAGGAATATTATAGCTATATATATATATATATATATATATAATATATATATATATATATATATAGCACCCAGATTAAATTAAAATATCATACATACCCCAAAAGAAAAGAACTCAAGTACCAAGGACCCATATTCAAGAACTTACAAGATTTAGCAGCTATGACAATAAACTTGGCATATGATCTAGAATACAAAATGTCTAGAATTACAACCAAGAGTTACTTGCCCAGAAAAACGATATAGTCATTTAGGGCAGGAATGGTCTTTTAATAAAATGGAATACTTCCAAGCATTCTTGATGAAAACACTAGAGCTTCATAGAAGCTCTGACATACAAACACAAAAGTCAAGAGATGCATAAAAAGGCAAACATGAATGATCATCAGAACTAAAAAAGGGTAAAATATTTACATTCTTATATGGGGAGATGCTACTCCTCTCAGAAGTCATAGAAAGAAGTCTAATTAGACAAAGGGCCTGGGAGTTGTGCAATTATATTTTGATGATCTTAATAGAAGAAGGAAAGTGGAGAAATACAGTTTGGGGGAGTAGCAGAAGGAGAGGAAAAATAAGAAAATTTATAACATAATTTGTTTGGGCAAATAAAAGTCTTTATCATGAGGAGGACAGTGACACTTATCTTCACTCACATATGAATGGCTTAAAAAACGGAAAATATACATACATATAGAAGACGCAAAAATACATTTTACCCAGCAGGGATATAGTAGGAAAAGTGTGTTAAGAGAAAGGGAGAGAATAAAAGGAAGGGGAGATTAGTGAAAAAATTAGTCAGAAGTAAAGCAACCTCTTAAAGAGGAAGCAGGAAACAAAGAACAGGAAAATTATAAGATAATAGGAGTAAGGGAAATACATAATTATTAACCATAAATGGACATATGAATAAGATGAACTCACCTACAAAAAGGAAGATAGCAGAAAGGATTAGAAATTAGAATCCAACAATATATTCCTTACAAGAAAAACATTTGAAACAAAAATATATACACAAAGTTAAAATAAGAGACTGGAGAAGAATATATGGAGTAAAAAAAGGTAAGGGCAACAAAAACAATCTCAGACAAAGAAACAGCATAAACAGACCTAACTGAAAGAGATAATCATTGAAAATACACATTGCTGAAAGTAATGTAGACAGTGAATTAATATCAATACTAATCACATATGCATGAAATGCTATAGCATCAAATTCATAAAGGGCAAGTTAAGTGCATTACAGAAATAGATTGTAAAAATGTAATAGTAGGGGACTTCAAATTATCCCTTTCAGATCTAGATAAATCCAAGCTCATAATAAGAAGAAAGAAAGAAAGAAAGAAAGAAGAAAGAAAGAAAGAAAGAAAGAAAGAAAGAAAGAAAGAGAAGAAAAAAGACAATGAAGGACCTGGCTAGAATTTTAGAAGTCAGTTTTAATAGATTTTTGGAGAGTATTGAATTAGAAAGGAAAGGAGTATTCATATTTTTCAGATGTACATGACACTTCCTCAAAAATTGACCACATAGAGGGCAGCTAGATGGCACAGTGGAAAGAGCACTGGCCCTAAAGTCAGGAGGACTTGAGTTTAAATCCGGCCTCAGACCAAACACTTGACACTTACTAGCTGTGTGACCCTGGGCAAGTCACTTAACCCTAATTGCCTAAAAAAAAAATTGACCACATCATAGTGTATAAAACATCAAAAAAATGAGGAAAAGAAGAAATACTAAATGTATTTTTATAGATCATAATGCAATAAAACTATATTTAATAAAGGGAATTTAAGAAAAAGATTAAAAATTAATTTTAAAATAAAAGCTTAATTCTAAAGGATGAGTGGTCCATAGAATTATAATAGTAATTAACAACAACAATAATTAATCATTTCAATAAAATTAATAATAAAGATGAGAAAACATATCAAAATTTAGGGGATGTGGCCAATGTAGTATTTAAGAGGAAATCTGCATCATTAAACATTTTCATCAATAAGAAAAAATAGTAGATTAATGAATTAAGCATTTAATTAAAAAGATAGAAAACAAATAAATTTAAATAAAGACAATTAAACACCAAAATATAAATCCTGAAAAATCAAAGATATTAACAAAATTAAAGTATGTAAACAGAATTCAAAAAAGAAAAAAAAAAGAGTTCTTAGCAATCAAAGCAGAAGACATGAAGGACATTATTAGGGTATGTTTTGTCCAATTATATGTCAATAAAACTGACAATTTAAATGAAATTAATTGAATGCTTGCAACAAAGATATAACGCCCAGAATTATAGAAGAAAAAGGACTTAAATAACCCTCTCTCAGAAAAAGACATTTAAAAAGCCAAAAGTAATGTTTTTAAAAAAACAAAAAGGATCAGATAGATTTATAAGTAAATTTTATTAAATAATTAACAATTAACAAATAAATCAAGATAATTAAGCAATTGACAAACAATTAACAAAAATGCATTCTAAGACTGTATAAATGATTTGGGGAAAAATAGGAAAAGGAAGGATCCTACCACATTTCTTTTATGACACAAATATGTTATTGACACCTGAACCTGGGACAGTCAAAACAGAGAAATAAAAGAAATCTATGGGCTAATATTTCTCATAAATATTGAGGTAAAAATTCAAATAAAGTGTTAAGAGGGAAACTGCAGCAACCAATAACAAAGATTATACACCATGGCTGGGCTAGATTTATACTAGGAATATATAGGATTGGTTCAATATTAGGAAAACTATAAACATAAATAATCATAACAATAAAAACTGATTATATCAATAGATTCAGGAAAAGATTTTAACAAGATTCAATATTCAATCCTAAAAAAATACTAGGAAGATAGGAACAAATAAAGGTTCATTTAATATAAGTAGTGTCTGTCTAAAATAAAGAAGCAGTATGACTTGTGATGGGAATAACCAGAAGGCTTTCCAATAAGATCAGGGCAAATGCAAGGATGTCCATCATTACCATTACTTTCACTATAATGCTACAAATGATAGCTATAGCAATAAGATGAGAAAAATAAATTGAGGGAATAAGTACAGGCAAAGAGAAAACAAAATTATCTCTTTTTTATGGATAATAATGGTTTATTTAGAGAGTAAAAATAATAAACTAATGAACAACTTCAGCAAAAGTGCAGGATATTAAAAAATCCACACAAATGATCAGCAGTTCTACATATTACTAACAATGTTCAGTAGGAAGAGAGAGAAAAAGAAATTCCATTTAAAATTAATGTGCAGCATATAAAACATTTGAGTCTACTTGTCAAGACTCACTCAGGAACTATATTAAACATGATAATGGAACACTCGTTATAGAAAACATAGCCCTAAATGATGGGAGAAATATTAATTGCTCATGGGCAAACTGAGCAAACATAATAAAAATTACAATACAGTCATCCTTCAACATTCATGATGATTAAGGGCACAGGACCCCCATGAATGTGAAAAATCAAAATAACTCTGGGCCTCACCCTAAACCTTTATTTTTAATAATTCTGACCATATTTATTTAACACACAAAATAAGTAAAACAATAGACTATATCCATAAAAAAAAAAACACAACAAATTGCACTTTCTACAAGGGAGAGATAAGTATTTCACATACTATGAAGAGTCTTCACAGACATCAATATAGCTGCAGCAACTACTTCATAGATTTCATTCCCCTAACAAAAAAGTGCAAGATATAATGATCACTGGGGGAAAAAATCATCTGACTGAGTCTGAATAATAGAGAGACAAAGAGGAGGCATTACCAAACAGAGTGAGTAGCCTACAGCTCTTTAGCGCACACTGAAATTTTTAATTGTACTGCTGTATAAAATTGTTGTACAAAAACAGTACAAAATTGTATTGTTTATGTTAAATTACGTACATATGTTCATGTATATATATATTAAATATATAAATATTCATTTATATATTTATGACAATATTTTTTCATTTTCTTTACATATGCATGTCATCTGTGATTTTCCACACTATGCCACAAATCTCCAAAAATTCCTATTTAATTATCAATAACCAAAACCACAATTGTAATATCTGTGAATGTTAAGAGATAGACTGTATTACCTAAATCAATTTACTTATTCATCTAATTCAATGATCAAAGGATTACATTGTAGATAGAAAAAAATTATAAAGTTCATCTGGAAGAACAAAAGATAAGGAATATAAAATAAATTAAAGGCAAAAAAAAAGAAGGAAGGAGAATTAACAGTACTAGTTCTTAAACTACAATAACCATAATCATCAAAACAATTTGGCGCTCTGGTAAGAAATAGAGAGTTTGATCAGTGGAAAATATTAGGCACAAAATATACAAAAGGAAATGAGTGACTTAGTATTTGATAAACTCAAAGATCTCAGCTTTTGCAAGAGGAACTCATATGATAAAAATTGTTGGAAAAATTAGAAAGCAGTCTGGCTAAAACTAGGCATAACACAATATCTCCCACCATTTACCAAGATGAGCTCCAAATAATTATCTACTTTAAACATAAAGGGTGAGATCATAAACAAATTAGGGTAGCATGAAAGTAATTACTTGTCAGATCTGTGGTTAGGGGAAGTATTCATGACTAAACAAGAGACAGAGAAGTTCACAGGAGGCAAAATACATTACTTTTATTATGTAAAATTAAAAAGTTTGTGCATGAGCAAAATCAATTCAACTGAAATTAGAAGAGAAGTAGGAAATCAGGGGAAATATCTTGCTTCAAATTTCTCTGATAAATGTCTCATTTCTAAGATACATTAAGGAGTGATTCAAATTTTACAAGAGTAAAATTTCATTTCTCGATTGATATTCAAAGGATAAATATAAGTAGCTTTCAGAGGAAGAAATACAAACAAGTAATAGCCATATGAAAATATGTTCTATCACCAATAATTAGAAAAATGTAAATTGAAACAACTATGAGAAAATCTATCAGTTTGGCAAAGTTGTTAAAAAAAAGCGAAATGACAAATGCTGGAAAATTCATAATAATAATATACTGTTGGTAGAACTGTGAACTGGTTTAGCCATTCTGGGAAGCAATTTGTATTTATGCCCCCAAAACTATTAAACTGTAGGCAAATACTTTGACCCAGCAATATTATTGCTAGATCTATGCCCTGAAATGATCAAAGAAAGAGGAAAAGGACCAAATGTACAATGTGTTAAAATGTTTAGAGCAGCTCTTGGTGGTAGCAAAAAATTAGAAATTGGGGGAATGCCCATCAATTGGGGAATGGCTGAACAAATGATGGTGTATGAATGTGATGAAATACTATTGTGCTGTAAGAAATTATAGTTTCAGAGAAACCTAGGAAGACTTGTATGAAATGATGCAAAATGAATGGAGTAAAACCAGAAGAACAATTTACATAATAATTTCAATATTGTAAAGATAAACAACTTTGAAAAATTTAGTAATTCTTATCCTAATGGCCAGACACAATTCCAGAGAAATCATGATTAAAATATTCCACTTATTCACTTCCAAATAAAGAGGTAATAGACTTAGAAGGGTAACTGAGACTTAATATTATTACTTTTATTGTTAATCCATTATAATGGATTATTATAACCATTATTATTATTACTTTCTCAAAAAAATAAAAGAACAGAAGGATAGGGGTGGGGCAGAGAGATGGGAGAAAGAGAATTTGGACCTGAAAATAAAATAAATTGGAATTTTAAAAATGTTTTTCATATTATATTTACATGGATTCTTCAAAAATAGATCATTGATAACTTTGGAGAGAGGAGCTTTGGTTGAACAATATTAGAAGCCAAATTATAGAAAGTTAAAAAGAGAGTGAGAGGAAAGGGAGTAGACACTGCCCTCCTCAAGGAGTTTAGCCACAAAAGGAATAAGAGCTACTGGGGATGGGCTAATCAAGAGAGTTTTTTGAATATGGAGAAGACATGGGCATGTTTGCAGGGAATCATTCAATAGACAAATGGAGATTGATGATGAATGAGAAGGGGCAATGTGCTACAGAAGATGACATGGAGTGAGATCACTTTTCATAAAGAGGGGTTTTATTTGGTAAAAGAAAAGGACTATCTCTTCACATGAGATGGGTTAACAAAAAGATGATGGCAGAAAGCACTGGGTTGATATGAAAGGAGAAGAAGGGGAGCAGAGGGAGTTCTCTCAATGAATGACTTCACTTTTTTTTTTTGTTTTCCAGTAAAATAAGAGTCAAAGTTTTCAACTGAGACAGTAAGGGTAAGCAGAACAAAGAGGAGGGTTGAAGAGGGATGAAAAAAGGCAATACGTTGTAAGAAGGTTAGAAAGGTAATAAGGAGCTAGGCTTTGAAAAGTTTAAGTGCCAACTATAGTAGTTAATATTCGAATCTGGAGGTCAAAGGAGCCATAGGTGCCACCTGAGTATGGTAGTTGAGTGGAGAGTAGATTAGGGTGAGGAGAGACTTGAGAAAGGGAATTAAGTTAGAAAACCATTGCAATAGTCTTGGTATGAATTGATGAAGGTCACCCCGAATTAGAGGAGTAATTGTGAAAAAAAAAGGTAACATATACATGAAATACTTTTAAGGTAGAAACATCAAGATTTGTCAATATATCAGATTTGTAGAGGGAGGCAGAAAAAGGAGTTGAGGATGACACCAATTTTGTCATCCTGGTTGACCGGAGGTTGGTGGTGTTCTTGAGAATAATAGGGAGGTGTGGGAGAGGAGAGGGTTTCGTAGAAAAGGTAATGAGTTCTGCTTTGGACACATACAGTTCTATTTAAGAGGTTTAAGAGACAGTTGGTGATATTGTGACTAGAGCGCCAGAGAGAGGATGAGTCTGGATCTATAAATCTGGGACTCATCTGCATAAAGATAATTGAATGCATGGGAACGAAGATCACCAAATGAAATAGTATAGAGTGAAAAGAGAAGTGAACCTAGGACAGAGCTTTGGTCGACACTCACAGGTAGTGGGGTTGAAATGGATAATATTTAAAACATGGAACAAGGAACTACTAGTTCAAAATTAGAAAAAAGAGAGGCACAAAAATACCAGCAATACAATTGGAATTATAACTTTACATGAGAATAACTTCACCCACTATAGCCTCATTTGACTTGATTGTCAGTTTATAAAATACGGAGCTACTCAGGGAGGCAGAGACCATGAGGACACATTGAGGTTAGTTTAAGTGTGTAAGACTAAGCATGTACTATGGGTCTCTGGGTGACTGAATATTGGAAGAAGTTATATAAAATCTGAATCTAGTAAACCCTTCAGTTCTTACTTCCTTTCCTTGAAAAGGCTTATACTGACCATGACTTTGGCCATCAGACTGAAATGGGGATTGAGCATCTGCTCTTCTGCCACACATGTATTCCACACGACCCTCATACATATAGAATTTCCATCTCTTTCCAAGGAATTTATAAACAAATCAACATTTCCTTTGCTACTGTGAAATACATGGCAATCTATTGCCCTAAGGCATTACTAAGATGCCTTGTTATTCAGAGTCAGCCTGTTATTCAATCATGACAACCCCATCCTTTCAATGTTCCTATTCCACTCTTTCCTACCCTTAAATTTTACTCTCTAGAACCCCATTATATTTTTTAGTAAACTGCCATTCTGATTAGTCGTATGTCATCCCTCATGAAGTTACTTAGTATATATTTTTCTATTGACTTAGATGTGCCTATGTTGTTTCCTCCAATAGCATTCAAGGTTCTTGAGGATACAGGATTCTATTCCCAGCACCTAGCATAGAACCTGGCACATTTTAGGCACTTAATAAATGTTTGTTGAATCTTATTGAATCTGAAATCTTGTCCTCAGGAAAAATAGATTAACAGAATAAATAGTTTGGATATGTCAGGCTTGATTTTCCCTTATAGCTCAGAAATGTATGGAGTAGAACACAGTGGAGTAGAACAGTGGTTTCAAATTCAAATAAAAAGGGGGAGGGAGGAAATGTCTCACTAATCTATATATAAAGATCACCACAGGTCATATATTGATTTAGTTCTAAAATGTAATGTTATCATGTTTTGTTGTATTTTATTTATTTTATTAATTATTTCCCAACTACATTTTATTCTGGTTCTAGCACACTGGGGAGTGTTGTAGCCTGCATGCTGCAGGCTGCATGTTTGAGACCTCTGAACTCTACTGCCCCGAACAAATCAACTATGCCTTACACTGAGCTCTGTTGACATGGCAGATGTAAATGTACCTGAGACAATAAAGAGGAATCAGGAATTACTGACACATATTTTTCCAATCTGTCCTTCCCTGCCCCAAACGGGACCAAGGTCTTGGGGATATGTAACCACCTTACCAAACACCAACCACAGAAATATGACAGAAATGCATCAAAGGATATAGTTTATTTTTAACAGATACATTTTGATTTAATTTCTAGTAACACACATGAATATTCAAATGTATGAATGAGAACAAATGACAGCCCTTCCAAATGGTTTCTCTGCTGTGTAGTATGTACCTTCACAATACATCCTCTGCTCAACCACCTAATTGATTTTTGTAAAGCATATTTTGGATCATGTCACTCTCCTACTCAAAAATTTTCAGTACCTCACTACTGACTATTATTTATAAAATCCTCAGCCTGGAATTTAAGGTCCTATACTGTATGGCCTCTGTTTTGTTTGTTTGTTTGTTTGTTTGTTTTTTAGTTTTATTTCACTATATTCCCCTTTAAACATTTAACATTCCAGTTAAACTGGCTTACTTAGTATTTCTTGTTCTAAATATTCCATCCCTTAACTCCAAGACTCTAGATAGTTCCCTGACTCCATCCCCCATTCCTGTAATATATTCCTTCCTCTCCCCTAAAACCTCATATTTTTACTAGTTTAGTTCAAAACAAAATTCAAGTGAATTTATGTATTCATTATGAAACAGTCCTTTTTATAAAATAGTCCTTTCTTAATCCCTCAAATTGTGAGTCTTCTCCCTTCCTCCCTGCTTCCTTTCCTTTGTCCCTCCTCCTACTCTTCCATTTCTTATTGTTCTCCTCCTCCTCCTCCTCTTCCTTCTTCTTCTTCTTCTTCTTCTTCTTCTTCTTCTTCTTCTTCTTCTTCTTCTTCTTCTTCTTCTTCTTCTTCTTCTTCTTCTTCTTCATCTTTGCCTTCATCTTCTCTGTGTCTCTGTGTGTGTGTGTGTGTGTGTGTCTCTCTCTCTTTCTCTCTCTTTTCTCTTTCCCTCTTCTTCCCCCCACTCTCCTTCTCCATCTTCAAATTGCTTAAATTACTTTGCGTATACTTTGTATGTACCTATCTTGGTATAGATTATATCCTCCCAGTAAACTCTTTGAGGGTAGGGATTCATTTCTTTTTGTTATGCCTAACCCGAACATGGTGCTCGGCACATAATAAAAACTTCATAAACATTTAAGGAATTAAATTGAATAGTATAAATAAAACCAAAATAAAGAAATAATTAATAATAATAACAACATGAACAACGTGGTTTCAAGTAGTTGAGAAGCAAACAAAAAAGCAAAAACACTTTTGTGAGTGATTTAGCATGCAATGATGCATTAAAGTTGAAGGCCATGTGCTTAAATTTTAACCAGGGATTTCCAACATTAACAAGTGGATTTATCTTGAATTTCATCGTTCTTTCGTGTTGTCTTAAGTTATATAGTTGCAGCCATCTCTGCCAAGAAAACACCAAATTGGGTAACCAAGAGTTGAACATGACTGAAAAATGACTGAACAGCAAAAACCATTGTATGTATTATTCTTTTGGTTCTGCTTTCCTCCCTCTTCATCGCTTCATATTCCCATATTTCCCTGTCCTCTTTATATTTGTCATTCTCTACACTGTAATAATATTATATTCCATTTATACGCCATAATTTCTTCAGCTATTTCCCACCAGAAGAGCATGTAATTTTTGTCCAGGCTTATGTATTACAAATGGTGCTGCCAGGAAAACAAAAAGTGTATGTATATATGTATGTGTGTATATGTGTGTGTGTGTGTGTGTGTGTGTGTATGTCTGTGTTTATGAATACATATATCTGCATATATGTATGTGCATATATACATAAAGAGAGAAGAGAGAGAGAGAGAGAGAGAGAGAGAGAGAGAGAGAGAGAGAGAGAGAGAGAGAGAGAGAGAGAGAGAAGGGGGGGAGAGAGACAGACAGACAGACAGACAGAGACAGAGAGATTTGTTTAGATATTATACTATTAGTGAGATCCCTGGGCCATAGTGTCTAAATATTGCTTTCTAAAACAACAAGGTCAATTCACAATTCTACTACTAGTACAAAACCTTGCTAATTTTCCTAGGCACCTAGGTAGCACAATGGATGCAATGTGTAGGCCTGAGTTCGAATTTGCCTTCAATTATTAGCTATGTGACCTGGACAAGTCATTTAATCTCTGCCTGCCTCTGTTTCCTTAACTGTAAAATGGGGATCATAATAGCACTTGCCTCCTTGGGTTTTTGTGAGGACAAAATGAAATAATAGCTGCAAAGCACTTCTCACAGTTTCTGGCATAGTATAGGCACATTTAATAAAGGCTTGTTTCTCCCCTCCCCACACAGGCCCAACAATGTTGAATACTTCATTTCTGTCTTTCCCAATTTGATGAGTGTAAGGTAAGACTTCACTTTTATAAATTTGCACTCTTAACTATAAAACCATGTGAACACTTTTATATAATTATATATATATATATATATATATCAACCTATTTATTTAGCAATGTTTTAATCTTATTCAAATTCTTTAAAGATACTGGATATGTTTTTTTTACCAAAAATGTTGAATGTGTAGAATTTTGCCCAATATATATATTTTCTGTGTGTTTAGAATGATTTGTTTTTATTTGTGGGAAAGTATTTTTATCCATACCATCAAAATAATCTCTTTTGCCTATCATAATTCTTTCTCCATTACATAGCTGGTTAATTTTTTCCTCCTTATCCACTATTGTGTAAGAGAATCTCATAGTTTCTTCTCATTTTAAATGGTTTGTCCTTTATATTTAGACCTCTGATCCATCTGACAGTTCTTCTGGCAAATGGTACAATCCTATTTGCACTCAAATTGCTATGCAGTTTTCCCTGAAATTTTGGATTAATCATGAATTCCTTCCCCTAGTACTTTTAGTTGAGAAGTTTCTTGAAGATTAGACTAATGTATTCATTCCCTTTTAAATTTTGTTTTTTAACTAATCTTTCTATTTTTTTCAGTTTTATTTTTAGAACTTGTAGTTTATAGATTAATTTAGGGGTATTACAATTTTCTTACATTAGGATGAATATTGAATATTTCTCCAATTATTTAGAGCTCCATTTATTTCTGTAAAAAATGTTTTGGAGTTGTAAACAGAGATAAGTTACATTCCTTTTGTCCATGCTTATTCCTTTAATTTATTTGTCTCATCACATCATGCTAGCTAGATCTATGGGACAATGTCAAATAATAATAGTGATACTGGGGTAGACATCCTTCACTTCTGTCTTTCCCTGGGAAAATCTAAAGAGGTTTTTCCTTTGTCCTGAGGAAGTGGAGGTTTAGGATAGAAGAAGTTTGGGCCTTAAAATCATATATATTTTAATGACAGAATTCTACAGAATTTTCTCTCTGGAGTCTGTGTTTATATTGGCACCATCAGGATGAGCATGCTCAAATTTAAAGATGAGTACTCTCTCAAAGCAACACAGGTAAAAGAATATCTGTATTCATATTTATACATCTATCAATCATTCACCTATTCAGGAAAAAAAAATCCTAGGCAGGATTAATTATCTCTTCTAGTTCTTAAAAGGGGGGGAGGTGGGAAGGAAGCCTTTTTCAGCCTTCATTTTAAGGCTACAGAAAATATCAGAACAGGGAACCATATAGCAATTTACATTTTGAGTTAGTAAAATTGAATGCTTTTCAAGTATGAAAGATAATGGGCCTCTGTAAAGTCCTTGGCAATGTCTCATTATGGTATTTGAAGTGCATCTAAAAGCCACAGACAAAGGCTTGCAAACATTGGAAGATCCCATCAAACTAGACAGGGTTTGAGTGCTCACAAGACTCCAATGGTCTACACGCATCTGACATGCAAGTACAAGGCTAACTAAGGCCAGAGAAACCCATTACTATAAGGATCATTATCAAGGAATTCTTTGAAACACTGAAGCAAAGAAAATGGAACATGGAAATATTTCTTCCTAAATTTTTTAGACTAAGAAAGTATGACCTGAAACTGAGTTTTTAGTATTAATACTTGAAATAATTTCCATTTTTTTTACAGGACAAGAAATATTGTCTCTCTTCTCTGGAAATGATTTCAACATTACAAAGGGACATAAGTTGGTTGAAGAAAAAATTTTCTGACCTAGTCTCCCTGCCCTGCACCACCATGCTCAGCTCTCAGTCAGAGTTTCTATGAGTTATGTGAGCATCTGTACTAAATTATTTCTGTATTGACATTTGGGGGATTTCAGAAGTGCCATAATAATGCAGGCACTTTTCCATCAAAGGCCAGCTCCACCTGAAAGCAACAAAAAGTAAAAATTTCATTTCAGCCAGCAACCAGGAAGTGCCCAAGACAAAAGGCAAGTTGGCCTGTCACTGTAACTAATTTGATTTTTGCAAGCTCTAGACATCACACTTTCAGAAGTCGGTAATATATAAGAGGTCACTAATGCCATCAGAACAGATTAAAAATCTATATTGAAGCCAAGTCTTTATCTCCTATCACATTTCCAAGACAGCTTTTGCCTTATACAACGCCTGCTACTTAGGAATATACACAGATCTCATCTGTCCCGTAGCTTGACTGTTCCTTCCTTACTTCCTTCTTTTAGCATGTACAGTCTCAAGTTCAAAAACAGCATCAAAAACAATAACACTATCACCACCACCACCAACAGCTAAGAGACCGAAGACAGCAAAGCAAGGATTGCCGGCCCTGAAGAGCCCAGTGAGCTGCCAGTCTGCTGAATGAGTATAGCTTTCAGGCAGAAAGATTAAACATTCAAAGAAACAAAGGCCGATGAAAACGAAGGCAAGGGCACATACCTTAGCAGTTCCGATACTTTTCAACTTTGGACATGAGTTTCAGGACAACATCAGGGTTAGTACGATTTCCTCAGGCCACCACCAAGTAACAGTCACTTTAAAGCTCTACAGAGGTTCCAGTCCAGCTTTCGATATGTCCCTGAGGATGGCACAGCTTCGTCCAGTTCTTCAAAAGCCATCGCATAAAGGACGCCATTCATAAATTGATAAAAGGGAGAAAAATGGATATTAAAATACTGAACCATCAGTTTCCCAGACAACCAGTAGAACATATGAACTGCTGATTGGCATAAAAATAATTCAGAAATAAAATTAAACATTTCACAGCTGATGCAGAGATGCCACCGGTGATGGATCAATTAACAGACACCATTTTAGTATCTCAAGTGTGTCTAGCACAATATTAATAATAGATCTTACTTCTAGGGCTCTGTACAGCTTATATAGTGCCTTTCTCACAACAACTGCATGAGGTAGGCATTGCAAGTATTATTACCCCCATTTTAAATAAGAGGAAACTGAGGATCAGAGAAGTTAAGTGGTTAACCCAAAGTCACAAAATTAGAGTCAGAACTGGGACTGAAACTCAGATTTTCATCCTCCTAGTTCATTATTCTTTCCTCTGTGTGGTACTACTACCTTTGCCCTAGATGCTAATGGGTATAAAAAAAATTACATTCATATTGGTATAGAAATGTATATAGTCTTTGTATAAGAGAAGTCTATTCAAACTCAAGCTAAGGAGATGAGATAATGGAATAAATTAGACACATCTTGCCCTTGGGATACCCTGTTTGTCCTTTTAAATCTCCTTTCTCTCCACAGATTCACTTTAGTTTTAAATATGAATGCTTTAATTACAAAATGCTTCACAACCATATTCTTCGAGCCTCACAGTAAGCCTGTGAGGCATTGTTTTCTCCATTTTGCAGACTGAGAAAGTGAGACTCAAAGGTGAAGTGATTTACCGATGATCATACAACTCATGTAGAATCCTAACCCAGGTCCCTCTGATTCTAATTCTATTACTCCTCCTATTGTACCATATTATCTCTCAAATACACACACACACACACACACACACACACACACACACACACACACACACACGAACAGAAACAGTGTTTCCCAGAGGTACCTCAATGGCGAGTGGCCCAGTATTCTGTTCTAGACAAGGAAAAAGGACAGAGAGATCTATTGTGGGAGATGAAGGTTGTCTTCCCTAATTTTGACTCAACTTCCAAGCTCTATTGCCTTCTAATAATCCACTGAGTTTCTATTATTCAAAACTTTGGCTAAGTCTTTTTGAAAACTATTTCTATTTTCAGCTTATGCAGCCCCTTGGGAGATTGGGTTCCATAAATTTATTACCTGCTGTGTAAAAGAATGTCTGTCTTTCCCTTTGAACATCACAGGAAGTATCCTTGCTCTAGTAGCCAAAGATCTGATGAATAAAATCCATTCTCTCCCTATAAATTCAATGCAATTCAGCAATACTTATTAAGCAACTCTTTCTATAGAGTGTTGTGCTCCATGCTAGGGAAGATGCAGCTTCAACATCATGCATGGAGCTCGCAGTCAATAAGGTAGATAGATCACAGTAACAGATAACTCTCAAACCTGATTTTTTTAAAAGTTAGGAAAGTATAAAATGATCTCTTTGTAAGATTGTTGAGTAAAAAGGTCATTCCTAACCAACCTGAATCAGAAAAGACCTCCTGTATTAGATGGCATTTTATTTGGGCTTTAAAGGATGTTTAAGAAGGTAACAGCTAAGAGAGGAAAAAATAGTACATCCCAGACATAGGAAACTATGTGAACAAAGTCATGGAGACAGGGAAGCAGAGGAAAAGTCTGGGGAACTTGAAAGAAAGTACCATTTGGCAAGATTGTGGAGAACAGTATGAGATAGCACTAGAAAGACAAAGTGGTACCACATTATGGAGGACCTCAAATGTCCAGCTAATGAGTCTGCATGTTGCTCAGCAAGCAAATGGGATTTCTGGGCAGAGAAACAGAAAACAGAACATACAGATGAAAAATTAGTCAAGGAATAGTAAGAAGGATAAATGGAGTAGTGTAGAAAGCAAAGACAAGAAGACTGATTAGGAAATTATTACAACAATGGAGACAGGTAGTAATGAAGTATTATGTCTGAGGGCAATGTTAATAGATAGGATCTTGCTTCCATTGAATACTCTATTTTATAAGTGAGATGAGTATCCTTTAGACTGCCAAACTGGGACACATTAGGAGAGCAGGCAATGACAATGAAATGGAAAGAATCCAGTCTTAAGAAGTAGGAGAACTGAGTTCTAATACTAATGATGCTATTACATGGACAAATGTCTGGCAGTAGGTTTTTTCCTTTCCTTAAGCTTGAAGCTTCACATCTGCAATATGTGCAGATTGGGCTCAATGGTCTCCAAGATTCTATCCAACTCTATTATAATACAACAGGTGACTGGACTTATGGAGGACCTGACACATGCATTCCACTACCCATGCAAAAGTCACCCCACACTTCTCTCTGCCTTGAGCAAAACCACCACCACTGATTCTTATGCACCTCCAAAGGCATCTAGGATCCCTAAAACATCACTGTAAGATTGCAAAGCATTTTATTACTCTCTTGGGAAACAATTTTTTGGTGCTCAGATCTCTCGTTTAGGAATATGGGTTTAATCCAAGTCTAAGCTAATTGGTATCAGATGTAGGAGTTGACTTAAGATAGTACTGAGAGAAATGAGTGTTTTCTATTATATTAACAACCCATTACTAATTAGAATTCAGGATTTGTATTTTTTCATTCATGGACCAGCGCTTATAGGTCAGTCAGCCAGTCTCTGAAGTGCTTGGCTAATAGATGAGATTGCCTAAATCCTCTAGGAACATGCCATTCAATCTTGAGCAAAACTCCTTACTTCTGTTTAGAGTGTAAATAGAATCTAATATAGGTGAATTCCAGCCCCAAAACATTAAGCCCATGTCCTTGTAGCCCTCCATTGGAGTTTAGGGTAACCCAGCCTATGAAGGAGAAAACCAGCCAGAGTGGTCTGGGTAGAGATAGATTCCTTTGTCCAGATTGCTGAGTCTCATGATCAATCCACATTCTCAACAGGAGCTGAAGACTTTTAGCCCCTGTCCTCACTTAAATGTCCATGAATCAGGGCTGATTTCTCATATCAGGGACATTCTCTTTCAAAAAAAAATAATAAGGCATTCAGTATCTCCATTAGGTATCTGGTTACTGAGAGAAATTACTGATCATCAATTTGTTGATTATTAGCTATCCTAATTAATAAGTTGATTATTAATTACCCAGAAACTCTCTCAGGTTTTTTTTTTTAATTAATCTCCATACCCTGATAAAAGGGATAGAAATCAAGAGCAGGGCCACAGCACAAAGAGTTGGAATCATGAAGTATTCTACAAAAAACAGAAGGGACATTTTCAATTCATTGTTCATCCTTTAAAACACTATCAGGAGCAGAGGGAACTCATGCTAACACAGGTATCCTCCTGCCTACTTAATAGTTAGATCACATCTGCTATCCCCAGACTTCCCATATAAACCAGGCAGCTTCATTACCTTAATTCGTGTGTGTGTGTGTGTGTGTGTGTGTGTGTGTGTGTTCGTTTGTGCATGAACACATTATTGTTCTCATGCATAACCTGTGACTCTATCGCAATATCTTTGTCAGCAGATAAGCCATTTCACATAGATATACATTCCTCCAAAACTTACAAATATGGAATTATCTATTATCCACAAGAATGAACTATACACTAAAGCACTGAGCATAATGTGAAAGGGCATATTGCTGAGATAAACACATAAATCTTAACTCACCCATGGCCTGAGATTCACAGAATACTCATCCTGAAGCTGTCAAACTGCAAGGCCAGGCTTCAAGGCTTAGTGAAAATTTGACATTTTTCATGAGACATCAATTAGTAGCAGGTCTGGCAGCAGCATGTGCACCACACCCCTCTAATGGCTAGTTTGCTTGAGATACTTAAAAAAAAAAGACTCTTTTGGGTGAAAGGAGAGAACAGAAGACAGCAGGAGAGAGAGAGAGAGAGAGAGAGAGAGAGAGAGAGAGAGAGAAGAGAGAGAGAGAGAGAGAGAGAGAGAGAGAGAGAGAGAAAGAGACAGAGACAAAGAATGGAAAGAGATGGCTAATTAGAGACCTTGATTTCAAGGAGCTCACGTGGAAGGACGATGAAGCCAAACAGATCTCAACCTCTCCATGACTACACAAGCAGGACTAGTTTCACATTACAAAGGGGAGTTAAGACCTCTTTGCCAAGCTAAACTTGTCTTGCTCTTCCCCCTTTTCCTATTCCCTCATAGCTAATGCTACCAAACTTAGAGAAGCATAGGAAAAGAGAAATAAAGCATGAAGGATAGGGTATGATAGATTTGAAGAATTCAAATAGATATGAGGGAATTAGTAGGAAATGATTCAAAATAAAGAAAACAGATCTAAATGAACAATATAGACACTAATTACAACCATAAAAATGAAGATGCTATTATATGGCAATAAAACTCAGGTTAATTTCCATGAATAAAGTTGGTACTAAATATTAAAGTTAAATCATATACTTTTCCACTTTTTGGATAAATTTTGAAAATTTCCAGTAATTTACCAAAATAGAAAGAAAGAAAGAATATGATATAACTTTAATCTGATGATAATTGCTCTGGTTTGGGAGAAAAGGGAGAGAAAAAAAAATGAGGGGAGGCAAAAGGGTGTGGAGGGGAGGTGGAATAAGACTATAAAATTATATCAACTTTAGTTTGCAGAGGACCTAGAAATCCAGACTAAGGAGGTTGGAATCCTGGTTCTTCTACCTCATCAATATCTCCTTCTTATCTCTTATGCTGGCTCCTGATGGGATAGTCTTCCCATCTCCTTAATGCAGTGTTTCTTCAAAGGTTTTGTCTGTGGTCCCATTCTTTGTTATTTATACTCATTCTCTTGACAATGGCATTCACTCCCATAGTTTCAACTCTCATCTCATATAGATGATCCCAGATCTATATTTGTAATCCTGACCTTCTTCTAAAAAAATCATCATAATCTCAACCTTAACATGTCCCAAAAGAAGGCCACTATCTCTTTCCTTAAATCTGCTTCTTTGTTCAACTTCTCTCTTCCCATCGATGGTACTATCATTCCCAGGTATTCTGAGCTTTCACTCTTTTTTTTTTTTTGTGAGGCAATTGGGGTTAAGTGACTTGCCCAGGGTCACACAGCTATATGTCTGAGGTCAGATTTGAACTCAGGTCCTCCTGACTTCAGGGCTGGTGCCCTATCCACTGTACCACCTAGCTGCCCCCTGAGCTCTCACTCTTCAGACTCTAAGACCATAGATTTAAATCTGAAAGGACATTAAATTCCAAACCCCTCATTGATGATGATCAAGAAACTAAAATAGAGTCTAAGGCAGAATTTGAACTCAGCTTTTCCCCAGTTCTCTGTCTCTACTCTTTACCTTGTATCTCATATCTGATCAATCTCCAGAACCTATCTATTTCATCTCTATAAAATCTCTTGAATTCATCCAGCCAAACTGGACAGTGATCTGTTGCCCAACTAACACACTTTGTCCTTGTGCCTTTTTGCCTTGTTCTTGAATGTTCTTCTTCCCTGTCTTTCACCTGATTCCTCATTTCTATTCATGCTTTAAAGTCTATCTTAAATGCCACCTTCCCAGGGCAACCATTCTTCACCCCCATGATGGGTAACAACCTTCTCCCTCCTGCCCCAGACAGTAAAAATGAAAAGAATGGGAAAGATATATGATATTAATAAAGAGAAACCAAAGAAATGGCTGCTAATTTCACTGGGGGGAGAGTTACAGATGCCTTCAAGGTTTTAAGCACAGGATCAGAATTCCCACAGGCTAATAAAAGGTGTACTGTAGCTTTAAAAATCCCTTTCATAAAGAGTAGTTAATTCAAATCCGGCCTCAGACACATAACACTTACTAGCTGTGTGACCCTGGGCAAGTCACTTAACCACACTGCCCAATCCCCCCCCCAAAAAAAAAGAGTAGTTAATTACAGAAAAAAAAAAGTAGAAGTATTTGTGCAAAGGAAGAGAGTTATATTAATTTTCAAATAATGTGGGATATTGCCATTTCTTTGGATGAATATCTTCATATCAAATATGAGTAGAAAAAGAACTTTTTTATAAGAAGCACTTAATGATAAAAAGTCAAAAATGACAGTGTACTTTACATTTGGAAGATGATGATGCCTGTAAAAGAGACGTGCAAGACTAGGAGAGTACAAGGCTTGGAAGTAAAAATTGTAAGTTTGGTTTTGAATCCATTGAATATGAGCTCCTAGTGGGACAGATAAAGTAAGTAGTTAGATATGGAGGTTTAGAGCTCAAGAGAAAGGTCAGGACTGGGGGGGGGGTTGGGAATCACTTGGACAGAGGAAATACTTGAAGACTTGGAAATATATGAAATCATGAGGGGACAGATTATTAGAAATAAGAAAAGATGATTGAGAAGAAAGTCTTGGGAAATTCCCAGTTTTAAATAGAAGGAAGGGGAAACAGGAGCCAGTGAAGGTAACAAAGAAGAAATAATCAGAGAGGAAGAAGAATGTTATATCAGGAAAATACAAACAAATAAATGAATGAAAAAATCATTTATTAAATGCTTACTATGTGCCATACAATATACTAGGGACTGGAGATACAGCCAGAAAACAAAATCTATTCTCGAGGAGTCCTCACTCCAATTGGAAGAGACAATACATTTATGAAATTTTAACTACTTAGTGGTTAGAAAGGTCTGGAAGCCCTAATGGTGTATCAATGAAGCATATGGTAGAGTCTAGGGTTCTTTAAGGTTCATTGACACATCAAATGGCAACGTCCAGAGGTCTGGTGCAGGATAGGTGGAAAAGTCCAGAGGACCTTAGGATGCAAGGGAAAAGAAGATCATAAAGCTTTGACATCCTCCATCTTAGAAGAAAGAATGTAGGTACCTATGTCACCTTGACAGGGTAGAGGACTTAAAGAGGTCCTATCTGCTATTATTGGGAAGAGGGAGTGGGCCTAAGGGTCCTATTGGAACAGGGATTCTAGATTCTATCCCATGGCCACAGATTAGTTAGTATCCAATCAGGATGTATGTGGAGTTGAGGGAAGGAGGAAGGGCATCTCTCTGGTGGCTTAATGTGTGATAGGAGTTGGAGTACTCAGTGGAATTCAATACTACAGTGGGATAAAGGAATATGAAGCCTGAGAAAAGTTTATTGGCTTTGGATATCATACCATTGATGCATGTTGGTTAAATCAGCTTTTTCATCTAGAGAAAGATGGATAAATAGTTAGAGATAGCTAGAATAATGGAAATCCATTGGTGTAGGCCCTAAGTCCCAAGGAATTCTACCAAATGCTATATTTCAACTTTTTTTTTTCCTACTCATAATTGGAATATTTAAGAGGACTAGAGTTCAATTCTCTCAACTTCAAACATGCAGCCCTCTCAGTATAGAACATCAAAGCCTCCTAATAACTTTGATCCATGAAGAAAAAGCCAGTGGTCTAAGCTGAGTGGTTCACTTGAAATTTAGCTACAAGTATCTGCTTCTTTATTTCCCCCAAACGAGTCAAAATTGATAGTCGGAATAGAAGATAGGATTGCACATGTATTCTTGTGCATTTATTATGTGAGCACATCCACTGAATTGATTTCTGTGGTATTCCATAACCCTGTAGTCATATTAACCTATTATGAAGTTTTATTTATGTACCTTGTAATTCAAAATTGAATGCAGTCATTATCGGACTTTAGAAGAACGATTTTGAGTCTAGACTATCAGAACCAAACACTGGGAAAAAAAGACAAAACAAAAAATGTTGAAATTCTTAAGAATTTTCATCAATGAAACCAAACATGATTCTAGAGGACTTAGGATGAAGAATCTCACTCATCTTCTAACAAAGAAATGATGGACAAAATAGTCACAAGAGATACATTTAAAACCAGTATGGGATTATGGTCATGCTTATTTGTCTTGTTTTCTTTAAAATCATTTAGAGTATGCAATTTATTCCATAGTCACTCAATAAATGTATTCATTAATAATGTCTTACATTTGTGTAGCACTATATGCTTTAAGTTTTTTTTAAATCTATTAAATCATAAATATTGAATGAAAAAATGTACACAGGTACAAATAAGTAAACTGATCTCAAGAACTGAAAAGGATAGGCCTTTCAACTAGATAAGCCAAACTAGAATATTTGAAATTCAGGCAATTATTTTACACAATGGCAAATATGAGCTGACATTTCTATAAATTTTTCCTCCATCTATGTTTCATACACTGCAGGAGAAAGCTACTTTGATATGTGTAGAGGCTATAATCAGTGAAGCAGAAGACATATATGAAAATAGAAAATCCTATATAAGAAATCAAGGAAAAAGGACTGATTTCTTCTTCACCTGATTATCTGTTGATATCTTGTTATTAAGCCATAAGAACTGTCAAACTTCTGGGAATTTTTCAGAATATGGAATTGCTTCTTTTTCTACTGAATTCGTATTTTCTAACAAAAAAAACTTCCTGGGGTTATTAGAAATTCCATATGCCATAAGCTCTATTACTTTAGAGAATACACACACACATATGTATATATGAATATATATTTATGTATGTATATATTTGTATACATATACATATGAGAAAGTTATTATCAGTCATATTTTCATATTCTGACTCTGTAGAGTGCAATGGTTCACCATTCTAAGGACTTTTCCATTCCAGCTAGACTCCTTTACAATTTCCATTTTGGAGATTTGGGTTATTATTTCTCAGATTAATCGTGCTTGTTTGTTGCAAATGTTTTGCTTTACTTTTTTGGGGGGTTGAAGGTAGGGGATTTGGAAGTGGTAGAAAGGATAGAAAATAAATACTTGTTAATTGAAATAAAAATATTTAATTTAAAAACACAAGAAATTCCTATAGTACATAATCAAAAGCCAATAATAAAACATTTTTAAAAGTTAAAATAAAAAAGATGAGCCATCTTTAAATATTTGTCTTTAAGTCGTCATAAGCAGAAATGACGTGGCTCATTCTGCTTGACTCTAGTGGAAAGAAGTTAGAGAAATGGGTGGAAGTTAAAAAAAAATTCTCTTTGATTTAAAAGAAAATTTCCTAAAAATTGGAGCTTTCCCAGAGTAGAATGAGTTGCTTTAGGAGTTAGTGTGTTCCACATCACTGGAGACCTTTTAGCAGGTAATCACCTGTCTAGTATTTCATAGGAAATAATTCTTGTTCAATTAAAGGTTACTTTAGATGACCACTGAGGTCCCATCCATCTGAAATTCTGTGATTCATAAAGTTTAGCAGCAAAAGGAAGAAGACAAGGATAGCACTAAAAGGGAAAGAAGCTGGGTATCTACTTTTGAAAGGGGAGAATTCATCAGTATTTGTAGGCTAAGGAGCAGCAACTGAAAGGACAGGTGGGCAAAGGAAGGAACAGACCACTTAGAACAGGGGACAGTAAACTATGGCACTGGGGCCAAATCTGGGTAGCCTGTTTTTATGCATCCCACCAGCTAGTAGTTTTCAATATTTTAAAATACATTTGTATTATATTTACATTTTAGATTAATGTGGCTTAAATTTATATATATACATATATATATTTATATTTCCCTTAAAGAAATCCTTAAGTATTTGGTTTCCGTAAACCCCAACTTCCTTCTTCCTTTTATGTTTAAATTGTTTATTTCATAAATTTCCTGGTTGACTAATTGGGAACATTTTTTTTTCCTCCCCGAGAGTGCCACAAGGAAAATTAGCTATAGCTGTTTGTGAAAGAATGTCAGCAAAGGGACTGTTGGACATTACAAATCTCGGTTGAGTATTTAAAATAGAGCTATTTATAGGGCACTACTAAGAAAAAATATGTTTTCATAACCACCTATCCAACCCTAAGTGAAAACCTCTATGTGCCTTCCTCTGTTGTATAAATACATTTTGCATGATAAGTAGGCATATTTGTTGGCGTGGGCACACTTTTGTTTCAGAGAATCTGGACTATAACCTCCTCCACCTTCCCCTTCAATGTCTGCAACACTTACTCTGTGTATCGCTCATGTGGCCTCTTACCATGGGTTGCCTATTGTAAGGCATTGTGTTACAGCTCAAACTACTGTGAGATGCCTGGGAAGCTCTCACCCCAGGTATCACCATGGAGGTGTAGGTTTTCTCCCTACTGGAGTCTGAAAAGCACTTTAGCCCTACGTGCTGTGCCCATCCCCCACGCCATCATCTGTATGTACTAGAAAGGAAGTGACACAAGAGTTCGCAGTCACGAATAGATAGATGGCTACTGAAATACTTTTCTCAGCAATGCCCTAAAAATAGCTCTAGTTTAAATACTCCTTGCAATATCTAACAATGATCCTACTGCTGGCATTCCACAAGAAAAAAAAAAAAAGCAATGGTTATTTCTCCCTGTGACACTGGGAGAGGGAAGATGAGTGGGGAGAAATTAGTCAACTAGGGGATCGATGGCAGGAGGAAAGGTGAGATTTAGAGAAAAAGCTCATTTTCAAGTCTCTTTGTTTAAGCTGGCACCATGACTCACAGATTGTCCTCAGTACCTGTATTTCATCCTATCGTCCTGACTAGACTATAAACCCCTCAAGGTCAAGGACATTGGCTTACAGGCCCTTGTACTTACAATGCCTGTCACAATGGTTTGAGCATATGTGGCCCTCAATTCTTCTGAGAATGATAAGCAAAAACAATAGACTTTCATTCCTTAAGCCAAACACTTCAGTGAGTTTAAAGGGTTGTTTCTAATGACATGCACACTTGGAATGTTTCACTAGATTAGTCCTTCCTCTTCTTCTCACTCCCACCCCTAACATGGAAGGTCAGGAGGTAAAGAGTCGTTCAATACTCCCTTCCCCAATCTCACTTCCCGGAACTCCACAAATCACCAGAGCCACCCTTGGCTCCGAGCAGGCTCCCCACATAGCCCGACCAACAGCCCTAATGATTGCTGCATTCTTCTCATTAAGAAACCTACAGACTGAATCACAAATAACTTATATAAAAAGACCACTGAATAAATTGCATGAAAGTTGAAAATGCCATGTATCTTTGCTCCACTCTCTAGTTTTACCTGCCTTATTCTGGAGATCTGATGCTTGAGATCACCTTATGTCTCCTGAGGAAAGGACCATAGAGAGAGAAAAACAAGAGAATAAAGAAATATAAGGATTCCTCCTCCTCCAACTCTCTACAACCATCCCAAGGGTCACAGAGACTCTGGCAGGATACAAATATGTACATTTCTTTGAAACGTTTCCTAATGTTAAGCTATTAATCACAGATGTCTGCTTGTCATCTGTAGCTAATAGCTTAAATACTTCTGGCTCAGACTAATAATAGCTCTCATTTAAATATTTCACAAACCATTTCCTTACAACCATTCAGGGAGTCCCATTTTGCAGACCAAAAAGAAAAACTGAGACTCTGAGATATAAATGGTGAGCTTTGGTCATAGAACTAGCAAGCGAAACAAACGAATGAACACTTTTAAAGCATTTACTGTGTGACAGAGATTTCTGAGGATTCAAGGATCTTACATTCAAAGAGTAGAATACAAGATATATAGGACAGTGGTAACTAGAGAAGAAGGTTTTGTATTGAGAAGTCACAGGGATGGTAAGCGGAGTCATGAGATAATTGTCCTCTCTAGGAAGACTAGTGTTGATTTCATCTCTCATTCAGAGCAAGAAGTGGCAAAGGGGGAGGGGCTGTGCTCCAAGTGCATAGCATAAAGATAGCCAGAGTGCATCATGGTATATCCAGATGCTTCTACACATAGGCAACATCAATCAGGTCCACTGGGCCTCAGGACAGAAACCAGAATTCTGTGTGAAGTTAGGGGATGAAGGGATGCAACATGACGTGGTAATGGCCAGAGCATAAAGAAACGAGTTGAGATTTAAACCCATATCATGCTTCCATTAAACTATCCTAGGCATCTATATAACAGAACAGGAGCCATTTCTAGAGTGGCCAGCTAAAGCAAAAAACAATGGATATTTGCATTAACAGCTTTAGGTCATTGCTGTTAAAATATTAATTACATCTCACCTCACTACACTCATTGAAATTATGTGGGGTGGCTTAGAAGATAAAATACTTATGGGATCTAGAGACTCAACAGTAATGGAGGCCATGTGCTCTCTGGTAGAATATTAATGGTCTTTCTTTTTGTTTATTATGAGCCTGGATGCTAAACGATCCAATTATCTGAGTACCTAGTAAATGCACATTTGTGAAGCTAGTGTTCCAGTGTATATGAGCATGACTTATGTCCTGCCTCTCCCACTGTGTTCTAGCTTATACTTCACATCCATGGTTCCTGATTAATACTACCCTTCCCCTACCATGATCCCTTGACTTAAATAAGACACACCAACAAGGATGAGATTGATTTCAAGGGAAAATCACTTTTCATTACACACACACACACACGCACACACACACACACACACACACACACACATACATACATCCTTATACCTCAATAAGCTTCAGGAGCTCCCTATTACCTCTAGCATCAAACTCAAGTTTCTCTTTGGCTGTTAACACCCTTTACAACCGCCCTACAGCTTACTTTCCAGGTTTATACATATTGTAGCCCTCCGTGAACTCTATGGTTCATCCAAACTTGCCTTTTTGCTGTTTTCCACACAGGGCATTTCATCTCCTATTTGCGTGACTTTGTATAGACTGTGTCCCAGAATCCCTAACTTTCTTCAAAGCTCTGCTAAAGTTCCACTTCTCCTTATCCTCCTTTCTAGAGTACCTTTTGGTTTCAAATTTCCATGTATTTATTTTGTATGCATATTGTGTATATTATATGTAGATCTATTATTTTCATATAACCTACATGATTGCAAGGATTCCTGTTTTTGGTTTATATCCCCAGTACCTAGCATGGTGCCTGGTACATAATAGGCAGAGATCATTGAAAGATTAGTGAACTTGCAGAAAAGGAAGAGGTTATGACAATGAATCAACGAGGTTTCATTATGCAGAATTCAAGCCAAAGTAACCTTTTTTTTTGCCCTTAGACAGGGATACTTGACTGATAGATCAACAAAATGCTAAAACTATAGTTTATCTACATTTTTACCACTATTTCTGAAAATCTCTCATGTTAAATTTGTGGACAAAATGCAGGAGTATGAGCTAGGCAATAATAAAGTTGGTAGGTGTCAAATCTGTTGAACGTTTAAAACTCAAAAAAATAATCTTTAGTGGGTCAATATCAACTTTAAAGAAGGTCCCTAATGCAGTGCCACAGGGATCTGTTCGTAGGCCTGCAATTTTTTTAAACGTATTTTTATTTTTATCAGTTACTTGAAGGCATATGTGGTATGTTTATCAATTTTGAGATGACCCCAAGCTAGAAGAGTTACAATTAGGTGATAAATTCAGACTCCAAATGAAAGATATATAGAGATCAGAACAATGGGACAAATATTTTAAAAACTGAATTGAATAAACATAAATTTAATAAAAGCTTTAAACTTGTATTAAAAAGTCGACTTGACAAGTACAAGGTGGAGGAGGTATAGATACATAGGAGTTCATCTGAAAAAGATCAGAGAATTTAATCAGCCAGCCAGGTGGTATAGTGTTCTGTGGATAGCGTTTGGAATTGGTAGTTAATAAATAAGTGTTTATTAAGCACCTACCACATAACAGATACTGTGCAAAGCATGGGGGATACAAAAAGAAGAATAATACAGTCCCTGACATCAAGCAACATACAACTAATTGGGGGAGAAAACAAAACAAACAAAAAAAACCATGTAAAAATAAGTCATATAGGGGCAGCTAGGTGGTGAAGTGGATAGAGCACTGGCCCTGCATTCAGGAGGACCTGAGTTCAAATAGGGCCTCAGACACATAGCACTTACTAGCTGCGTGACCCCTGGGCAAGTCACTTAACCCCATTGCCTAGCCAAAACAACAACAAAAAAAAGTCATATACAGGATGAATAAGAAATAGTTAACAAAGAGAAGGTGTGAGAATTAAAGAAATTTGGGAAAGGCTTCCTGTAGAAAAGGGGATTTTAGGCAGAACTTGTAGGAAACCAGGGAAGTTAGGAGGCAGAGTTGAAGGGGCAAAGCATTTCAGACACAGAGAGAAACTTGCCCAGAGCTGAGAGACAGAGGAGGCCAATATCACTGGATCAAAGAGTACAGGGTAAGGAGTGTAAGAAGAATAGAAAAGTAGGATTGGTCTAGGTTAAGAAAGACTTTGAATACCAAGTTTTGTATATGATCCTGGAGGTGATAGGGAGTCACTAGAGTTTGCAAGTGGCGGTGATAGGGGTGAGTTGGGGGGGGGGGGTGATATGATCAGACTTGTGCTGTAAGAAAATCACTTTAATGGCTAAATGGAGGATGGATTAGAGGGTAGGGAGAGACTTAAGACAGGCAGACCCACCAGCAGGTTATTGCTATAGTCCAGATGGGAAGTAATAAGTTCCTGCTGCAGAGTGGTTGTAGTGTCAGAGGAGAGAATGGGATGAATTCAAGAGATGTTGCAAAGATATAGAACAGAATAATCAGCAGTCCTTGGCAACAGATTGATTATGGGGTAGGAAATAGTGAGAAGTGAAGGACGATGCCTATGCTGCAAGCTTCAGGGACTTGGAGGGTGGTGTTACCCTTGAAAGTAATAGAAAAGCCAGGAGGATGGAGAGTTTAGCAGGAAAGTTTATGAGTTCTGTTTTGGAAATGTTGCATTTAAGATTTCTACAGGGCATTTCTGTCCAGTTTGAGATGTCTGAAAGGCCTTTGGAGATGCAACATTGGATGCCAGGAGAGAGTTCAATACAGGTCAGGCAGATTTGAGAATCATCAGCACAGAGATGGTACTTAAATCCCTGAGAGCAAATAAGATCATCAAATGAGACAGTATAGAGGGAGAAGAGAAGGGGGCTCAGCACAGAGGTCTGCGGGACCCTTATGGTTAGGGGGCAGGACCTGGATGAGGATCCAGCACTGAGAAGGAGTAGTAGTCCAATAGGTAAGAGGAGAACTAGGAAAGATTCTAGAGAAAAGAAACTATTAAGGAGGAGAGGGTGACCAAGAGTGCCAAAAGCCGCAGAGAGTTCCAAAATAGGGAGGTGGCAGCTAGGTGGTGCGGGGGATAGAGTACTGGCCCTGGAGTCAGGAGGACCTGAGTTCAAATTTGGTCTCAGACACTTGACAGTTACTAGCTGCGTGACCCTGAGCAAGTCACTTAATCCCATTCCCTAGCAAAAAATACAAAACAAAACAAAAACAAACGAAATGCAACTAAAATAAGGCGCTGGGAAGAGTCAGAAAGGCCTAAGTGAAAAATCTGCCCGAGACACGACCAGTGCGGCCCTTGTCAAAT
The DNA here is from genome assembly GCF_003287225.1 of Phascolarctos cinereus. Lineage (NCBI taxonomy): Eukaryota > Metazoa > Chordata > Mammalia > Diprotodontia > Phascolarctidae > Phascolarctos > Phascolarctos cinereus. The sequence continues at coordinate 389,347,838 of NW_027555625.1, read as the reverse complement.
CACTTAACTCCTCCTTCTCAATTTCTTCAAAAGTAAAATGAAGATAATAATAACTCGTATCTTAAAGGATTGTTGTGAGGATTAAATGAGTAAAGCACTTTGCCAATTTTAAAGCATTGTAAACACTACTTACTACATCACCATCACTATTATTTTGGGGGACTGCAGTATAGTATGGGTCAATTTTTCAAACAGGCTGTCAAAAAAGCTACTAAAAGCTTAGACAGACTTAAGGGAGATACGGTGTCCAGAAGGAGGGTCATATTAATACCCCTGACCCCATTTAAACTATTGTGTATTGTGGTTGAACACTAGGATTTAGGAAGAACATTGAAACCTAGAGAGCATCTGAGAGTGACCAGAATGGCAAATGACCTTGAGTTCATGTCATATGAAAAGTAATTGAAGAAAATGAGTATATTTAAGCTAGAGATAATATTTAGGCAAGAAATGATATTTCTGGGGCAGCTAGGTGGTGCAGTGGATACAGCACCGGCTCTGGATTCAGGAGGACCTGAGTTCAAATCCAGCCTCAGACACATAATACTTCCTAGCTGTGTGATTCTGGGCAAGTCACTTAACCCCAATTGCCTCACTAAAAAAAAAAAAAAAGATATTTCTTTATTAGTGGATTATTGTATTAAAGATCCATTGGATTTGTTCTGCTTGGCTATAGAGAACAGAGCCATCAAAAATGGGTAAAAGATTTAGGTTCCACATGAGGAAAATGTGCCTACTAACTAGTGCAGTGACAGAACAATGGGCCTGGAGTCAGGAAGACTCATTTTCCTGAGTTCAAATCCAGCCTCAGACACTTACTAGCTGTGTGACCCTGGGCAAGTCACTTAACCCTCTTTGCTTCAGTTTCCTCCTGCGTAAAATGAACAGGAGAAGGAAGTGGAAAACCACTCCAGTTTCTTTGCCAAGAAAACTCCAAATGGGATCAGGAAAGTCAGACTACACTGAAAATGATGGAATGACAAAATTAGTGCTATCCAAAGGAGGAACTGACTATACCCCAAAGTGGTGGCTGCCCTGTGACTAGAGGTCTCCAAGCAGAGTCTGGGCTAATAACATTTGCAAAATGTTTTAGAAAAATAATTCTTAGTCTGATATGTCAGACTAGATGACGTATGAAGCCCCTTCCAAATCTGTGATTATCTGACATTGGATGTCACCTAATGAACATGACTTTAAATATCATGTTTTACATTCTCTATGAGTTCTTGATTCCAACTTGCAGCAAAAGGTGCTAGCGTTAATTATCAATTCATGATAATATGTCATACTTAGGGGCAGCTATCTGGCGCAGTGGATAATGCTCTGACCTTGGAGTCAGGAGGACCTGAGTTCAAATCCAGTCTCGGACACATGAAGCTTACTAGCTGTGTGAACCTGGGGAAGTCACTTAACCCAGATTGCCTCACAAAAAAAAAAAAAGGATAATATGTCATACTCTGCATTTTAGCAACTTTCATCAACAGCATCCTATGACTGTGTTGACCTCTACAAGTACTAACACAGATGCTCTCTTTGATAACTTCTTAGGAAGTCAGCTGAAAAGGCTATCCTATTTTCTACTCTCACAATTGCTATTAAACAACTCTTAAAATGACTTTTTTTTTTTTTTTGGAAAAGCACAAGGTATGAAAATAACTTATATAGAGGGCAGAGCCAAGATGGCAGAGTATAGGCAGCAACTCAGATGAACTCTCCCAACATTCCCTTCCACACAACTTTAAAATAACTTCTCAAATCCAATTTTTGAGCGGCAAAACCAGCAAAAGGATGGAGTAGAACATTTTCCAGCATAAGACAACTTGGGAGATTGGCAGGAGAGGTCTGTAACACTGAAACATGAGCCAGCCTGAGCATGGCAGCAGCACTGGGGTGGGCCTTAGAGGTAGCTGTGACAGCAACAGGAACCTTCAGGAGCTCTCGGCCTAGAGACAATAAGGGGCTCAGACAACTGGTCAGAAAGGGATTACAGTATACCTTTTGCGGGTACTGGATAAGTCCAGCACTAATAGGTAGCTCTATTGCCCATTCAGTTCTAGGTTGCAGTTCCTGGGCTGAGAGAAACACTTGTGGTCTCGAATGAGCAGGTGCCCTGGCTGCAGTTCCAAGGCAAAGAGGATCACCAACATTTACAGCTTCAGGGAAGCAAGGGCCCTTTTTGAGTAAAGACTAGAGCACAGACAAGGACAGCAGTGACCACACCTCTTCCTTCAGATCACACTATGTGGGAAATGTCTGAAGCTTGAGACACTGCCTCCCTATTCCCAGGTAAGCAGAGCTCAAATTTATCATAAAGAACTAAGTCAAGAATTAGGTTGGAAAAATGAGCAAAAAAAAAAAACTTGACCAAATATGCAAATTTGCAACATACAAATCTACTACAGTGGCAGAGAAGACAAAGAGATAAACTCAGAAGATTACAATAATATGAAAACAGCTACAAGCAAAGCCTCAAAGAAAAATGCTAATTAGACCCAAGTCCATCAAGAATTCATAGACAAGTAGGAAAGGGATAAGGTGGATAGAAGAAAATTTGGGAAAAGAAATTATAGTAATTTAAGAAAATTATGAAATGAAAATAACAGCATGGTTAAAAAAAGAACAAAAACTGAAGAAAACATCTTAAAAAAACAAAATGGACTTAATGGTAAAAGAGGCACAAAAATCTACTGAAGAAAAGATCTCTGTTAAAAAGAAGAATAGGCCAAACTGAAAAGGAAGGACAGAAATTCACTGAAGAAGATAATTTCTTAAAAAAGCAGAATTGGACAAATGAAAAAAGAGGTACAAAAATTCACTGAAAAAATAATTCCTTAAAAATTAGAATTGGGCAAGTGGAAGTTAATGACTCCATGAGGCACCAAGAAACAATAAAACAAAGTCAAAAGAATGAAAAAGAAGAAGAAAATATGAAATATCTTACTAAGAAAAAATAAGTGAACTGTAAAATACATCACAGAGATAATTTAAATATTACTGGACTACCTGACGACCATGATAAAAAAAAAAAGCCTAGTTATATTTCAGGAAATTATCAAGGAAAACTGCCTTAATATCTTATATCTAAAAGGCAAAATAAAAATTGGAAGAATCCCCAGATCACCTCCTGAAAGAGATTCCAAACATGAAAACTTTTTTTAGGAATATTATAGACAAATTCCAGAGCTCCCAAATCAAAGAGAAAATATCACAAGCACCTAGAAAGGAATAATTCAAATATCAGAGTCACAGTTGGGATAACATAAGATTTATTAGCTTCTATGTTAGAATGGAGAACTTGGAGTATAATATTCCGGAAGGCAAAAGAACTAGGATTACAACCAAGGATAACATAACCAGCAAAACTGAGTATAACCCTTTAAGGTAAAAAAAAAAAAAGGATATTTCATGAAATAGAAGATTTTCAAGCATTGCTGGTGAAAAGATCAGAGCTGAATAGAAAACTTGGCATTCAAACAAAAGACTTGAGAGATACATAAAAAGTTAAATATGAAAGAGTAATCATAAGAGATTCAATAAAGTTTAACTGTTCATATTCCTATATGGGAAGACGATACATATAACACCTAAAAAAAACCCTTTACTATTATTAGGGCAATTCAGAGTCTAAATAGAGAGAGGGCATGAGCGTGAGTTGATTAGGTTGGGATGATCTAAAAAAAATTAAGAGGCAAAAAAGAGGGATGGACTGGGAGATGGGGGAAAGGAGAGGTAGAATGGGGAAATTTTTCTCACATAAAAGAGGCGTGGAAGGAAGAGTTTTAATAATAGAGGGAGAAGTGGGGTTGTAGCAAATAATGCTTAAACCTTACTGTCATTGGAATTGATTCAAAGAGGGAAGAGAATACATACATACATATATGGACTTAGTTGGGTATAGAAATATATCTTACCAATAGAGAAACAGGAGGAAAAGATGACAAGAGATTTGGGAGTGTAGGCGAAGATGATAAAAAGGAGAATGGATTAAAGGAGGCAACAGTTAGAAACAAAACAAGCTTTTGAGGAAAGAGAGGAGAGAGAGAGAGAGAGAGAGCGCGCAACAGAGACAGACAGAGACAAAGAAAGAGAAAAGGATAAACAGAAGAAAATAAGATAGAGGAAAATATACAGTTAGTAATTCTAATTGTGAGTATGATTGGGACGAACTCATCCATAAAATGAAAGGAGACAGCAGAATGTATTACAAAATAGAATCCAACAATATATTGTTTACAAGAGACATACTTGAAATAGAAAGACATGTACAGAGTTCAAATAAAGGACTGGAGCAGAATCTGTTGTATTTCAACTGAATTTAAAAAAAAAGAGGTAGCAATAGTGATCTCATACAAAGCAAAAATAAAAATAAATATAATTAAAAGGGATAATCAGGCTCCTCCTCTTCTTCCTTCTCCTCTTCCTCCTCCTTATCACCATCATCTTCCTTATCCTCCTTCTGCTCCTGCACTGGCCGCTGCTGCTTCTCTCCCTGTTGCCTTGGAGTGGACCATCCTGGTGCCTCTTTTGTGAAGCAATGGCTGAGAATATCCCTGGACTCACCATGTCCAATGAAAAGCCGAAGGAAGGAGTCAAGACTTAACCAATGACCACATTTATTTGAAGGTAGAAGGGAAAGACGGTTCAGTGGGGCAATTTAAGATTTAGTAAATTAATGAAAGCCTACTGTGAATGAGGCAGATGAGATTCCAATTTGATGGACAATCCATCAATAAAACAGACACACCTACACAGTTGGAAATGAAGGATGAAGGTATAATTGATGTATTCTAGCAGTAGACAGGAGACTTTTACTAAAAAGACAACCTGAAACTCTACTCCAGAACTATGCTCCCAAGGAAAACAATGTATTCACAATTAGGAAACCAAGATTTGGTTCATCTGTGTCCTGACTACTGTGATATAGTTTTCTCTCTTTTTTGATTCCCTTCTACTATTCCTTTACTGCACATAAAATAACTGGTTCGTGTGCCAGGCATAATGCCTATTTTTTTTAACTAAATGGCCAATGGTATGTTTTGATCAACATCAAATGGAGAGGGGAAAAAAATAAACTGGTTCTGTGAAAATATCCCTTTTCTCCACTAGTGGCATACTCATTCAACTTTTCTCTTTCTATTCCAGTAACTTATTTTGCTGTTACTCTTTAACAACAACAACAACAATCCTTGCAAACCTTGTTTGATATGATAATTTCAGTGTTTTCCTTTTATCATTGTAAACCAAGGACAATTTTATAACTTTTTTGTACATAGCTGTTACATGTAGGGCAATCTCTGTCTCTCAGTAGGTTTAAATTACTATAAATTGATCCTAGATAGTTTTCCTTTCAAGTCAAACATCTTGTTGTTTAAATAAACTTCTTGTTTAAAACAAACAAAAAAAAGAGATAATCAGGGAAACCATATTTTTTAAAAGGTACCATAGAATGGAGTAATGTAAAAAAAAGAATACAGCAAGTTTTTCTGATAAAAGGCTTTTGTTCAAATATATAGAGACTGGAGCCAAAATTATAAAATTTATAAAAATAAAAGCCATTCCCCCAATGAAGTATATGAAGTATATGAAGAGGCAGTTTTCAGAAGAAGAAATCAAAGCTATCTATAGTCACACAGAAAAATGGTCCAAATCACCATTGATTAGAGAAATGCAAATTAAAAAAAAAAACTGTAAGGTACCACCTCACACCTATCAGAAATGACAAATGCCTGAGAGGATATGGGAAAATAAAGACACTGATACACTCTTGGTAGAGTTGTGAACTGGTTCAACCATTTTAGAGAACAATTTGGCACTATGCTTAAAGGGCTGTTATACAACTGTCCATATCCTTTCACCCAATGATACCACTCCTAGGTTTGTACCCCAAAGAAATCAAGTAAAAAGGGGAAAACAGTTCATAGCAGTTCTATGGTGGCAAAGAATTGGAAATTGAGGGGGAGGCTTATCAGTTGGGGAATGGCTGAACAAGCTGTAGCATATGATTGTGATAGAGTGATATTGTGCTGTAAGACATAATAAAATGTTTAGTTTCATAAAAAGAAAACACAGGAAGACCTATATGAAGTGATGCAAAGTGAAGTGAGAGTAACTGGGAGATCACTGTGCTCACTAACAGCAATGTTGTGATGATGACCAACTGTGAATGATTTGGCTACTCTGAGAAAGACAATGATCCAAGACAATTCCAAAGAATTTATGACGAAAAATGTTAGCCACCTCCAGGGAGAGAACTGATAAAATCTGAGTACAAATTGAAGCATGATTTTCTTACTTTCTTTGTTGTGTTTTGCATGTCTGTGATATGGCTAATATGGAAATATGATGTTTTGTATGATTTCACATGTATAATTGGTAGCATTTTGCTTGCTTTCTCAGTGGGTGACAGAGGAGTGGAAGAGATGGAGAGAATTTGGATAGCAAAATTTAAAAAGAAAAATATTAAAATAAACAAATAATAAATTTTCTTCTTTAAAAAACAAAATAACATATCGAAACTTTAATGAGCTGTGATTTCATCAATGTAGCTAGCTATTCCCTTAACTAATATAGATTACAGCCCCTTCATGCCTGCTCTCATGCAATTATTGTCTGTTATTCCAGAAATTTTTCATAGAAAATTTACCCAACATATATAATGCCATCTCCATACTCTCCTAGCATATATGGAATATCAGATTAGCCCTCTGGTTGCCAACTAGAAAAGGAAAAATCAGGAAAAAATCAAATAAATGAAAGAATCATTTATTAAAAGATTACTATGTGCACAGCATTATGCTAAGCACCATGGACACAAATAAAAAATCAGACAGTCCCTGCTCTCAAGGAGTTCACATTCCAATGGGGGTACAACACATATAGAAAATTTCAGCCACAAGTCAGATGGGAAAAGTTCTCTGGTCCTTAAGGTGCAGCAGCCAAATAGATGTTAATGCTTCTTTGTTAATATCATTGCCACTGATTAAATGTTATCCTTTTCTGATGTTGGAGTACTGGACAATAGGCTGGTAATGTTGATTTCTCAAAAACTCTAGCATTTGGGGTTATGAGACATGTCCACAGGGATCTAAGGAGAGAGGTTGGTTGATGGTGGTCTGGCTGCCCCCGTCTGTCCAACAGCATGCCTTGTTGCTTTACCTAGACTGACTTGTCTTCCCTGTTGGTGGGAATTGGATGAGTTAGCTGACTTCTTGTCTATAGGAGTTGCCAGTCCCTGACAATGGCAATCAGGGCTGGGCTAGGACAAAAGCAAAATTAGTGCTATAGGGGTGCAGCCAAGCTTAGAGTTGCTGTTCTTATTTGTTTCTAGATGGAACTTGATCAGGAGCCTTTGAAAGTGGTGAGGAGGGATATGGACCCCTTTTCCACAATTATTTCTCCCCTCAATAGAATTTAATAACCTAAAGCTTGATGAACTAGAAACCCTCCCAAAAAAATACTAAGGAAATTACCCATTTGATTAAAAAGTGTTAGAAAAATTGGAAGAAATCTGGCAGAAATTAGGCTTAAATGAGCACTTTATGTCATATCCCATAATAAATTCAAAATACCTCAATTTTAACCATATTAAAGACAATACCATTAAAATTAAAAGACAAGCAGATTGTATACTTTTCACAGCTTTATGCATATGTATCTTTTTTAAATAAAACAAAGGATGGAGTCAGTAAATAAAATTAAAGATAAATACTTTCAATTACGTGAAATTGAACCATTTCTGCACAAATTTAATGCATCTAGTATAAGAAGGGAAGAAGTCAAATGGGAAAAAATGGTTATATTTTTATAATAAAGATTTGGTGTCCAAGAAATTTAGAAAATGATCATCAGTATATGGGAACAAAAAATCTCCAGTAAGTAAGGAGTCAAGGGACATGTTCAAATAGATCTCAAAAGAAGTGAAAACTATTAACCATCATAGGAAAGAGTACTCCAAATCATAATTAATAAGTGAAATTCAAATTAAAAACTCTAAGGTTTCACCTTACAGTCAGCAAAAACAACAACAATGGCAAAGATGACAAAATATAAGAATGGTCAGTATTAGAAGGGCTATGGAAAGATAATCACATGAAAACATTATTGGTGGAAATGAGTATAATCACAGCAATTTGGAATTTTGCAAATAAAGGGAATAAAATGTCCATTCCTAGAGATTTCAGTACTCTACACACACACACCACACACACACATGCAGACACACACACACACACACTCATCCAAGAAACTATTTGTAACAGTATTGTGTGTGTGTGTATGTGTGTTTGTGTTTGTGCATGCGCACGTATGTGTGTGTGGTAGCAAAAAACTGGAAATGAAGTCTTAGCTGCCTATTGATTGGAGGAATGGCTAAACAAATTATGGCACATGAATGTAATGGAATATCATTATGCTGCAAGAAAAAACACAAATAATAGAAACATGGAACAACTTAAATGAATTGATACAAAATGAAGTAAGTAGAGCTAACAAAAATAGACACAATTACTACAACATAAATGGAAAGAATTATTGCTGCTTAGTTGTTTTCAGTTGTGTCCGACTCTTCATGAACTCTTTTGGTGTATTCTTGGCAAAAATATTAAAGTGGTTTGCATTTCCTTCTCTACCTCACTTTAAAGATGAGGAAACTGAGGCAAACAGGGTTAAGTGACTTGTCACATAGACAGTAAGTGTCTGAGGCTGGAGTTGAACTCAGATCTTCTTGAATCCAGGCAGGGTACTTACTCCAGGCATGGCGCTCTCTCCACTGTGCCACATATATTCCCCGAAAGAAGAGTGACACAAAGCAATTGAAGATGAATGTTGTGAAATTTCGAAGCACAAGCATATACTTAAAGAAATGACATGAAAAGCCATCCCCCCCCATCTCCCATATATTGTCAGATCTTGAAATATATATATATATATATATATATATATATATATATAATATATATATATATATATATATATTATATATATATATATATATATATATATAATTCTGATTGTTTGAATGAATTATTTTTCTCTTCTTCCGCTTTGGCTTTTTTCTTAAAAAAATGCCTTGCTAACAAGGATGTCTCTCTGGGAGAGAGAGAGAGATACATAGAAAATTTTATGTAATTTGGAAATTTTTTAAAAATATATTAATGTGAATTCCAAAAAATAAAATAAAATGAATAGGAATTTTATTAGGTAATAACAGCACCAACAATTCCATGAAAAAAAAGAGTAGTAGCATTTGTATGAATGAGATATTTATTCTCTCTGTAGAAGGTGTGTTTCCTTATTCATAAAATTTATGATACAAAATTCTTATTTTTATTTATTATAAAAATTACATTGCGTTTTTTGAGCTAAGTGAAGCTCAAAATTCCAATGTTTGTTGCACATGTAGATTCATAGACCCATTATGTAAATTCTTTGCTCCTGTTCCCTTTGTTTTATTTTAGCCCCCAGTTAAAAACTGCTACCCTAGAAGGTCAACAGTAAGTAGATTTTTCTTTAAGTTTTATTTTTTAAGATCATCTTTGCCACTATTCATTCACCCACGGTACATAAAAATTTGTGCTGGGTGAGCAATAAATACATTATTTATTTTAAAAAGGACCCTTCTGAACTTGGAACTCAATTATCTTTGCATTACTGAAATTGCCAACCGTGATTTTAGCCAAGACTTGTACCATTTTAATCTCTCCTTCCTTCCTACTGTTATTGGAATCTGTACTGAAGAAAGCATTAATGTGTTGATCACTCTTATATCACCAAGAAGATGAAAAGATCTACACACCAAAAGCACTTAAAAAAACATCGGGGGTGGAGCCAAGTTGGCAAAGAGAAGCCAGGAAATTGCCTGAGCTCTCCCCATTTTCCATCATAAACAATGTTAAATCAAGCCTCTAAAAGATTTCTGGAGCAACAAAATCCACAGAAAAGCAGAGTAATATAATTTTCCAGTGCAAGAGAACTTAGAAGTATTTCAGGAAAGCTGTGTCTGACTTGGGTAAAAGGGAAGCAGAGTCCAATGCAAGCAGTGTCTAGTCAAGTCAATGGGAGGCTCTTAGCCACAGCACAGATGAGCAACTGAGGCCCCTCAGTCATAGCTCAGCAGTCCAGTGGCACAGAGGGTCAGCTGTGAGGCCTCCAGGCCCAGAACAGTATGCAAATTGCCAGCCCCACAACCTCAGCACAACAAATACAAGTAGGCCAGGCCACCCCAGTGCAGTTGGCAAGCACCTGAGGCCCTGGAGCAAAAAGCCAGCAACCAGGCTCCTGGTTCCCAGCACAAGAAGCTTGGGACAGTACCCTCTGTGCCCCAGAAGCAGAGCTCAACTTTTAAAAAAGGAAAAAAAAAAAAAACAGAGAAGAACCCTGACCATGGAAAGTTACTATGGCTACAGAAAAGTTCAAAACACAAACTCAGAAGAGGGCAACAATGTCAGACCTCAATGAGAAACCTCAAAGGGGAATATAAACTGGTACTGAGCCCAAAAAGCCTTCTTGGAAGAACTCAAAAGGGATTTTAAAGATCGGATAAGACAGGTAGAAGAAAAATTGGGAAAATAAATGAAAGGTATTCAAGAGAAAGTCAACAGCTTGGAAAAAGAAGGACAAAAATCAACTATAGCAAACAACTCCTTAAAAAGTAGAATCGGACAGGCACTCATGATGGAAAATGCTGACCACATTCAGAGAAAAAAGTGAATGCAGAGCAAAGCATATTATTTTCACTTTTTTTCTTTCTTTCTTTTTTTTTTCCTTTTGCTTTGAGTCTTCTTTCACGACGTAACTAGTGTGAAAATATGTTGAACATGATTGTACATGTATAATCTATATTAGATTGCTTGCTGTCTTGGAGAAAGGGGAGGGAAAAGAAGGAGGGAGAAAAATATGGAGTTCAAAATCTTATAAAGATGAATGTTGAAAATAATCTTTACATGTAATTGGAAAAAATAAAATGCTATTAAATAAAAAATAAAATATAATTGGCAAAATGGAAAAAAAATCCATTGAAGAAAACAACTCCTTTAAAAGTAAAATTGGCCAAATGGAAAAGGAGGCTGAAAAGCTAACTGAATAAAATAATTCCTTAAAATTAGAGTTGAACAAGTGGAAGTTAATGACTCTATGAGATATCAAGAATCAGTCAAACAAAATCAAAAGAATGAAAAAATAGAAGAAAACGTAAAATATCTCATTGGAAAAACAACTGACATGGAAAAGTGATCCAGGAGATATAATTTAAAAGTTATTGGACTACCTGAAAGCAATATTTTAAAAAAAGGGCATGGAGAGCATCTTTCAAGAAATTATCGAGGAAAATTGCCCTGATATCCTAGAACCAGAGAGTAAACTAGTTACTAATAGAATCCACCAATCAACTCCAACAGGGATCCCAAAATTAAAACTACAGGGAATGTTGTAGCCAAATTCCAAAATTATCAGGTCAAGGAGAAAATACTACAAGCAGCCAACAAGAAACAATTCAAATATCATAGAGCCACAGTCAGAATTATACAAGACTTAGCAGCTTCTACCTTAAAGAATCAGAGGGCTTGGAACATGGTATTATAGAATGCAAAGGATCTTGGATTACCACCAAGAATCAACTATCCAACAAAATTGAGCATTTTTTCCCCCAGGGGAAAAGATGGACATTCAATGAAATAGGGAACTTTCAAACTTTCAAGACCAGAGCTGAAAAGAAAATTTGGTCTTCAAATACAGAATCAAGAGAAACATAAAAAGGTAAACAAGAAAGAAAAAAATGTTATTTAATAATGTTAAACAGCTTACATCTCTACACAGGAAGATGATATTTTTAACTCCTGAGAACTATAGCTCCATTACAGCAGTTGTTACACAGACAGAGGATGTGGAGGTAAGTTGACTTTGATGTGATTACATAAAAAAAAATAAGAGACCAAAAAAAAATTTAAGAGGTAGAAAAAAGGAGGAAGAATCAGTTAAATTATATCACATGAAAAGGCACAAAAAACTTAATATAGTAGAGGGAAAGAAGTGATGGGAGTAAGCATTATTTGAACCTTACTCTCATTGGATTTAGCTCAAAGAAGAAATAACATACACACTGAGTTGGGTATAAAAAATTATCTTAACCTATAAGCAAGTAGGAGGGGAAAGGGGAAAGAAAAAAGAGGGGTTTCCATAGAAGGGAGGGCAGATTGAGGGAGGCAGTGGTCAGAAGCAAAACACTGGTGAGAAGGGACAGGGTGAAAGAAGAGAGAAAAGTACAAATGGGGAAGAATAGGATGGAGGGAAATACATAGTTAGTAATCATAACTGTGAATGTGAATGAGATGAACTCTCCCATAAAATAGAAATGGATAACAGAGTAGATTAAAAAGGAGAATCTACAATATGTTGTTTAGAAGAAACAGATTTGAAACAGAGAGTCCACATAGATTAAAGGTAAAAGGCTGGAGCACAATATATTATGCTTCAGCTGAAGTAAACACACAAACACACACAAGTAGGTGTGGTGTGGCAATTCTGATCTCAGACAAAGCAAAAGCAAAATTGGATTTAATTAGAAGAGCTAGGAACGGAAACTACATCTTGCTAAAAGATATCATAGACAATGAAGTAATATCAGTACTAAGCATATATGTACCAGATTCTTAGCGAAGTTAAGTGAGTTAAAGAAAGAAATATACAGCAAAACTATAGTGGTGGGGGACTTGAACCTCTCCCTCTCGGAATTAAGAACAGATGGGATATATACTAGGAATGCAGGGCTGGTTCAATATTAGGAAAACTATCGGCATAATTGATATATCAATAACTAAACTAACAGAAATCATATGATTATCTCAATAGATGCAGAAAAAGCTTTTAACAAAATATAGCTCATTCCTATTTTTTTTTAAAAAAAGGCAGATAGATGGCACAGTAAATAGAGCACTGGCCCTGGAGTCAGGAAGACCTGAGTTCAAATCTGGCCTCGGACACAGGATACTCACCAGCTGTGTGACCCTGGGACAACTCATTTAATCCTGATTGCCTCGCAAAAAAACCCCAAATAAACAAAAAAAAACAGTAGGAATCATAGGAATAAATGGAATTCTCTTTAAAATGATAAGATATCTACCTAAAACCATCAGCAAGCATTACATGTAATGGGGATAAATTAGAAGCTTTCCCAATAAGATCAGGGTTGAAACAAGGATGACCATTATCACCACTATTATTCAAAATTGTTCAAGAAATGTTAACTTTAGCAATGAGAAAAGAAAAAGAAATTGAAGGAATTAGAATAGGCAATGAGGAAATAAAACTATTACTCTTGCAGATCATGTGATAGTATACTTGCAGAATCTTGGAGAATCAACTAAAAAACTACTTCAAACAATTAACAACTTTAACAAAGTTGCAGGATATAAAATAAACCCATAGAAATCACTGGCATGTCCATATACTACCAACAAGACCCACTAGTAAGAGATAGAAGGAGAAGTTCCATTTAAAGGTACTGTAAACATTATTGAATATTTAGGAGCCTACCTACTGAAACAAAACCAGGACCTATATGAACACAAATAAAAAACAATTTTCACACAAATAAAGTCAGATCTAAACAACTGAAAAAATATCCGTTGCTCTTGGTTAGGTGAGCTTACATAATAAAAATGACAATTCTACCTCAATTAATTTATTTATTCAGTGCCATACCAAAATTATTTTATAGAGCTAATAAAAGTAATGACAAAATTCATCTGAAAGAACAAAAGGTCCAGAATATTAAGGCAATTAATGAAAAAAAAAAGCACATGAAGGTGACCTAGCCATACTAGATCTAAAACAATATTACAAAGTGGCTATCATCAAAACTATTGGGTACTGGCTAAGAAATAGAGTAATGGATCAGTGGAATAAATAAGGTACACAAAACAAAGTAATCCTTTTTTATAAACCCAAAGATTCCAACTTCTGGGGTAAGAACTCACGATTTGAAAAAACTGCTGGGAAAACTGGAAAATAGCATGGCAGAAATTAGACATAGACCAACCTCTCACATCATATACCAAGATAAGGTCAAAATGGGTACGTAATTTAGACATAAATGGTGATAGTATAAGCAAATTAGGAGAGAAGGAAGTAGCTACCTGTCAGATCTATGGAGAAGGGAAGAATTTATGACCAAACAAATGATAGAAAACATTATGGAATGCAAAATAGGTAATTATGATCACATTAAATTAAAAAGCTTTTCACAAAGTGAATACAACCAAGATCAGAAGGAAAGCAGAAAGCTAGGAAACAATTTTTACAGCAGTGTTTTTGATAAAGGGCTCATTTCAAAAATATATAGAGATCTGAATCAAATTTATAAGAATACAAGCCATTCACCAACTGATAAATGGTTAAAGGATATGAACAGGCATTTTTCAGGTGAAGAAATTAAAGCTATCTATAGTCATAGGAAAAAATGTTCTAAATCATTATTGATTAGAGAAACGCAAATTAAAACAGCTCTGAGGTATCATCTCACACCTATCAGATTGGCTAACATGAAAGAAATAGAAAATGATAAATGTTGGGGATGTGGGAAAATTGGGACATTAATGCATTGTTGGTGGAGTTGTGAATTGATCTAACCATTCTGGAGTGCAATTTGGAACTATCTCCAAAGGGCTATAAAACTCTCCACATCTTTTGATCCAACAATACCACTACTTGGTCTGTATCCCAAAGAGATCATAAAAAAGAGAGAAGGACCCACATATACAAAAATAATTATAGCAGCTCTTTCTGTGGTGGCAAAGAATTGGAAATTGAGAGGATGCCTATCAATTAGGGAATGGCTGAACAAGTTGCATATATTAATGTAATGGCATACTATTGCGCTGTAAAAATGATGAGTGAGTGGATTTCAGAAAAAAACCTGGAAACTTACATGAACCGATGATAAGAGAAGTGAGCAGAACCAGGAGAAAACTGTACACAGTGACAGGCATATTGTATAATGATCAACTAAGACAGACTTAGCTCTTCCCAGAAATATGATGATCCAAGATACTTCCAAAGGACTCATGATGGAAAATGTTGTACACATTCAAAGGAAGAACTATAGAGTGTTGAATGCAGACCCAAGCATATTATTTTCATTTTTTTGTTTATTTTTCTTTTTCATGGTTTTTCCCATTTGTTCTGATCCTTCTTTTACAACATGACTAACGTGAAAATATGATTAATATGATTGTACATATATAACCTATATTAGATTGCTTGCTGTCTTGGAGGAGAGGGAGGGAGAAAATTTTGTTCAAAATCTTATACACACAAATGTTAAAAACTATCTTTACATGTAACTAGAAAAAAATAAAATACTGTGCGAGGAAAAAGTTAAAAAAAATAACATTGGGTAGTCGCTTATCTGACTAAAAAATTCACAAATCCTTCTTTACTAACACTAGCAATAGGAGCTAGTAAGTGAGTCTGCCATTGCTATTCTCCTGGGCTAGAGTGAATTTAATTCTCTTTGTTCTTAGAGAGCTTTTAAAAATAAAACTTTATTGACATTCTTTGCTTTTACATCATCTACATTTCCACTATAACCTCCTCATCAACACCAAGAAATCTTATAACAATGAAAAAGAAAAAAAGAAGAAAAAAAAGTTCAGGAAAATAACCAATACATCCTCAAATTCTGGTACTATATGTCATCCTCCATAGCCATATTTTCTAACATCTGCAAAGAAAGGAAGGAGGTGCCTTCTCAATGGACATACACACATATATGTATACATATACTTATATACACACATATGATTGTGTATATGTGTGTATACATATATATGTAAATGTAAATATATATATAGGTACATGTACACACACTATGTATATATATGTGTGTACACATACACACACATGCTTAAATGAAGAATAGTCTTTATCAACTTCAGCACATATTGTTGCCTGCTGATGATAAATAAATAGTTTTCAACGTGATCAGTAAATATAGACAACAAATAGTATAGTGGCAAAATTTCTCTGTGAAACTAAAAATCATCTTTCTCCACAGCTTTAGCAAATATGTTAGGAAGTCTGATTTAGACAACCTATAAGCAATATTAACATATTATAGATTAGGGAGATGTTGTTAATTTTTCCAGTGATTATCCACAGTGATAACTCATTTTTTAGGATGTAACTGAGTAGAGATTTTTATGTATTCCCTCCTTTCCCGAGGAGGTCTACTGTGTATCCTGAGTAATTTTAAGGTGATTTCTGAGGAGTTTAATGGAGAAAGTAAAGCCCTGTCAATGGGAAGGGACTAGACCTGCCCCCCACATTGGTACAGAGACTTCCCACCAAGGAAACTCCTTCCTCCAATGCAGATTATTTTCCTTGCAACTTGTAGTCTTAGAGAACCTTCTGAGATACTGAAAGGTAAGCGATTTGTCAATAGTCACATAGCCAGTATGTTTCAGAGGAGTAACTTAAATGCAGAGCCTTCTAATTCTGATGCTAATTATCTATTCATTACAATATACTACATTTTTATAATACCTATGCCATTAAGAAAAGTTATTTTAAAAGGAAGCATGGAGTGGTACTTGGAGAATCAGGTTTGGAGCCATATATACCTAAGTTCAAGTCACTGACACACCCGGGTTTTGTGACTGTCGGCCAATCACTTAAAATCTCAATGGTCCAGGCAACTTTAAGACTATCAGTTGCACAGCTCATGTCATTGTGCATTGGTAGAGGAGGTTTCAACACAAGGAGTTCTCAATAGTAATAAAGTCAAATGTTCAGACTGGGGAAAAAAATAGAGAATGAATGAATGAACAAAATAAAGAGAAGATTTATGTTCTGCTATATTCATCTATAACCTTGTTGAAGTAAGGACTCAAAGTTTTTATTCATTATCAGAAAAGTAAAGAGAACCAGAAAAAGTGATTATAGAAAGACGGCATGTTTCTATAATTTTTGTGTATTTGTATTATCTATAGACCATAAGGTTGAACTTAACCAAAGGGGCACAGCTAGGTGGCGCAGTGCATAGAGTGCTGGCCCTACAGTCAGGAAAACTCATCTTCCTGACTTCAAATATGGCCTCAGACACTTCCTAGCTGCGTGACCCTGGGCAAGTCACTTAACCCTGTTACCTTCAGTTTCCTCATCTGTAAAATGAGCTGGAGAAGGAAATGGCAAGTCACCCCAGTATCTTTGCTAAGACAACCCCAAATGGGGTCACAAACAGTCAGACAAAACTGAAAAGAATGAGCAACAACACCACCACGAGGGGCGTAATAGTGTATTGGAAACCTGAGTGTATTGAATAGTGTATAGAAGCCTGAGATGTGGCTTTAAATTCCAGGTGTGGCATTTACCCAGATGCCTGGTCTTCCTATCTCTTAGCAGCACTTCCCCTTCAGGATCGATTGTCTGCCTTGTTGGACAAGTGCAGAAACAGCAGTCTTGACCACTGAAATGACTAGCCCAGAATAATACAAGTAGTAAATAACACAAATGAGATTTGAACTTAGGCCCTCTAATCAGAGCCCCGCATTCAAAACCCAGGGCCTTTTTCCACTGTGCCAACAATGTGAATTAAAATTCTTTGAAAATATAAATTTATTTACAAATAATGATGATATACAGTTTTGGCATGATATTTATACTCACGTCTTACAGAAAATATTGCTTTAAAATAATATTTGGCAAAATCCAGAGGGCCATTGATTGGATCATCCCCATGTCCCTGTTAGACACTAACTGACTAACACTGATCATCATTTTAGGAATTTAGTCTTAAGTCTGCCATTAGTTTTTTGGTAAATCAAATGGCTTAACATCCTAAAACTTGACACCTCCCACTCATAAAGTGAACCAAGTCTGTGTTTAATATTAAGGTCTATGGATTCATGGATGTTGTCCAAAGTGTATGCACAACATAGCACAGTGGTATCCTCACCCCACAGTAGGAGAGTATATGTCTAAATTAAGAGCTGATCATAACAATCTTTGCAAACATTAAATGTTAAGGAAATGCTCAATAATAATTTTAACCATCTGGTACTGAGTAATGCTTATGAACTTACATTTACCCTTTGGCAAGAATTTCAAGGATGTTTATTTTAATCTACATCTCTTGACTTTTGGAAGTTGTTAAGCCAATAACTTCTTTCTGAAAGATGATTTAAATAAAGAAAAAAAAGGAAATAGGCAAGCTGTCAAATAACTTCACTGAGTAAAGCAAGATGGAGAAAACAAGCAAAATATTTTATTTCTTGTGCATCAACAAACTCTTGAGATAATAGCAATTTGCTAAAAATATGACTTTTCCTATCTTAATAAAAATATTCTTTGTAAAAAACATTCATATTTTAAATTGTCAAGAATGAGACCCTTTTTGTTGTATCCCTTCCAAGATAACTAACACCATTTCATGTGCCTACCAAGCATTGCAGAGGAGACAAAGACTATCCTGAATGTCCCTCTACTGAAGCCGTATCACTTGAGTTTCCATCACCTCCACCCCATAGACAACAAGGGTCCTCATTTTGCCCTTAATTTTTGCTTGATCCAATTCAATAAAGTAATTAATAATGACCTCCTTGGACAAGGTTATGTGACATCGTGAATAGAGTGCTGGTCTTGAGATTAAGAACATCTGGGTACAAATATTGCCCAGGCCCCATACAGGCTACATGATTGTAGGCAAGTTACTTAACCTTTTTATACCACAGGGAACTTTCTAACACCAGAAGTTATAGAGATGTTAATCAGTCAAGAATCATTTATTTAGCTCCTATTATGTGTTAGTCATTGTGTTTAGTCAAGTGCCAATCTTTATTGATGGAAGAAATTCCTTGCTGGAAGATTCCTTTGTTGATGAAAATAACAGTTCTGTTGAAACAAAAACACCACTATACCACCATCAAAAAAAAAAAACTAGCAAGGCACCATGTTAGGCAATAGAGATACAAGAATATAAAAGGAAAGAAAGAAAGAAAGAAAGAAAGAAAGAAAGAAAGAAAGAAAGAAAGAAAGAAAGAAAGAAAGAAAGAAAGAAAGAAAGAAAGAAAGAAAGAAAGAAAGAAAGAAAGAAAGAAAGAAAGAAAGAAAGAAATACAGAGGTAATCCCTGCCCTCAAGGAACTAACATTCTACTAGGATCTCATTTTCTAAATTCTCTTCTCCCTCCTATCCTATAAAAAAAACTTCTCATACCATTCCCCTCAGGCCTCTGCTCTCTCTTATGGGATGTGTCCATAAACTGATGCAAGCTGAGGTATTCTACTTGCTAGATAAAGTAAAGTGTTTTTACCCCGATAAAAGAGTGAAAATGATAGGGAACCATTAAGGCTAGTGGTTCCTGGTTAAAAAGGGCAGTGAGAATTGCTACGTATTTTATATTCCCTGTGTGCTGCCATATTGGTGTCGTATCAAGAGCCTAGGACCAGCAGTGAAAACATACAGGCTCCAATCTCATTTCTCCTACTTAACTCATATGGTTTTGAGCAATACCACATCCCCCACCCCCCACCCCTCTCAGCCAGTGGAAGCACAGATTCTGTTTTAGGACCATATGCTTGGAGAAGTTTCTATCATTAAAGTGTTGTTTTCTTTTTTCAAGTCTCAGTCGTTTCACAACATTTTCAGCTTCACCACACAAAAGCTGGCAAAGCAAACAGTGTTTGAGTCAATTGAGTGAGCCAATCTTGTTGAGTAGCAAAAGCATTACTTGTCTTTCAGTGACAAGTGGTAGCTTCTGGAAAATACTAGATTTGTCTATCTTTTGGATGGAGGCACTGGAGTGTAATATAATGATATTATTAATAATATTAATAGCTGGCATTTAGATAGCACCTTAAGGTTTGCAAAGTACAAATGCCTAATTTTATCCTTAATACAGCTTTGGGAAGAAGGTGCTATTATTATAATTTTTTTTTTTTTTGCCTTTCTGGTGAGGCAGTCGGGGTTAAGTGACTTGCCCAGGCTCACACAGCTGGTAAGTGTCAAATGTCTGAGGCCAGATTTGAGCTCAGGTCCTCTTGACTCCAAGGCCTGAGCTGTATCCACTGTGCCACCTAGCTGCCCTTGGAAGGTGCTATTATTAATCCCCATTTTACTGAGCAGTAAATAGAGTTTGGGGCTTGGAATCAGAAAGACATAGGTTCAAATCTTGCTTCTGAAACTTATGAGTTGCATGGCCTTGGGAAAGTTTCTTAATCTCTATATGTTTCTGACTTCTCCTTAAAACATATTGTTACAGCAAGCTGCTTTTGTAATCACAGGACCTGGATTTAAATCATACCGCTTGGGGCAGCTAGGTGGCACAAGTGGATACAGCACCAGTCCTGGAGTCAGGAGGACCTGAGCTGAAATCTGGCCTTAGACACTTACTAGCTGTGTGACCCTGGGCAAGTCATTTAATCCCAATTGCCTTAAAAAACAAACCAACAAATAAATTAATCATACCTCTTATACTTACTGTCTCTGTGAAAATGAGCAAATTACCTGCTAACTTTTGGCCTCACTTTCCTTTTCTGCAATATGAGTAGGATCGGCTAGATGACCTCTGACAATGTCCTTTCTATCTTAATCTACGAGCCTGTGATTTACTAAGTCATTCAGACAATAAATATTGATTAAGCACCTACTATGTGTCAGGTACTATGCTAAGCTGAGATGACCAAATGAGAGACTAAAGAGCAACAGTGAAGTGGACGTGGTGATGATGAGGGGCCTGCAAATGGGATTGAGAAGGAACCTTCAGACGAGTGGGAAAAGCAAAGGGTAATGTCGTGAGAAGCTAGAAAGGGGTTCACAGGGCCACGTGTTGTACAGAGGTCAATACTGAAAAATGACTATTAGATCTGGCAATTAAGAGATTACTGGCAACTTTGAAAAGAACAGTTTCAGTTGAGTTATGATGCTGGAAGCCAGACTGCAGAAGGTACAGAAAAGAAAACGAGGAAAGGAAGTAGAGGCATTTGCAATAACACACTAATTGGTCTCCTACCTCAAGGCTCTCAATCCCCAAAAAGAAATATGAGAAGGCACCTCCCTTCTTCTTTACAGAGGAAGGAGACCATGGGTGTGGAATACTTCACAATGCCAGATTTTGATTTTTACGTCATCATAGTTGTCCCCAGTACCCTTCCCCCTACTCTTCCCAGACAGTCTATTTTTAAAGACAAAAAAAGAGGGGGAAAAGTACAACTAATCAATACATAAAAAAAAGTCTGAACACATGTACTGTGGTCATATCTGTGGACCTCCCACCTCCATGAAAGGGTGTCTTTTCATATCTCCTCATCGAAGTCATTCTTCTAAACTACTTTGCAGTTTTTAACAGCAGTTTTTAAAGCGCTCCCAGCCTACAAAGGCAATTCATGTTTTCTACTTTATCAAACACTGTGTTATTGAGTGCCATTGTTTCTCATTCACCCTTGTCTAATCTGTCCCATTCATCTCCATCTCTATTTTTAAACTAATTTTTATTTAAAACTAATTTTATTTAAACTAATAGACTGTTTTGATTATTGCTGTGTTGTAATATAGTTTGAGATATGCAAATGTGATGATGCCTTTGTCTCTACCACTTTTCATCATTTCTCTTGATATTTTCCCTTGATCTTTTGTTTTTTCAAGTGAATTATTGTATTATTTTACCAAGTTCTATAAAATATCCTTTTGGTAACTTGACAGTTATAGAATTAAAACTGTAAGTACTGTAATTTTTATTATTGGCATGGCCTAGTCATGAACACTGAATACTCCTCTCAGCTATTTAAATTGTTATTAAGGAGGAAAATGCAATTTAGTTTATACAAGTCTTTGGTGTGCTTTGATAGATCAATGCCAATACATGTTATGATTCTTTTTATTTATTGTGCTTATTTGAATGAGATGGGATAGCCAAATTTGTTTTCAATTCATTGGCTAGTTTTGGCCAAAAAACATCCCTCTCCTCCCCCAGGAAAAACATATACACAACTAAATGTATGTATATATGTATGCATGCACACACACATATGTGTGTGTATATACATATACGTATTTATATATATACATATATATACATATATATACACACACACATACACACACACACACACACACACACACACACACACACACATATAGTATAAAGGAGTAAGACAATGTAAGTGATGTAAAAAAAGTACCAGCCCTGTGGTTGGCCCATAATAAATGTTTAATCCATGCATGATAAATTAAAGAATGAATGAACCTAGGATGTGTAAAGTCTGTGCTAGGCATGGTGGGAGGGTTAAAGATATTAAAAGATGATATTTACCCTCAGAGAGCTTACAATTTAGAGGGGAACCATACGGCTAAAATGACTATCCATACAAATGTCTCATTCCAGAAATGAATCACTGAGATTCAAATTTAGGTAAAGCACTAGGAGATATAAAAAGCTTCAGAAGTCTATGATCCTATTCTACTGATTAGTTTATTGATTGCACTGAATGCTGGGGTAGAGTGGTCCCTTTTTCAGAGCCAAACTCGGGCTTACTCCAGTTGCTTGGCAATGCTGATGTCACTGATGTTAGAGATTGTCCTCAGGAATGGGCTGCTTGTGGTGCTAGGGCTAGAGGGGACTTTGAGCCTACTTTCCCTAACCTTTTTGCAACACCTCAGCTCCACCTGTAATAAGCTGGACTCCTGCCGTTGAGGCATGTAACATTAATGTCTAGCAGCAGCAAGCAGAGGAGGCAGCAATGAAAACAAGGGTTTTTTTGTTACTTTATATTTTTTGTCCAAATTTAATTGGGCCAAATGTTTAAACTTTGAAAAATTTAAATCTGCTGACATTTCAACATCTATCTACCTGTATTAAACAAATCAAGAGTATGTTATTATGAGCAATTGACTTTTATAGCCTTGGGGAAGAGTGTAGAGGGAACTGTAGAGAGATCTATCCTCATCTAATAGCTCACTGGTTTTTTTTGTATTTTTTTTTTCATTTCGTTTTGTTTTGTTTTTATTTTTAAGAGGGTCAGGGGTGAAACAGAAACACGTCACCAAGGCCCATTCCACCCTCATCCCAATACCATTAACTCATGGAATTAACATATCGTCATTTAGTCTTCAGTGGCCCAAGAAAAACCTAAGAAGCTTTAGCAAAAAACTGTAGCCAAGGTTTCCCTTCTTGCCAGGCAAATGGAATCCAATGGGTGGTTATCTCTTAATTTTTTTTTAAATATTCCTTGACTATCTTTTGTGGCTTTTCTTGCATTGTTCTGTTCTTTTTGTAAGCAAAAATTACTTTTTGTCTTACAAATACTGCATGGTGTTTGCTCTGATTTTTATCTTTTGGGTTTAAAAAGAAAACGTTGGAAAACGTTTTAATCTGATTGTTTTAAAAGCTGTTCTGGCTTTAGTTTCTTTTGTGAAAGAAAATAAAGAAAACTACCAATTTAAATTGTTTTGGAACTTTTAGGCAAATGTTTTTAGTTGATTAGAATTGTGATGCAGAGATTTGTGAATGAGATGTTCACTTTCAGAAAAAATACTTGGTTAGGTATATATACTTAAGCAAAATAAAGTGTGTGTATATGTACATAAAAATGTAAGTAATCTCAACTCCACTGTCCAGTGCCTTTTAGATGTTCCACTTTCCATAAAGTCTTTAAAATTTTATATATATATATATACACACACACACATATATACCTATATTATATATATAATAGAGGATTTGATATTATAGGAATATAGGTATGATACACATATTTTTCCCAAGGGTATCAGCTCTGTATTTTATTATGGAAGCTGAAAGAAAAAAAAATTTTCCTCAGGAATTGAAAAGTGAAATAAAATGCTCTTAAATTAAAAAAAAAATAGTGCTGCTGTTCAGTCATTTTCTTTCCCAGTCATATCTGACTCTTCATGACTCAGGGATTTTCACAGCAAAGATCCTGGAGTGGTTCGCCATTTCCTTCTCCAGTTCATTTGGCACAGTAGATAAAAGTTCTGGGCTTGAAGTCGGGAAGACTCACCTTCCTGAGTTCAAATCCAGCCTCAGACCAAACACTTGACACTTACTAGCTGTGTGACCCTGGGTAAGTCACTTAACCCCAATTGCCTAAAAAAAAAAAAAGAAAGAAAAGAAAAAGTATTGGCCTTGGTGTCAGACCATCTCTGTGCAAACCTTCTCTTTGGCACCTCATTTGTGTGATCATGAGTCACTTAGCCTTTCTGTATCTCAATTCCCTGGTGTGTAGAATGAGAGGGTTAGACCACATGTCTTCTAAGGTTTGTTCCAGCTTCTGGTCTACAAATCTTCATATAAAATAGTCAGAGAAGATACCTTGAATTGACCCATGAAGGATGAACGGGATCTGACGAGGAATAAAAGTGAGGGGAAAGCAACTTGGAAAAAGAGAGGGGATTCTAGCCAGGGAGAAAAATTGATCAATTTGACTTATATTTCACTAGTCAGAGAATATAACTCAGATAAATATATTCTTCACCACACCTGAAACTATGTGAATGCTCAAAACATGTATTAGTAATAATAAAGCTTGTGATCATATTGCAAAGCACACGTGCCACAGAAATTCAATGGAAAATATAGCAGCAGTAAGTAAATATATGACTCTTGCCTCTTAGTATCAACAGTTGTATTAATAAAAATGCTAGCAATGGCTTAGCTGGATGCCAAAGTTTTACTTTTGATTAAAAAACTTTTTTCTTTCCTCTTCTTCTGCTTTCTTGAGCTCCATCCTGTTTTTACAGGCTCACAAGATCAGAGATATAGTGCCACAAGGGATCTTGGAGGACACCTAGTCCAATCACCTCATTTTATAGATGATCAAATGAGGCCCATAGAGTTTAAGTGACTGGCTGAAGGCCACATGTTTTGACAAGCGCCCTTCAGTGAAGGATTATGCTGAAATCCAGGAAAGGAGGTAAAGAAAACAGTCCCTTGGTTTAGGCTCATTAAAGTGGCCATGAGGAGCTTTTAAACAATTGTTCCAGATTTTGCTTTTAACTCCCAAATACCTAAATCTAAGGAAATGTGATGATGCAAATTTCTCGCAGAAATTTTGCAATCTGAATAGGCTAAGTCCATATTTCTAGAATTTTTTTTTTTGCAACTGGGGTTAAGTGACTTGCCCAGGGTCACACAGCTAGTAAGTGTGAAGTGTTTGGTCTGAGACCAGATTTGAACTCAGGTCCTCCTGACTTCAGGGCCGGTGCTCTGTCCACTGTGCCACCTAGCTGCCCCCCATATTTCTAAAAACATTTTTTCCTCCCCCTCTGGCAAGGGCCTACAAAGCTACATCCTTTTTATTTTTATTTTTGTTGATATTGTTATTTTAAGCAGTATTTTTTCCGAAGTTAACACTGCTGCAGTATCATTGACTTTATGCAGCAAATCTATTATTTCCACTGAGCCAGGTCCCTGTTGCTCTACAGAGACAAGTACAAAGCACGACACCTACAGCAGGAAGAGTTAAGTATTTCGTTGTCGACGTCCAAGGAAGTTGACATACTACGACATTGGCTATTGAGGGGAGACGGGACAGGGAAGAGCTTTCTTTAAGGGAATAACTGATTATTTGCATGTCATGGTATTTTAGGGCACCGTGGCAAAAGCAGATGGGAACACTTCTGTACTGTGATTTCCACCAATAAAATTCTATCAGTTTCTGATACTGAATTATTTGACTGGGCTGGAAACACTGCTCTTCCAAAGGCACTTGGATCCAGGGTTTTGCCTTGTGTTCATGAAGGTCTGAGGGGAGAAGGTCATCCAAGTAGTGGTGGTGGTTTGACGTCCCTGGGACACACCTCTCCTGTATCTCACTTAGGCACATCTTGCTGCTTTACCTAGTCTGGGTTACCTTCCCTGTGGAGGGTGGCCGTTGGGCATTTGATAAGGATGGCTGATCCTTTCTGTATAGGACCCTACTCCATAGAGGATGGCTGTGAGGGCTGGGCTGGAAGCAGGATCAGTGGTCTGAGGGGTGTTGCCACTCCTAAGGCTTTTGGACGATTTGCCTTTTTTATGAAAGGAGAATATGTTCCTGATAATAATATTTCCTTCCTTAGACTAGCCGTTGGCACAACAGATACAATGCTGGACATATAGTCAGGAAGACACAGGTTTATATCTCTCCTTACGACATTCCTGATTTCTTCATCAGGAAAAATAAGGATAAAAAGAACCTTTACCTCAAAAGGTAGTTTTGAGGATCAAAGGAGATAATACATGTAAAGAATTTTGCAAGCTAATTGCTATGGCTATGTATACGCATATGTATTATTATTAATATATAGTTAGAAGGCCCTCATTTAGGTATTATCTCTTTTAATCCATAATAGCATCCCTATGAAGAATGTAGGAGAAGGTATTGAATTTAGAATACAGAATGTGACATAGATACTTCAGTATACAGCTATTGGGGGAATTTGTTTTGCTTAATTGTGTATACTATTAAAATAAAACTTTTAATAATATTTTTCTACTTTCTTCTGGGGGACAGAGAGAGAGAAAATAGATTTCTGATAGTTAAAAAAATAGAGATGGGGAGGAGATGCTACAAATGTGGGATGTTGCACTCACTTTCCAATGAGGTCACTATATTATTATTTTTACTTAACTTCTATTTTGTTAAAAGCTACCAGTGCCTTGTACATAATAAGTGCTTAATAAATGGTTATTGGATGAATTACAGAGTAATCTGTAAAAGTTTATATATAAAACCAAAAACATATCATAAAACTTTACTTTTAAAAAAAAAAGAAATATGATCCTTATTTTACATAGAATAATTGTACTGAGGCTCAGGAATTAAATCTCTTGCCTGGCTCTCAGAATACTGGCTTCTTTCTAGGTCCCTCAGGCCCCATCATCTTGGAGAAGCCTTGCCTGATCTCCCCAATTGTTATTGCTTTCTCTACTCAGTTATCCTTGTACTGAACTTATTTAAGTATATGGTATACCCAGAGAGACACTAGTAAATGTTTAACAACTGGCTCTCTGTGTAGGGGATGTATATATGACATACTAATAAGTTTAATCTGCATTATTAGCATTTTTCTCCATCACTTTCTTTAGTCCAGGCAATCAACAAAAATCTATCAGTCCTGATTGGCACCATTTGCTGATTTTTGAGTTATAAATGTTCACACTGAAAGTATAACAATCAGGTTTGAGTTGGCTCCAGCACACCCTTCAGTATATGTGTGCATAAGTATAAAGGCATGTATATGCGTGTTGTGTGTACGTATATGTGTATGTCTATGTATGTTTATATGTGTACATGTATGTCTGTGTGTATATATATTCATGTGTACACACACACACACACACACACACACACACACATACACGCACACATATACAATGTGACATCACCTAATCCCTGCCCTCCAACCCTAGATAACATGAGATTCTTTAGGGCAGGGAATATGACCTTCTTGTACTTGTATCCTCAGCACCTGGAAGAGTTCTTGACACTTAGTAGGCACTTAGTAAAATGTCCGTTGCACTGAAGTGACATGATAAAGAAGTGAAAATCAAGGTTCTGTATTATTGTTAGGTCATTAACTCACATCCTTTCTGAAATTAGTCCCAGATAGGAATCAAGCAACTTGCAGTCAATAAATCACATTCACATCAGATCCTCTAACAGGGCGTCTAATCATTATGCACTGTCAGGCTGATGTTGTAAGTGGACTATTTCACTTTTGTCTTTGTATTTATACCCTGAGGCTGAGCACAGCACCTGAAACACAGCATGTGCTTAAGAAATGCTCTTTGATTGATTGATGGCATGACATCAGCATGCAGGAGGATTGGAAGTCAGACAGCTTAATCATACCACCATTGGTATTGTTAGAAACAACTTCAGCTCATATGCCTAACTCTGGGATTTTGGGTAAGACATTAAACCTCTTGGGGCCTCAGTTTTCCCATCTGTAAAAGGAGGATGCAACACTCAATGTCCTA
This sequence comes from Phascolarctos cinereus, assembly GCF_003287225.1. NCBI lineage: Eukaryota > Metazoa > Chordata > Mammalia > Diprotodontia > Phascolarctidae > Phascolarctos > Phascolarctos cinereus. The sequence continues at coordinate 389,319,869 of NW_027555625.1, read as the reverse complement.
TGGAAATCCAAGGTCTGTATTCTGCTCTCTTTCCCTTCTCTTTGAGCATAGGTTGGGACCTGAGGACTCACCCTCACAAGCATCATACATCAATGGCTCGTTCTTCCAGGGGACATAATAATGATAACATTGATAACAACAATCATAATAGCTAGCATTCATATATTGCTTACTACGTACTGGGCACTGCACCAAGTGCTTTACAATTAATATCTCTTGAGTCTCACAACAATCTTGGAAGGTGAGTGCTGTTATTATTCCCATTTTAGAGTTGAGAAAATTGAGGGAAACAGAGGTTAAGTGACTTCTTCAGGATCACGTGAGGCTAGATTTGATCTCAGGTTTTCCTGACTCCAGTTTTACTGCTCTATCCACTGGGCCACCTAGCTGTCTCTAGGACTTTTAAATAAGACTGAGGTTCAAGTTTTAGAGTTCTGCTTGGAAGAATTATAGGATCATTCCTAAAATGATACTGTGAATCAATAGCCCCTAGGGGATATCTTAATCTCCCTCAATACACCTGTAGGGTCCTAGTTTAACTAGTCTGTGAAATTCAAAACCCTTCAGGACCACATTACTCCCTGCAAACTTTAGTCTCAAGTAACAGTTTCAGACCATGATGTCCAAAGACAATGAAAACAAGATTTTTTTTTTAAATGAGGTTTATAAAATACCCAGAATTGCAATTGGTAGCAAGATAGCTTAAAAGGGTATCCTTCCCAACCAGTTCTGTCTTGACAGGCATAGGGAGGAAAGGAGAAGGAAGACAGCCCTCAATCACAGTGCTTCAAAGCCAAAGGAATGTTGAGCCTTTTCTCTAACTCAGATACTTCACCCTACTGTTAAAAAAAGTCCATACAGGGAAACTGTGTGCTTTTAATTGCATTCAACAGTCTTTCCACTATTTTCCAAGTTTGTTTGATTTGGTCAGCCAACCTGGACCCTTCTCCTTCTTGTTCCCCAAACTTTCCGCAGCCTGTCAGCTCTCATCCCCTCCATGCAGCTTCCATAAAATGACCAGCTGCTCAAGAGAATTACTGAATTTCTCCCTAGAAGTCTGTAGGTGGGGCTACATTCAGTTAGGACCAGATTATTTCTAAAATCACTTAGCTCTCAATCTTTACAACCCCATCACCTATGATGTAATGATTTTTTTTTTCTAAGTTAGGAAGGGCAAGTGTTTTTATACCCTCATTTTACAGATGCAGAAGTTGAAACCCTGAGAGCTAAAAGACTTGTTTCAAGTGTCACATTACTTGCAAGTGTCAGAGCCAGAATTTGAACCCAGTTCTTCCAATGACAAGTGGAGAGCTCTTTCTACTACCCTCTTTCTTTACGCTTTATCAAAAGCGTAAGGTAAGGAATCTTGTGATCAATCCTGTGGAACAGAGATGTCAAATATGTACCTACAACACTCCCAAGTAGTCCCAAGCCAGATTAAAATGTAACTGGGAAATATTTTTTAATTAAACAAAAAGAAAAAATAGATAATGTTAAGATGTGGTTTTCTAAGTCAATATATGGCCTATGGCCCCCATTTCCATTTGAGTTTGACTCTACTGCTCTAGATTATAAAAATAATCATCAGGTTTTCTATTTATGAAAAATGAGTACTCTAAAAGGAGAAACTCTTCTTGTACCAATTTTTTTTTCTAAATATGCTATATGTATGTAAAATAAAATTGCAATGAAGTAAAGGATAAACAGCAGGTAGGAGAGGGAGAGACAGAGAGAGAGAGATTAAGAACCCATTTTTACTGCAAAAGGTAAAAGAAGTCTGTAACCCCGTTTCCTTGGAGTCACCAAAAATGTTCTATTCAGAAATATGCTACAATTCGGTGAACAGTTAAATAGAGACTATTATTCAGTGTACGCTTAATTACATACAAAGATTTCTTCAAGATTAAAAATGTCTACCACTCAATTATTCCAATACTACTTCCCTAGATTTAGAATAGAGTCTCTACCCATTCAGCTTTGAACAATTTAGTCACAAAAGAACATTTCAGAATAATTGGTTTAATAGGACTTCAGAGAGTTGCTTCTTGGGCAGGGTTGAGGGGGTATATATCCCTGTTTCATTTATTATTTTTATTATCATTATTTATTATCATTATTATTATTATTTTATTATTTCCTGATATCTTTTCCTAGTTTTTGAAATGCCTTTTCATGGCATCTCCCCATTGGTCACCCCAAACTTCCAGTCTCTATCCCACCCTGACAGTGCCAAGCCGAGTTTAATTTCAAACCCAGCCTTCAAAAGGAGGTCAGACTAAATCACTAAACTTTCCATTTTAAGAGTTTCAGTATTGGCTTTTGACGTCTTCACATTACAAATTAAGTACTGTTAAAATTCAGTCTACCTCTTATGATCATCCCAAGAGAGTGTGACAACTTTATTTGGTCACTGATGCTAAACTAGTAGAAAGAACAAGACAGTTGTTTCTCATGTGTGGAGGAGCCAAAACTCTAGAGTTTCTGAATTTAAAAGTGTAAGGATAGCAATGACAATAACAACCCAAAAAGCAATTGGAAGCATATAAGTGGTTCTTGGAATAATCTACTTGATTACATTTACTGCAAGTATTTTCCTTCATGTTTTTGTAATGAACCTGTAGTTTGTATCATTATGAGCTGCGCTCATTTAGTGCAGAAAACCTACAGTTTAATTGCTTGATTTAAATTTGGCTGGTAGTATGCATACTGAAACATTACTCTTTTAATTATGTTAATTTATAACTGAAAAGCGAAATTTACAAAGGCAATAACATTAATTATTTACTTGCCCATTAAAGCTGAATATATATTACTGAGTTAATTGGCTTCATAAGTCTGCCAAAAAATTAAAAACAAGTTTGTGTACTGATTTATATGGGGAGGGGACACATTTGCTCAGCAGGTTACTTGTCTTTAATGGGTTACATGCAAATATATGTAAAACACTTCATCTGCAAGGTGCTACATAAAGATTTCTTACCCCATCCCTTTTTAAAAGACACTTTGAAGAAATGCAATTAATTGCAGATGGCAAGCTTGCTCTGTCCCTACTGTCATATAACTTCTCTTTAAGGACACTACTTTCATCACTACATTTAATTGTTGACCAATATCACTTTTTCCAGGACTTCTTTTCAGAATGTTTTCTGTGGGAATCAAGTTTACTGCATGTAGTCAAAATCATATTTAGAATCAGTCTTTATCTAGCTACCTTGGGATAGGCATGTACAAGAATATGAGAGTGAGGAGTACCCTTAGAGATCACCCAATCTAATGCAGATAATTTAAAATGCAGGTTCTGAGAAGGGAGGCAACTCCCCCAAAGTCAAGCAACAAATTAAGGTTTGAATCAAAATTAGAAATGATCTCTTGATTGCTAGAGAAGGAGAGAAGGATGGAGAAAGAGAGGGGGAGGGGAAGGAATAGGAAGAGGGAGAGAAAAAGGGAGAGGGAGGGGAAGGAGGAGGGGGAGAGAGAGAGAGATTAGAGCTTCATTGTACACGACAAAGCAGCTCTGCTCTGTCTTCAACCCCAGCCATAAGGGTTTAGTTATAGTTATAGTTGCTGTGATATAGTCTGTAAGGGTCATTGAGAGGATAAAATGAGATAATTAATGAGAAGATACCTTGAAAAGTATGGAATGCTACAAGAATTTAAGTTTCTATCACAACCATAAGGTGGTTTTGCCTCTAAAAATATTCCACAAAATGGGTCTGGGGTCTATTTCTAGGCTCCAGTATAGCTGTTTACCTCATTCCATGTGAAAGCCTGTAATGGGGCAAGGTTTTCTTATTGAGATGCCTATGAGAACTATCTTGTAGATAATCAGCTCCACCAGTACCCATTCTGGAAAAAAAGATTAGCTTCAATATCTGAGTATAAAGGGGGACAATTAACTAGCACTCTTTAATTAACACTTAATAAAATTTTCTGAAATATGGATGCCTTCAAAAATGACTGGGGCATTGTCTTCATCAATATTCAAAGCAGTCTTTCCTTCTACTGGAAAACCAAAATATTAAGCATTTCTTTCTTCATGCATACCCTAAATAATACGATTAAATTGCTAATAGTTATAGAGCAATTAGTGGTACATGAATATGTAATGAAAAGCGAAGCTGCACATTGTCGAAGAGATATTTAAATTCCATTTTGTATGTCTTTGAATCTGCTGGGGAGGAAACAATACTGTACTTTGGGTGAGTTTGTGATACATTCTTAGCTGTGAATTAATGGTTTTGGAGATTTATAATGGTAGCTCAGCATCTAATACATGGTAATAAACTATCTTCTTATATTGGTCTCATGCCTTTGTGTGAATCACTAATTGTATTGGAGCTTTGCTTTGGGAGAAATCTGAAATCAACAGGTTTGGCTTAAATAAAACATAATTTCCCAGGAATTAAGCTTCTTTGCTAAATGTCTTGATAAGCTCGTCCATGACAACGATACGGCATCAAAGCTAATGTTCAGAGGGTTCAAGGAGAGGCAGCCTGCTATAGGGGAAAGACCTCTGGCACTGGAGCCTTAGAGAGTCAGGTTTGAATTCCAGTTTCACTCTGGAGCTCAGTTTCCTCATCTGCAAAATGAAAGGAGTAGACAAAAGCACCACTACAATCCATTTGACTTTTATATCCTATGATCCTGTGACCATGAACTACAGAACTGGAGACTGAAGGAGTCTCAGAAGCCATCTAGTCCAACCCCCCTCATTTTGAAGATGAGGAAACTGAGGCACAGAAAAATGATTTGTCCAAGGACACACTTAGCAAGGAACAGAGGGGAGGTATTGATGGTGTGCTTGTACTGGGACCCCAATTCCAAGACCATGTTTCTCCCTAGCCTCAGAAACACTAATCTCTGGCAGTTTCTCCCAGCCCAAGGACACTATGCCTAGCAATTACTCACGGGTGGGCCTCAGCAAAATACTTATCCCTGTCCCTGGTGTAGTTACAAACTGCACCTGAAGGAATTATTAGTTTGAACTGGCTTTCTACTGGGTCATAAAGATACTCATATCCACTGGACTATCTACTAACCTCCCTACCTCATTATCTATATTCTGGACTCCTTATTATATGTATTCTAGACTTAAGACACATGTGTAATATAATAAAAATGACAATCCTACCTAAGCTAATTTACTTATTCAGTGCCATACCAATCAAACCACCAAAAAATTATTTCATAGAGTTAGAAAAAATAATAACAAGATTCATTTGGAAAAACAAAAGCAGGGGAAAGTGGCCTAGCAATTCCACATCTTAAACTGTATTATAAAGCAACAATCATCAAAACTGCTTGGTACTGGCTAAGAAATAGGGAGGTGGATCAGTGGAATAGGTTAAATATGCAAGACACAGTAGTCAATGACTATAGTAATCTATTATTTGATAAACCCAAAGACCCCAGCTTCTGGGATAAGAACCCACTCTTTGAAAAAAACTGCTGGGAAAACTGGAAAAGAGTGTGGCAGAAACTAGGCATAGACCCAAATCTCGCACCATATACCAAAATAAAGTTAAAATGGGTTCAGGACTTAGATATAAAGGCTGATACCATAAGTAAACTGGGAGAACAAGGAATAGTTTACCTATCAGATCTATGGAGAACAGAAGAATTCATGACCAAACAGGAGATAGAGAACATTATGAAAAGCAAAATGGATAATTTTGATTACATTAAATTGAAAAGTTTTTGCACAAACAAAGCCAATGCAACTAAGATTAGAAGGAAGGTAGAAAATTGGGAAAGAATTTTTACAACCAGTCTCTCTGATAAAGGCCTCATTTCTAAAATATATAGAGAATTAAGACAAATTTATAAGAACACAAGCCATTCCCCAATTGATAAATGGTCAAAGGATATGAACAGACAGTTCTCAGATGAAGAAATTAAAGCCATCTATAGTCATATGAAAAAATGCTCTAAATCGTCATTATTAGAGAAATGCAAATCAAACAACTCTGAGGTACCACATCACACCTATCAGATTGGCCAACATGACAAAACAGGAAAATGATAAATGTTGGAGAAGATGTGGGAAAATTGGAACACTAATACATTGTTGGTGGAGCAGTGAAATGTTCCAACCATTTTGGAGAACAATTTGGAACTATGCCCAAAGGGCTACAAAAATGTGCATACCCTTTGATCCAGCAATAGCACTTCTAGGGCTATATCCCAAAGAGATCAAACAAATGGGAAAAGGACCCACATGTACAAAAATATACATAGCAGCTCTTTTTGTGGTGGCAAAGAATTGGAAATTGAGAGCATACCCATCAACTGGGGAATGGCTGAGCAAGTTGTGGTATATGAATGTAATGAATACTATTGTGCTATAAGAAATGATGAACAGGCTGACTTCAGAAAAACCTGGAAAGACTTATACGGTCTGATGCTGAGTGAAGTGAGCAGAACCAAGAGGACTTTGTACACAATAACAGCCATGCTGTGCAATGACTAATATTGTTAAACTGAACCCTTCTCAGCATTACAAGGATCTAAGACATCTCCAGAGGCCTCGGGATGGAAAATGCTATCCACATCCAAAGAAAGAACTGTGGAAGTCGAATCACTATCACTTACTTTTGCCTCCTGTTGAGTTTTGTTTCATCTTTCTGATGGTTCCTCCTATTGGTTTTAATTTTTACTTACAACTTCACTAATGTGAAAATATGTTTAATGGGTATGTAAATGTAAAGCCTATACCAGATTGTTCACCATCTTGGGGAGGGTGGGGGAGAGGAAGGGGAGAAAAATTTTCAACTCAAAAGCATATGGAAGTGATTGTTGATAAATCAAAATAAATTAATAAAATTTTTAAAAAAAGAAAAACACTAAAAAAAAAAAAGACATATGTATACTCCCTACATCTATCTTGTCAAGCAAGACATTGATTGGTGGCAGACTGGGCAACTCTCAGTCAGCCCTGATGGCTAGTTAACTTACTGATGTTGCAGACCTAAAAACCACACCTCCGTGTAGCCCCGCCCCTTCCTTGAGCTATTTCCTGGTGAATTCTGGGTAGAACACCAAAGCAGTAGATACAAAAAGTACATGTTCCTTTAAGAACTGACCACTCCTTAACCACTCCTTCATCCCACCCTGAATCACCTAGTTAGCACATTTGGTACATGTTTTACTATAGTTTATCCTATATAAACTTTAACTGAACCCTATAAGGTCTCAGGTTCCTTAAAAATCCTTGCCTGCTGAAAAGCATTAACAATAAATCTTTGCCAACTTGACTTAAAGAATGCTTGAGTCTGTGAATTCATTCCAGACAACCCTGTTCTATACTCTGGTTTTTGAGGTGTCTCAGCCTCTCAGACCACAACAGTATGAAGTCATCTGACTTCATAGTCTCTGCTTTCCACCTGTACCATGGTGCCTAGGATTTGTTAACCTCAAAAGGCCCTTCCAACTCTTAATCTATGATTCCATCACTATTTCAACTAATTTGTACAAGTGTCTGCAAAGTACCATGGAGAGATAAGTATTTAATCAGTATATAATGATCAAATCATATTTGGTAAGAATTATGGTATATTATAAAGACATAATTAAATTCAACAAGTATCTATGTGTCTAGCTCCCAACAGCAGGTTCAAAGTGGAAGAGTAATGGATGTCAGTACAAATTTTTGGAGCCCAGCCTTCAGCAAGGCCTCAGGGCTCAACTGTATCATATATGTTCTTATCTTCTTCAGTAACATCTTTATTTGTTAATTGCTCTTAAAAACCATTGTAAAATTGGTTAATTCAAAGTATTTATTTTATTTTTAATTTATTGAATAAAACAAGCATTCCATAACAGCATTATAAAAAAAAAAAAGATGGCCACACGTGAAACTGCAAATCTGTTATGTACAACTTGCTATTCCTTTTAAATATATAATAAAGTTTCCATGTAAATTTCTTTTTTTCCCTTTTTTTTTCCTACTCTGGAGATGACTACTATTAGACACAAGTGTGTGTGTATGTAAAATCATCACATCATCTTATATATACTTCTATTTATCATCTCTTTTTCTGGATGCAAATAGTATCTTCCTTCATATGTCCTTTGTAGTTAATTTGGGTATTTACAATAGTCAAAATGACTTATTTGCTCAAAGTTGTTCTTAAAATAATATTGCTGTTAATGTATATAATATTCTCTTGGTTCTGCTCATTTTATTCTTCCTTATTTTGTGTAAATCAATCCATGTTTTTGTAAGATCATGAAGCTCATCATTTCTTACAGCACAGTAGACTTCTAGGTTAATAATAAAATAGGTTAATTTTAAAGAAAATAATAATGATACATAAAATTTGTCCATTATTGGAAACTACACATAGCATTATATTTTAATGTAACTGTTAATACTTATTCAGATACTCATTTATTTGTGTATGTATTTCGTGTTTAATACAAGTACAATTCTGAATAATTGCTTATGGAATTATGCTGTGAATCAAGTATTTCTGAGAATTTTTAACCATATGTATATTACTTTTGTGCTTTGAAAGCATGACAATGCAGTCTCATCTTACTATAGACAGCTGCAATTTCACTGAATCTATTGTTTTAAAAAAGCATGTCTTCTAAAATATAGTTTTTGTTATATTAAATATTTCCCAATTAATTTAAAACATTTAGCCTTCATTTGTTAAAAAAACAAATTAGGTTCCAAATTCTCTCCCTTCTTCATATCCTTCCTCTACTCCTTGAGAAGGCAAACAACACATAAATTATACATGTGAAATCATGAAAAACATATTTCTGTGTTAGCCATTTTTCAAAACACACAGAAAGAAAAAAGAAATAATGTGAAAAAAGTGTATCAAATTGTACTCAGGTCTTCAGTTTTCTCTCTAGAGGTGGAGAAGATTTTTCATCATAGTTTTTTTCAACTGTCTTAGATCACTGATCAAAGTAGCTAAGTCTTTCATAGTTGATTATTATTATAATACTGCTGTTGCTGTGTACAAAGTTCTGGTTCTGCTCACTTCACTCTGCATGAGCTCATATAAGTCTTCCCAGGTGTTTCTGAAATTATTCTGCTCATCATTTCTTACAGCATAATAGTAGAAGTCCATAACATTCATGAAATCATAACTTGCTCAGCCATTCCTCAATTTGATGGATTTCCAATTTCCAATTCTTTACCACTATAAAAAGATCTGCTATAAATATTTTTGTATAAGTAAGTCCTTTTCCCCTTTTTAAAAATTTCTTTGGGATACAGATCAAGTAATGTTATTTCTGGGTCAAAGGGTTTAAAATCTTTAGCCCTTTGAGCATAGCTCCAAATTGTTCTCCAGAATGATAGGTCCAACTCACAACTCTACCAACAGTGCATTAGTGTTCCTATTTTTCCACATCCTCTGTGGTATTTCTTGTTTTCTTTTCCTGTCATGTTAACTAATCTGATAGGTGTGGGGTAATATCTCAGAGCTGTTTTAATTTGTATTTTTCTAATCAATAGTGATTTAGAGCATATTTTTAATGTGACTATTGATAACTTTGATTTTTTAAATTATTTTGAAAATTGCCTGTTTATAACCTTTGAACATTTATCAATTGGAAAAAGAAAAAAAAATATTTAAAAATTTAAAAATAAAATTATAATCTGGGAATTTGGGGATATAAAAATTTTATTTCATCATATTAAAGTGTGTGCATATGTGTATGTGCATACACATATATGTGGGTGTGTATAGATATAAGTATGTATTTAAAAATTAGTTATTCTTTAATTAAAAATCTAAATGTCTTACATATATATTGTCCAAGAGTTGAAATGCATTTAAAATGTTTCTAACTCTGTTGTTTTTTTTCAAACAAATGAGATATCATGTCAAAAATATAAACATTAAAAAAATTAACTTTCTAGCAAAAAGCTTATTTAATCTTTGAGTAGTTTGTGAAAAAATATAATGTACAAGGTTGTATTTGTGAATATTTTTGTGATGTGAATTATATCTGATATACATGATTTTGATCTGATAGTTTAAATATTTTGTTTAACATTTTGCTAGTTTTCTTTGATCAGATCCACATAGGAAGACCAGTCTTAGAAAAATCTAAAAAATTTGGACCTGTGTAAGCCTCACTTCAAATGTATAATCCTGGACAAGTCTTTTAACTGTTCTGGGGCTTTACTTCTTCCTCATTCAAATGAAGGCTTAGGGCTGTTCCAGCTCTAATATTCTCTCAGCAAAAAAGGAAATGCTCCCTGACCTTATTGAGTTGAATTCAACAACTCAACATGCTTATATTAAGCACTTACTGTGGGCCCTAGTTGCTGGGGACAAAAATGTTCCTTTTTCTCAAGAAATTTCCATGTGGAGGGGTAGGGAGAAAATATGCATAAGATAAGTAAGTGCAAAATATATAGCCAAAGTATATTTTTGCAAAATTCTTGAGTTAGGCCCTAAATGAAGCTAGAGATTCTAAGAGGCAGGTGTGAGGTCATGGGAAAGCAAGTGTACCTCCCAAATAGCAGCAGCCGCTGCTGGAGCAGCCAATATTAACAGAGGGATCAGACTTAACAGTGCCAATGTTTATTAAATAGTTATTATGTGGAAAGAATTGTGCCAGTCAATGGGAATATCACAAAAAGTTAAAAAAAAAAACAGCTCCTGCCCTCAAGAAATTTCTATTCTACTGAATAACCCAAAATGTAATAGGCCCTCTTCCCCTGCTGACTAACTTGTAATTTTTAAATTATTGGGTTGTTACTGTCATTGTTTGGGGTGGCGCAACTAAAGGCGACTTTATCTTACATCCAACTTTGACATTTGCCTTGGCATCATGGGAATTCACCCAGCTGGTTTTGTACAGCCCATTTATTTTCCTTCACTATAAACTGGAAGTAATTTTCCAAAAGGTTCAGAATGCAGTAATCTAAGGAACTACATTCAAGTCATGAATGCACTATTTACCGTGAGGCATTACATAAAAAAGTAATGCTGACTGACTGTGAAGACAGAAGAGAAGATGTGAAGGTCCTTTAGTGATATTGAACAACTGAGTTCAATTGTTCCATCAGGGGTGGTAGGTGGGGAATCTTAGAAATAATCTTAATTAATAAAAAAAAACCTTTTCATATTTCTTTTATTTAGAAAAAGTCAACTCTGAGACTAAAAAAAAAGTCATTAGCCCCTTTGCTCATGTTTCAATTGTGAGAAATGATTATGAATAATTAATATTTTGGAGAGATTCAGAGCTCTTCCCCCTCCATTCTTCCAAAGCCCTGACATAAAGTCCAGGTTTTCTCCTCTTGGTCAGACCCCACCTAACCTTGCAATGAATTTAATCTAGGGTAGAGAAGCCCATTGTGCTCAGGCTAGAGTGGTATATACATTCCTTGAATTTGATAGCCTAAAGCTATGGGTGGTCTGACATAGAGATACTTTCCCTATCTACTCAGCCCTTCATTATATAGCCCACCTTGAAACACATTAACCAATTAGATTTGACTGCTGTTCCATGGACCACCTACTATTTTAAAAGGTATATAAACTGTGAGTCCCTGCCATGATTGTCTTTGTCTAAAAGACGTGTCCAAATGACCATCCTTTTATTAATAACCTGCTGGCCATATTAATAAAATGATCAAATTACCCAGAAGCTGTGTCTCTCAAACCTTTTTAAACTCCTTGTTAAGGAACACATATCCTGCAAGAACTCAGTGAACTGGTGCAATGTAAACAATTTACAACGTTAGAGGGAAAAAAAGACACTATAAAGGGTCTTGTCTTCAAGCTAGCCGGAGTTATGACTGTAGAAGAACTGCAGAATCGAACCTGTATGTTGATGCCATAAACAATAAAGCACCACCACCAATAAACCATTAGAAAGTATGAACTCATGAAGATACAGACTTCAGATAATGACCGAAGAAACTGCCAGCAGGACAGATCCCCTGGCTCTAGATCCTGGAAAGAGCATTTAGCAACTTGTAGAACAAGCCAAAAAAAAGGCCTAGTATTGAACTGAATTATTTTAATGAAGGGAGACAATTGGTAGGCAGTAACTTATGGAGTGACTGAGCAATAAAAGATAATTGTTAAACAGTCCTTTAGAAATGTCAGGTCGCATTTCAGATGAGACTCCAGCCAGGCTACTGAATCATGATCTGAGACGGTTATTGCTTCTTGCTGGCCTCCCACTCTCTGCTATAGGTGACCAACAAGCAAAACTCTTTTTAACACGTTTGGAGGGCATAGAATGGAGTTATCCGTCAAGTCAAGTGATTTCAATGAAGTTAGAATTTCTGATGTATTAAAACTCCCCAAATTTCTTTGGGCCTTAGGATAACCGCAACAGCTCTCTACCTTCTGTAAATATTTATTCTGGAGGAGAAATTTTCGCCTATATTAATACGGTTCAAGTCAGCTTTATTTTTCAAACATGAGGAAGGGAAGGGAAGGGAAAGAAAGGGAAAGGAAGAGTAGGCAGGGCAAAGGAAGGAAAGGAAGGAAAAGAAGGCAAGGGAAGGGGTCTGGGCAAGTTATTTTTTTTTCCCCCTCAGAAAGTATTGAAGTCATGCTCTAGACGTTTTTGCTTCAGGATGCTAAAAGCTTGGGTCATTGATACCACCTTCTGGTTGAATTAATACAAAATGCAGGAGGATCTCTAGCCCCTCTCAGATGCCTTGTTGATGAACTGCCATGAGCAATTCAGAGGCAGGGTTGCTGCTCCCCTGAATCCATGTGCGATGTAATTGCTGGCTATGGATGTTGCATACATTCCCCTTGCTATGGCTAACTGAGTCTCTTTTTGTTGTTCAATGACATATGATCGTCTCTTTTCATTCTGACATCGGACTGAAACTTCCAGGACATAGATCTAAGTTAGGCCCAGCCCACAAGACAGAGAAAGAGGGAGGGAGGGAAGATAGGTAGATAGATAGACAGACAAATAAATGCAATATGCTGCAGTAGAACGAACACAAGGTAATCCATTAACATGGATCTGAGGCCCCTTCTGTGCTCTATTACTCTGGATAAGTCATTTAACTTACTTGGACCTCAGCTTCCTATATAGTCGATATAGATAGTAATGCTTGACCTGCTAACTTCATACAGTTATGTGAACCCTGCCCCTTCCACTCCTACAACTTAGTAGATGGTCTTGGAGAATTTCTGGGTCTGAAAAATGTATTATTCTGACAATCTAGTGATAAGCATCTCAAAATCTTAAAATAAGTTCAGACACGTATACAGACAATGTAGTCCTGGGCCTATACTCCACCGTCTTCTGCCATAGGACTACTCATCCACTACTATAGCCTTCAAGATCCCAGGATCTCTCACTTAGCATAATGCAGTAGCCTGGTAATTGTTTTCCCTGCATCCAGACTCCTTTGTCCAATCTATCATCCATACTGCTGCCAGATTGATTTTTCCCAGAGTATAGGTCAGAACATGTCACTTCCTTGCTTAAGAAGCTTTCAGGGCTCTTTATTGCCTATAGCATAAAATATGACGTTTTCTATCAGGCATGTAAAACCCTTCACAATCACAGTATCCAGCCTATCTTTCCAGGATGATTATAAGTCATTCTTTATTTCACAGTTTTCATTACAGCCAGACTCCCTGTTTCATAGACACGATATTCAATCTCCCACTTCCAGGTCTTTGCATAGGCTATCCATTATGCCTGAAATGCTTCTTTCTCTTGGAAATACTACTTCCTTTCAAGTTTCAGGTCCAGGGATACCGCCCATAAGAAGTCTTTCTTAATGTCCCCTAGTTCTTAATGGCCCCTCCAATTACTTCTCATTTAATTTATGTACATATTGTTATTTATTTGTGTACATGTTATTTTTCCTCAGGAGAATGTAAGCTTCTTGAGGGTGAAAGATGTTTTGTTTTTATCTTTGTGTAACATTAGGTCTTGAACAGGCTATGATATAGTAGGCCCTTAAAAATATTTATTGAATTGCATTGAAGGATCCCCACTACCATAGGATGAGGCATCCAAGGAAGATTGTGATGGAGTAGCACATTACATAGTGGCCAGTTAATAAGAAAAGCATATTGACTTGTACTAAATACAAAATATAATACATGTGTATTGCCGATATGTGCATATGCGTGTATATTTGTGTTTGTGTGTATAGATAGAATTATGAAAATTCTATCTTTATTTAGGAAAGAGTACGTAGTCTTACCCTGAGAGTGTTTGTTTATTTACATTTTTATCCATAACATTTTTGTTTGATGTTAGATAACTTTTCAGAATGTAATACTTTTTTTTTTTTACTGCAGTGTGAGCTATAGCCAGAAGCAATGATATCTTATAGTAAATACACTGAAGAAGGAGCGATAAAGAGCTGAAGGAATATTCTGTAGAGTAATTTAGGTAATAAAATGACATTTATAGAAATAGCACAACTATAACATACCATAATGTTACTCCCTACAGATAAAAGATATAGACTTTCATAGTGGTCCATTGGAAGACTCATTAGGAAAACGCTATACCATTTAAAGCAAAAGGATATTCCAGTACTCTGTACATAGGAACATTAAATAACCTTCCCCTCCAATAACTTCTTAAAGCCTAAAGCTTTTCTTGACTTGACCCATTTTTCTATTCATTACCTAGCACCTGTGCAAACCTGCCAGCTAATGATCTGCATACAATTTGCAGGGCTGTCACACACACCTACACATATACTTACCCTGTCCTTGTGAGTTCTCCCCCTGAGAAGACCAACTTCAAAAGACAACTTGCTAAATTACAGGAAAATGTCGAGTTGAATAGCACCCATTCCATTTCCTGCAATGTTGTTCTTCTAAAAAGAAACTTAGAAATTGTCTATCTTCTGCCTCAATGTTAGCTGCCTTGCCCACTGCTGATCAGGGCTCATACCATAGAGAAAAATGAAAGCTCTCATGGCATGAGGGCTTATTTTCCAATTACTACCACTCAGCAAGTGTTTTACCTTAATTTGAAAAAATAGCATGTCATTGAACAAAGACAGTCAAGTGCAGAATCTTGTGTATGCTCCAATACTTCTAGGGAACTGTGATTTCAGTAATGTGGCTATTCCTTCCAACAAAGCAGATAACAAAATCTCTACATCTACCCATCTTTCATAATCCTTGGTCATATCCTCCTCTGTATGCTAAAGGTGCTTAATAATTGACAGGAACTGATTCCTAACACAATAGCTTGAGCTCCATAGAGTTTATTGAAGGGGGTTGAGGGTGGGAGTTGATATGGAAAATAATGTAGTACAGTGGAAAGAGCACCGAACTGGGAGTTAGGAGACTATTTTAGCCAAAAGAGAATGTGCTAGACTCCCCACAATCAATACGTATGTCTTCTATTATACTTTATAAGTGTATATCTCATCTCCCCTACTAGACTGCAAGCTCATTTGGGGTAGGGAATCCTTTATTTTCTTAGTATCCCCAATAGCACTTACCCTTACACATAGTAGGCAAACAATAATTGTTTATTTAATGAATGAATCTTCTCCAAGGATCATCTTGAAAAATATTCCCTAACATGAAGCTAAATTTAGCCAGAAATGCCTATTATTCTTCTGAATGTCTCATTCAATACTTATCCTTCACAAGATTAAATTCTCAAGAGATTTTTTTTTTGGAAAGCCTGAAAATCTTTATCCTTAAGGTAGTCTTTTCTGCAGAAAGTTGGTTGTGCCCTCTTTGAGGACATTCCTGAAGGCATTCAGAAACAGTGAACTAGTTTTGTTTGCTTCTAATTAACCAGCTTGCACCTGTGCTTTGTCACTATTAGAGTAATAACCTTAAAGTGTGAACAAGTTGGTATAATACTTAATTTTTTTTTTATTATGGTGCTGGTTTTCGTGACTGCAGCAAATGATAATGGTTCTGATTTAAAACATGAGAAATCAAAGGCCAGTTTTAATTAGCAAAGAAAGTTAAGACATCATGGGTTGTATACACAGAATAGTGTTTTCAACTTCCCTTCTTCTTCCCTCATGCTCGATCTGTTGATCTGTCTCTTTCTCTTTCTCTTCTCTCTCTCTCTCTCTCTCTCTCTCTCTCTCTCTCTCTCTCTCTCTCTCTCTCTCTCTCTCTCCTCTCTCTCTCTCTCTCTCTCTGTCTTTAATCTCTCCCAGGCAAAGCAGGAAGACTGACCCCAAAATCTCTGTATTATGGGCTCTGTTTTGTCTACTTTCTGATGTTTCAATCTACCAAGACTGCTTAAGATACATAAATGATGGCAAAAAAAAAAACACAAAAAAAAGTAAAAATCATCAAAGCATAAATGTTCTTCAGAAGTCCATTCTGGCTCTAGTACTATGTAACAATCTTTCTGATCCTTAGTTTCTTCATCTGTAAAATGAAGGATTTGGACTAGGTGATCTCTAAGTTACTTTTCAGTTTTAAATTCTATGATCTTTTCAAAGTATTAAAAAATAAGTCCTGGAAAGAACTAATGAAGTGTATGTGAGAGGGAGGACGATCTGAAATTTTATCTTTTTAGAGAATTCCCAGCATAGTTCAATCCCAGGATGTTGCTTGAGGTGCATAGGGGCTAAATGACTTGACCAGACTTGAACAGCTCATTTGATTCAAAGATGAGATTTGAAATCAGATCCTCCTAACACCAGGCCTAGCATACTATCCATTCTACTAAGATGCCTTAATAAATAAAGTATCTATCTATCCATCTACCTATCTCTGGATCATATATATGTATGTAAAGACATATATATGATCTAGAGGTAGATATTAGATATATATATAGGTAGATATAGATATAGATATAGATATAGATATAGATATAGATATAGATATAGATATAGATATAGATATAGATATGGATATAGATATAGATATAGATATAGATATAGATAGATATAGATATAGATATAGATATTCCAGAGCTAGAACATATGTGTACGAGTGTATACAGACACACACACACACACAAACACACACATGCACACACATAGAGAGAAAAAAGCAGAGAGAGAGAGAGAGAGAGAGAGAGAGAGAGAGAGAGAGAGAGATAATTTATTGTCATGCATTAAATTGCTTTTGAATTAAGGTATTGGAAGCCACTATTAAAATGAAAATGCTATCTTGGAGAAATGATGCATTAAAAGCTAATCAATAGCAGCTTATTTTGTACTACATTGTGGAATTATTACTGAAGAAGGGAAGAGAAGATGGACAAATTTGTTAGCGGAGGAGAAAGGAAAGGATTAGAGCATTAAACTTTGCCCATAGAGGATGGGTCTAGGTAAGATTCCAAAGTAGAAGGCAGAGGGAGGAATAAAGTGGCCAAGAAAAATAGATCAAAATGGTTCAGAGATTTAAATTCTCCTATGTCACAATTTGTATCAGAATTGTACCTGAACACAGTTATGGAATTATAGACTTAGAAGGGACATCAAATAGGGATCAATATAATTTACTTCACATAGAAGTAGGATCTTACTTTAAGAGCTTTAACAAGTAGATATCTAACATCTTTTACCTGCAGTATTTGTGTATTTATATATTGCATATTATATATATATATATATATATTTATATATTGCATATTATTTATATATATATATATAATATACATATATATATATACACACACATGCATACACACATATGTGTATGTATATTGTTTCCCTCATTAAAATGAAATTTCTTTGAGGGTAGCAACTGATTCCCTTTTTCTTTGTGTTCCTGGTATTTGGCACAATATTTAGCCTGGCACATAATGGGCCCTTAAATGTTTGCTGACTGATTGATTGATTGCTTGATTGAGGGGGGATTCTGTTGCCAGAAGGAATTTGCCCAATCTTTGTACTATTCAAATTATTGAGAATCTTATTATATCAAAATGACTTCCTTCTAGCTTCCATTCATTAATCCCAGTTCTGCTCTCTGGTGACAACTCTAGTTGCCCTTTGATGTGATAACCCTTCAGGCATTTTAAGGCTGTGGACAAAATGGAATTACTGACTGGGAGGAGTCCTCTTGACAGTCTTCTAGTGCTGCCTCTGGGAGCCCAAGAGACTCAAGAGTACTGAAGCAACTACAGGTCTAACTCTTGAACTTTCTTTTATACCTAGCAGTATATACTTTTCTCAGACTCAGTTAAGTTTCACTGGCAATGAGCAAGATAGGAAAAGGGCTTTTATACTTTTTACTTTCTAGTTTGTCAGAAATCAAGAGACCTCCAGAAGAGTGAAACTGAAATCATATTTCCTATCAGTTGATAAAAGTTTCCAGAAGTCTTTTGTAATTTAAAAACAAAAAACAAAAACAAACACATACAACCTCAGGCTGTTCAGGCTTGAGACTCGTGGTGAAGGGAAGAAAGCACATAATAAGATTTATATGAATTTTGAAGAAACTAAAACAAACAGAAACAGCAGAGAAGAATCCTCTTTGATTTCTCATGAGATCAGAATAGCTTTCAGTATTTCAGAATACAGACTACAAAATTTACAAACTCTAATACTTGGAGTTCATCCCTAAATAATCATATGCATCCACAAGTAAATGCTGTTAGGCCACGTCATTTGTACATCAAAAGAGCAAACATGGAAAGCATTCCAATTTTCAGAAAATTGAATCAGATCAATTCAAGACTCCATATATGTGCAAGTCTCTAAAGCTTGAGATTATCCTTTAAAATTATACTCCAAATTATCAAAGAAAACAGTATGAGCTAGAACATCCTAGTCTTAGTAAAAGTAAATGAGACAGAAACTACAAATTATTACAGTGCCTATCCCCATCCCATCGATTTTCCCTTCACAAAGCTTCTTGATTTTATTACTTTCTTTCCATTCTAACTGCCACCACTTTAGACCAGACACTGATCTCTTTAGGGTTCTGAATTGTTTTAATATCCTTGGAAATGGCCTCCCCTCCTCCTGTCTCTAATTGTAACACCTCATGACATAATATATCCTTCTACAAAGAACTCTTCTTTGATTCTGTCACTTCTCGTCTCAAAAATCACCAGTGCCTCCCAGTTGCCTTTGGGTTAATTTCTGAATCCTGAACTCAACCTTCTTCTTCAAATGTATCTCATATTAACCTTCTAGAGGATCCTTCTGCTCTAGTCAAACACTCTTTCCAAGTGACCAATTGGTACAAGCTATATATTGCAACAGTATAGCTATACGGTGCCGTGGATAGAGCACTGGGTTTAGTGTCAGGAAGACCTGAGTTCAAATCTGCCCTCAGACATAATGAACTCTAGGTTTTCTTTTTTTTCCCTTTGTTTCTTTATTTTGTTTTTGATTTTTAGCAAGGGTGGTATGGTCAGAAATGCGCATAAGGAATATCAAAAAGTAATAATTTCCTTTCATGTTTGCAGGATAAGTGGGTCTAATGGTGTACTTTATTTCATAAATAGTCTTAAATTTGCACACTGGTGATTTGAATATTGTATCTTAGAAGATGGGCTTTGGATTAGCTAACTAGAGTGTGTTTGGTTTTGCTAATTTAAAAAGAAGAAAACAATGATTAGCTAACAGTATTGAGTACTTTCTTTGTGCAAGATATTTCTATATGTTGTATATTGAATGTGAAAATTTTAAAAAAATAAGATACATTGATCTTAAGGCAGTTTGTTTTCTAGTTGGGAGAATAAGCAATATATGCAAAAATATAAATGAAACTAAAAAAAAAAATGATGGAGTCCTTAGGTGCTTGTACTTGGACCCCACTTCCAAGATCATATTTCTCCCTAGCCTCAAGGCATTATTCCTGACAGTTTCCCTCCAGCCCAAGGACCTTATCTCTGGCAATAACTCATGAGTGGGCCCAGTGAGGCAAACTATCTCTCCCTGTTACAAGAACAAGCTGACCTCTGTAGAATTTCCTTTGTATGAACAGGACTATCTTGTACCAGCAGAACTATCAAGTACTGATGCCCACAGTTAGCGTATACAATCCAGAGGTCAAGCTATAGACATCGACTCCCAAAACTATCTCGTTACAGACATAACAGACCAAAAACACATCCCTTAGAAAACCCCCTCCCCTCAGTTTCCAGAAGTGTATGACTCTTGTGAACAAGGTTGTATGTTATCACTTAATTAGCATACTTGGCACATAATTCACTCTTTTTCCTACATAAGCTTTAGCTTCATTGCTGTTATATTGAAAATTCCCTAAGGAGCTCTGCCCACCATGACAGGTTCCTTGAGAATCCTTGCCTGCTGTAAAGCACAACAATAAATCTTTGCCACCTTGACTTAAAGAATGCTTGAGTCTGTGAATTCATTCCAGACGACTCCGTCCTATACTCTGGTCCTTGAGGGAAATCTCTCAAACCTCAACAAAAGAAATTACGCAATATTAGTGGAGTAGACAACAAAGGCTGAAAAAGTTAGACTTTGAACTAGAGTGTTCAGGGAAGGTAGGGGAGCTAGTTCTTAGAAGGGACCTTGGAGGAGAAGGAGATAGGAGTGAGATAAGTACAGAGGAGGGGCCTATATTCAGGTAAATGAAACTTATTAGAAAAATTACAAAGACAGTATGAGTGTTTACATAGAAGAGTAAACAGAAGCTTCTGTCATTAGGCCCACTATACTGGAAAGATTAAGAACAATTATTTGTTCGCAAAGAACAAGATCTGCTATCCCCAGAATTCAGAGTTAAGTTTGTAGAAGAGGGATCAAGACTTAGACTTAAGAAGACCTGGCTTCAAGCACTGTGCCTGACATACCCTGTGTTTCCAGTATTCATTGACTGGCTGACTGATTCCACATCTTTGTGCCCTTAGGCTACTCTAAGTTGTAGAGCTGGTAATGATCTGTGTTGGTAGAAGGAGTTTCCTCACCAAGAGAATCCTATGCCAATGATATCTCAGATGCAGTCTAATTTATAATATATAGCATGTACACATAGTTGTGTGTGTGTGTGTGTGTGTGTGTGTGTGTGTGTGTGTGTGTATTCATATATATATTCTAGGGGTACTCTGGGTATAGGGACAGTCTTTTGGTCCAAGAGCCCTCATTGGAATAAGCTCACTTTTCTTTGTAAAGTCCACCTCTCATTAATTGTTAACCAATTAGAGTTCATTGCTGGCTGATGGAACACCTCTTGTCCAAAGGCATTTAAATCTCAAAAAGTGGCCATGTTCCCTCTCTTTGAAAGAGTGAGAGGAAAGATTTTTTTGTTAATAATATGCTGGCTGTGGTTGATAAAATTGATTATAATTTACCATAAAATTTTGTGAAAATAGAAATAATTGTTGTGTTTCTCACTTCACAGAGTTATTATAAGGAAAGGACTTCCACTTTGAAGGACTATAGAGGGGAGGATGTTAATGAGGATAGATTAATGATGAAGATGAAGATTATGACATGATTTTGCCATTGTCTGATAATTATTAAACCCAGGACTCCAACCCAGGTCTTGGATTCCAAGTTCAGTAGTCTTTACACAGTGGTACACTTCCTGTTTGAAAATGGTATAGGAACTCTGTCACATATTTCTCACTTTTCCTTCTTGTAGTTCTCTTATAATGGGCCTTTTAATCTCTAAAATAAATTTGGCTGTTTTTTGTTTTTCCTCCTTAATTATTCATCACCAATTGTGCATTCATTGTTCTTTAACTACTACCTGCTAGATTTTGGCTTTATAGGTGGATTTCCACATTTTAACACAAGTCCTTGAAAATAGCTTTAATTTCCACTCAGGATTCCAATTCATTAACATTCATGAAACACATCCAATTTTAGAAGTTTTCCTCCTATCTCTGTTTGGAAAACTGGAGCTGTTTGGAATGCTGGGACTCAAGATATGAAATGCTAGATCCTCAAAGTTCTGCATTCTAAAATGAGGCTAGGTAGAAGCAATTATAAGTAATATCTAAACATATAGTTTCTCAAAAATAACAAACTTTGAGTTCATTAATTCATATTCAATAAAATCTTCTTTACCTGGTTTTATCATTGTCTACAACGCTATAGAAGGCTTCACAATTCTCCTAACAGTAAGATTGGATGATCTCTAGGCTCCTTTTCTAGCTCCCAGAATTGCTAATGTATCTTTTTATTTTTTTAACAATACTTTTGACTTTTATTTTAAGTGAACACAGTATTTGCAACAAGGTTTTACAGCCACACAACAATCCTATCCGCTTTACAGCAAAATACTATGAATAGATACAGAATGATTCTTCATGCAAATTTTGGTTGTACACTGAGTAACACATTTAAAATTTAATGTATATATATATTTCTGCATTATTCACCTGTTAAGTTTATATTTTATTGTAAATAGAAATGTTTTCCAAGAAAATATAAGAAACTGATAATTCACAAATTATAACTATAGCTTCTGGTCTACAACAGATCTAACTTCTCAGTAAGTATTTCTACTCAAGTATATACATTTATAGCTTTAAAAATATGCATTGCTTTATATGAATTGTGAAATGCTGTTCCATCTATAAATAGCTTTTGTTTTGACCCAGTTTGGTATACATACATGTTAAACTGCTAAAAACAGTTTTGACCTTGAAACTTTGGTTTTCAGCTTTCCAAGAAAGAGTCACATGGAATATACCAGACCAAATATTGCTAATGAAGATTGATTATAAAAATGTCAATCACCCTAGGGTTGGGTGGTCTCATCCACAACAGTCTGTTCAATGGTCCATTTTGCTGAAAACCATGAGAACTTAATTTTCCATATTTTCTCTCTCCTTACTTTTCAGAACTATTCTTTTAAATAAGTCCTTGATGCAGAGGTAGGCAGGTAATTTCACAAACCTGTTGGCAAAGGGAAGCAAGAAGGAAATGCCTTATGAAAGTACACATGCTCTTCTGCCATAGTAGTTTATAAAAGAACTTTACCTATGTGGATGTTTACGTGGAAATGATAGTAACTTACATAACTGAAATTATGTTTCGATAGCAAAAAAGTCACAGATTTCTCTGCATTTAAAAAAAAATCAAATTGAGGTTAGCTTATTTCTCTCTATCCCATCTGCCTTTTGGAATGCTGTCAACACAATTTTGTTGTACTTACAGTTTTTAAAATTTGCCACCAAAGGTATTCTGTTGTTTTAAATAAATTAATTTTGTGATAGTATTAAGCTAATGTTATGTCTTAGGAAAACATTGAGTCATTATAGCATCGAAGATATAAAGCTGTATGGGACCCTAGAGGTCATCTAATCCAATTCCCTCATTTTACAGATGGGGAAGATGAGATCCAGACAGAATCAGTGATTTCCCCATGGTGGACAAGCCAAAGTTTTATTTAATTTAAGCATAGAAAATAGCATGAATTTCACAAATAAGAGGGAGCTTTATTGTGAGAATCAATGCATTAAAATATGTGAAGTGTTTTACAATCCTTAAAGTGTTACATACATGGTATTATTATCAATATTATCATTACTATCATCAAAGATGCATGAGTCAATACAGAGAAAATAAGTTTCTGCTAAGGGAATTCAGATAATAATATTTATAATAATAATAAAATGTATGTAACATTTAAGGATTTCAAAATACTTTACATATGTTAACTCATTCATCCTCACAACAATACCTTAACTTATCTTCCCTCATGATTGTAAAATTCACATGATTTCCTATGCTTGAACTAAATAAAACTTTACTTTGCTCACCATGGGGAAGTCACTGCCTCAACCTCACCCTTAGACTATATGGTTCATGGTCCCTGACAACTCTTAAATCATTGATGCTGTAATGACTGGATGTTTTCCTAAGACATATCATTACCAATTCTCAGAGCTAGAAAGGTCCTTGGAGATCATCTAGTTTTACCCTTTCCTGTATTGTGAAGCTTTCTACAGCATTATAGACAAGTGTTGAAACTAACAGAAACACCATTAATCCTACTTTTCTTCTTTCAATTGTAGGTTCACATGAATGCTAGAGTGCTTAACAATAGGCAAACGTCTATGTTTATCTAGAACAGGAAGATGATAGGGAGTGGGTATGTTCAAGAAACAAAAACTGAACTTGAGAAAACGCAAATTGAATCAATACCAATTGTAAATTTTTCTACAATTTTTCAATCCTACCCCCAAGTTTACTTTAGTCCAGATGACAAGTAAGGCCATGTAATCAATACTTCCAATATTTTGTAACCAAAAGACAAAAACAAAACTATCTATATGTTTACATATACAATATACACATGCATATATGTATGTATGTCATGTATATATACATATGTGTACAAATATGTATATATAATGTATAATAATATATGATATATTTTATTATATAATATATATATATATATAATATATTTTATTATATTTCATTATATATAATATATATAATAATATATAATATATTTTATGTTTCTTTACCTGCATATTATATATTTTTGTGTATCTATATTATACACATGTATGTGCATATTTGTATGCATATATCTGTATGTGGGTGTATTTGATATTTGTTCCATGCTTTATAACTCATAAAGTACTTCCATGCAAATGTGAGTGCTTCTTTTGAGCCTCACAACACTGCAAAGCCCCTGAAGCCAGTATGAATCCCATTTTAATGATGAAGAAATTGCCCTTCTGGGAGTTTTAAAAGACTTGCCCCAAGTCACTTCTTCAGTAAAATGGTAGAGCCAAAAATTGAACCCAAGTCTTCTTATTCTTAGTTCAATGATAGACAAAAGATCTATGGAGGTAATAGGGGAAATAACTATATTTATCTTGAGTGCACCCAGAGTAAACTAATCAAAATATAGCACCACCACTAGAATTTGTTCTTGCCATTTTACTCTTTCAATAATTTGTCTTTGTTACAGTCTTCCATTTTATTCTTCTTTATCTCTCCTTTTTGATTAATATAACCTATTTTCTCTAATTTCTTCTTGTAGTTATAAACCCTAAGAGTCTGTCAATTTCTTAAGACCAACTATTTGAAGATCAAAAGATATGAATAGAAATTTCACATTTAGTGAATGAATAAACTTCACATTTTAAAAGGACTTAAAATTGCTAAAAACTTAGGGCTTAAATTTTATGGTTTCCCATAAAAACAAACTTTCTAAATTATTTAGTTAGAAAATATTTTTTTCAAGGAGACAGGTTGAAATTTGAGATTGTCTATTTCATAATGATTTTTCAGTTCCGTGGAATAAGTTCCATTTCTTTAATAGTTTAGAAGCAACTTGGGGTAAAACACAGAGATTAAAGAGAAGCCCTGACTGATTTCTATATAGCAAGGGTTCTTAGCATTTTTTTCCTATTGTCATGGAGTCCTTTGGCAATTTGGTTAAGTCTATGGACCTTTTCTCAGAAAAAAAAGAATGTTTTTAAACACATAAAATAGAGGATTATAAAGGAAGCCAAGTAAATCGAATGTGGTTAATAAAGTATTAAAAAAAAAAAGATACTAGTTCATGGATCCCATGTTAAAACCCCCAGATATAAAGGTATAACTATTGGTTAAATTTATTGCCTTTCATGTCACTAGAAGACAGAACAAGTCTTGAGTTCTCCGTAATGACTAAAAAGTAGAAATGAAAGAACAGGGAAAGATAAGAAATTGGGTTTCTGGAGGGAAAAGTGACAGAAAAGTCTCTAGCTTATGTTCTAAATATGCAGATTATTTACTAATTTTTGAAGCAATTTGATTTTTATCCTCAACAACAAAAATATATCAACATGGTCAAATCCATACTTAGCTTTGGTGCAATCAGTATGCGAAGCTTCCGTTTCTGCCAAAGTATTAGAATACTTTGTTCTCAGGCTGTACTGCTCTCACCCAATTTTTTGGTTTTTACTTCTCCCCTCTTTTTTTTTTCTTTTTTGGCAAAGGATTAAGGCCACATCTTCTTTCACAAGTTTTTTCACCTTTCATGTAAAAAGTCCACCTCTCCCCTCACTGAGATCTCTCTCAGGGTGTTTGGACTTATGGACTATTATTGAGTACATCTGAGGTTCTTCCTGAAAGCAGAACCCCGCCCAGTTATCTAGTAAAATTTGGTTAGTCTCAACCAGTTATCTCCAATTTAAGTAGCCTGTTGGTTTTATGTTTATATCACTGACACATTGCTACTATTTCTATATCTTGGTTTCTCTCCATAAAGAGACCAAGTCACCTATCTCTATGTACCACTTCCTTACATGTATCATCTTCCCCTACTAGAATATAAACTCCTTGAGGACAAGTTATATTTTACTTTTGTATTTTTAGCCCCAGCACTTGGCACATTTTAAGTACTCATATATGCTTTAAATTCATTGATATATCTCCTATTGGGGCAGCTAGGTGGCACTGTGGATAGAGCACCGATGCTGGATTCAGGACAACCTGAGTTCAAATCCGACCTCAGACACATAACACTTACTAGCTGTGTGACCCTGGGCAAGTCACAGAACACCATTGCCTAGCTGAAAAAAAAAAAAATATATATATATATATATGTATATGTGTGTGTGTGTGTGTGTGTGTGTGTGTGTGTGTGTATACATCCTATCAAAGGGCTCTAAAATGTTCTAGAACATTTCTTGAGGACTATAAGGATGAGGTGATATAGATAGGCTGAAAATCCCTGCTCTGAGTAGCCCATCTGTCTATTCAACAACTTTTTTTTTACTAAATAAATGAACTACTCAAAACAGATCTCACCTACACCTCACAGCTTGTGCATGACAAGAACTGTCATGAAACCTTTTATTCAGATGAATGTGTGATGGGATCAGTCCATTGGGAAAGAGGATTTAATCTCAGGTCTCTCCTGATTCCACGTTCAGTCCTCACGACTATAACCTATAGTCTCATTTACCATTGACCTTGCAACAGGGAGTCCCTTCAAGCCAACCAATGATTCTTTCCCTCGTGGAGGAATAGAGCAAGCATTGAACAAAAAGTCTGGGATGCAGACGGGGCTGTGCCATCAGTTGTGTGACCCAGAACAAATCACTTCCTCATCTATAAAATTAAGGGCTTGAATTATTTTGTTTCTAAGGTTTCTATCAAAGCTTTAAAAAAAATAACCTATAGCTCTAATTTGTGAGCTTCAAAATATTCTAAATTCTTGGAGAACTCATTACAGTGAGAACTCAACACATGTGTGTTAAGTGGGAGACTTTGTGCTGAGTTTTCAGTCCTTCATTTGAGTCTCTTCAGAAACAGAGTAAAGACCTAAATCTAACTTTAAATCAGACTTAGCTTACTGAAAAATTTAAGATTTTGTTAAAGAAGTAGCATTTGAGAATTTCCCCAGAAGTATTCTTTCTTCATTTTATTTACTAAGATGAAGACAAAAGAGCTGTAAGTCTTTGGAACTGGAAGGCTTTGACTAGCTACAGGTAACACAATAATCCTTAAAGCCGAATATACCCCAAATGAGAGGCTTTGTGCTCAACATGCCTTTCTAATTATGTACCTTCTCTCAGCAGGTAAACTTGTAGTAATAACTAGATGACGGAGGGGAATAGCAGGAAGAATAAATTGCTTCCTTCACTAACTGTATGTTTCTAGTTTTTTTTTCCTATCATTATTATCTTTTGGAAAAAACGCAGACTAGAAGTGATATGCATAACCTAGCATATACAGTAGCCACCAAAGTCACAAAACGGGATTTAATGAACCAACCTTGAAAGGAATCTTTCCACATCATGTTAGACGTTCTATTATTAGTTCCTCAAGAAGGGGGAAAAAAGCATTATTTATCCATGAAATATAAAGGAACCAGAGTCCAATGTGTATCTGTGTAGAGATATACGCATACACATACACATGTGTAGGCACACACATATGCACACACACATAGGTATATGTGTCATGCGCACACAAATAGGCATATATATATATATGTATCATAATATATAAATATATATAATACACACATATACACACAAAAAGATAAATCATATTTCTTTAGAAAATATTTATGTTATAGATTATATATGTATACACTCATGCAAATATGATTATACATATGTATATAATAGACACACAATATATACATAGATATATTATATACAGATATATACAAAATAGCATATATATGTATATATATGCATATATAATCTGTAATATAAATATATTACATAAACAATTATCTATCTTCATATATGTATCTATTATTTATGTGTACATATATACATACAAAAAGATAACTATTCTAATATTACTATAGGAAAGGTATTAGAGATATATATGGCCACATGATCATAAAAGTTTTATTTGAAATTATTCTAGAAAGGTAGAGGGTGTGTGTGTGTGTGTGTGTGTGTGTATGTGTGTGTATTTGTGTTTGTGTTTGGTGAAAGGGTCTGGGGAAATGGAATTTCAATTTCATCATTGGATACAACTTGCACTGAATTTTGAAGAAGTAAATAATCTTTAAGTAAACAAAGATATCCAGGGAAACTCCTTTTGAGGGATAAAGAACCTCTCATTTCACATAATATACACACATCAACAAATTCCTCTTATGTTTAGGGACCATTTAAAGGATAAGGGATGCCCAGCATCCTTGTACATGCAAAGCACAATTTCCAAGGCAAACTTAAAATATCCAAAGCAGAATAACAAACACAGCAAAAACCAAGAGGGTTAGTTTCAGCCTAAAGAGAGTTGGTGTTTGGAAATCAGGAAAGCGAGAAGCAAAGCTATGGTGAATAAAGCTGGCAATATGAAAAAGAAAGAACTAAGGCAACACATTTATATTGCAGTCATAGAAATAAAAATGTTTGCAAAATGCTTTGAGCATCTAGTAAGCTTGTGTTTATCCAGAATCCAAACAGCTGCAAAGTCCACATAGCCAGAGGTTGTCTTTTTTTCCTTGTTCTAAGCACTTTTTTTTAAAAATAGAGAAACAAATGGCAAGCAAACAAATTGATGAGAACAATTTTTTTTTTCAAAAATCTCACTTCCAGGGCATGTCATTGGGTCAATATAGATTCAGCTCAATTTTCTGCACTTGTGAACACCACAGCACTGTAAAACAGTAACTGCTAATTATGATAGTGACCTTGCCAGATCTTGAAGCTCTTTCTGAATTATCAAAGAGAATATATTTGATATAGTTTCATTGTTCATGTATTTTATTATACATGTACTTTTAATATTTGTAGGTTAGTAATCTGCAGGCAGTAAGGATGGTAATGTTCAGTTAACTAGAACATAGGGAGTCCTCTCTTTTCACCACTTTGCAAGTCACTGCTTATTCAACATTGTCCAGTTTATTCATTCCATTTCCTTTTAGGGTTAATCAATGCACTGTGTCACCTGGTGGGAAAAGCCAGAAACTGTAGAGAAATTTTTGAAAACAGTGATTTCAATCAGCTCTGAATATAGCTCTCAAGGTTAAGAGAAAGATTTTAAATGCTTTCTACAGGGAAATTTACCAAGAGGAAGACAAATTCATCCTTTCAGACTTCCTTGCACAACTTTACCCCTACTTCCGTAAAAGAACTAGGGAACCAAGATTGTTTACCACTTTATCAGGCCATTTTAAATAGCAGGAATTTAGAGCCAACTAAACATTTAACAATAAATATTAAACCTAGATAAAAATGGCATAATACATCAGAATTGTTTTTATTTTCTGCATGTGAATAATCTCAATGAATGTGAGTTGCTTGTCCATTGACTGATGCAATTCAATTCAGCACATATTTATTGAGTCCTGATTGCATGCAAAGCACTGTCCCAGAAGTTAGAGAGATAAAAACAGAAACAAAAGTAGGATCCTGCCTTTAAGAAGCTTAAATTCTACTGGAGGATAAAAGGTGTGAACAGATAAGTATTTATAAGATAGCTGAGGAAACAATGAGGGGAATGAGGAAAGATTTAAATTAAGGTGACCCAAGATAGGCCTTAAAGGAAGCTAAGAATTTTAAGAGGCAGAATTGAGGAAAGGGCATATTCTGATGAGGAGGGAAAAGCTGTGCAGAAGCAACTGATAGAAAGTCAAACATGGAGAAGTGAAAGCAGTTAGTTTGGTTGGAATGTAAAATATGTGACATGGAGTCATGTGAAATAAATCTGGAAAGGGAGGTGAAAGCTGGACTGGCAAAGAATAAGGAAGAAGTGATATAGAACAAAAAGAGCTCAGAATCTAGTGTCACTATCTTTGCAATCTTGGGCAAGCCATTTCACTCTTCAAAGCATCAGTTTCCCCAAGAGTAAAGTGAGAGCAATAGGCTAAATGATCTTTAAGGTCACTTCAAGCTCAATTTCTATGATTCTATGAAATGCAAGTTGAGAAATTTATATTTAACCTTAGAGGCAATAGGATGCAACTATTATTCTTCAAGTAACATGGGCAGACCTGTGCTTTAGTAATATTATCATTAGGTAATTACATTATTATATCATATTATATCATATTATATTATATTATATCATATCATATTATATCATATTATGTTATTATGACAATTTGGAGTCAGAAGACCTGGATTTGAAATCCACTTCTGCTATTTACTTACCTGTGAAGCCTTGGGCAAATCATTTAGCTTCTCAGTTCCTTATTTGTTAAGTGATAGGGATGGACTGTGTGGTCTCTTTGGTCCTTTTTAGTTCAAATCTATAACTCTACATTCTATTAACTCTAGGATGCATTAGAGAGGGAAGAGACTAGAAGAAAATACAATTAGGGGGTTATTGGAGTCATCCAGGTATAAGGGATGATGGCCTATACCAGGGCACTGGCCATGTGAATGGAGAGAAATGTGAATATGAATGGGGCTCAGAGATATTACAGAGATGTAATCAGCAAGACTTGGCAATGTACTGAATATAGAGGGTGAAATGGAATGCAAAATTGAACCTGGGTAACTGGAAAGATGATAGAGCTCTGAAAAGTAACAGTAAAGTTTGGAGGATGGGCGAGTGTCTTGGAAAAGATGGTGATTTTTTCTTTTTTATATGTTGATTTTGAGATGCCTAACAGCATTTATGAAAACTTACTGTGCTAGGCACCAAGGATACAAAGAAAGGCAAAAGAATGGTCCCTGCAGTAAAAGGGCTCATATTCTATTGGGGCAGACAAATATAAATAGCCAGGTACATGAAGAATATAAAAAGGGTAGATGGAAAGTCATCTTAGACAGGAAGATAACAATAGTTGGGGGACCAGGAAACACCTCCTCCATAAGGTAGGATTAGAGTTTACTCTTAATTGAAACAAAGGAAGCTAAGAGGTAGAGGTGAAAAGGGAGAACATTTCAAGCTTGACGGGAAGCAAGTGAGAAGTGGCTGAGATAGGAGATGGAGCGTCCTGGGTAAAGAATAGCCAATGGCCACTGTAGGTAGACCACAGAATGTGTAAAAAGGAGTAAAATTAAAGAAGATTGGAAAAGTAGGAAGGGGCCATATAGTGAATTTTCAATGTCAAACAAAGCATTTTATATTTAATCTGTAAAGTAATAGAAAGTGTCAGGAGTTTATGAGTGGGAAGGTGACTTAGATCTATGTTTAGGAAAATTATTTTAGATTTGAGAAAGGATGGACTTGAGTCAGGGAGACCAATGGGGAAGTTATTGCAATAATCCGGATGAGAAGTGGTGAAAGCCTGAATAGGACTGTGGTTGTGTGAGCAGAGAAAAGGGGTCATATTGACGATGTGAAGGTACAAATGATGGCATTTGACAAGGGATTAGATATGAAGTTAATGTGAATGATGAGTTGAGGATATCACTGAGACTGTGGATCTGAGGGACCTGTGAGGATAACAGTTCCCTTGGTAATATTATTGAAATTCAGAAAAGAGGGGATATGAGTTGTGAGTGGAAGAAAATGACTTCTGTTTTGGGTTTTGAGTTTTGTTGAATTTGAGATGCCTGTGGGACATCCCTAGTTTATGTTAAGTTTGAGATGCCCATAGGACATTCATGATTGTGTTTTTACTGACAGAAGGAGACAGGAGAGTGGTTTAGGAGTCATTTCTGAGTCAGCTATCTTTGTATAGTTAGACTATCAACTTGGAAGAACAGCTGTTGATACCAAAAACTAAGTTTGAGAGGTGAAAAGGGCAGTTGGTTATATGAGACTATAGGCCTATAGAGAAACTAGGACTGGATATACAGATCTGGAGAGGCAGCTAGGTGATGCAATGGATAGAGAGCTGGGCCTGGAGTTGGACTCATCTTCCTAAGTTCAAATCTGGCCTTCAACACTTACTAGCTGTGTAACCCTGGGCAAGTCATTTAACCCTGTTTGCCTCAGTTTCCTCATCTGTAAAAATGAGCTGAAGAAGGAAATGGCAAATCATTCTAGTATCTCTTCCAAGAAAACCCCAAATTGGGATAGGACTGAAAAATGATCAGAAAGCAATATGGATCTGGCTATCATCTACATAAAGATGTTAATTGAACCTATGACAATTGATGAGATCACTAAATAAGATACAATAGAGTGAAAAGAAAAAAAGGCCCCACAATAGATCCTGGAAGAAGGGGGACATCCATGGAATTTAGGGAAAGGTATTCAACAAGTCCTTAATTATGTGGGAATATAACTCAGAAGAGAGACCAGGATAGATCTTTAGATCAAAAATACAAATTCATCAAGATGCTAATTTAAACCACAGGACTTGATGAAGTCATAAAGAGAGAGAGAGAGAGAGAGAGAGAGAGAGAGAGAGAGAGAGAGAGAGAGAGAGAGAGAGTGTGTAGAAAGAGAAGAGTGCCTAGCATAAAGCTTTTTGAGATACCCATGATTAAGACATGGTAGATTGATAATGAAATCAAGAAAGGAGAACTAGAAAGAATAGTCAAACAGTGAGGAATCCAAACAGGATTTCTCCAACAGGAGACAGTAGGGTTCCAAGGGTAAAAGAGAATATATTCTATTGATATTAATATTGATGTTACTATTGAGACATCTTAATATAGGCATTACATGAATCCCGATGATATAAGCTGCAGGTAAATGACAGGATGACACACAGCTTCTCGGACATAAATAAGAGTTGAAAATGTTGGTATTAGTGTGTATCCAAAGACCATGATAAAAATTGCCTCATGAAATACTTAGTCATCTTGCCCTTAGAATGCTCTTTTACACACATATACACACACACACACACACACACACACACACACACACACACCCCAAGACCAACAAGACTATAATTGCAGCTTGTAGTAGAGAATAAAAAGGTAGAGAAACTCTCCAAAGAACTCAGTGTTGTTGTTCAGTTGTCTTAGTCATGGCTGACTCTTCATGACTCCATTTAAGGTTTTCTTGGCAAAGGTACTGGAGTTGCTTGCTACTTCCTTCTCCAGCTCATTTTACAGATGAGGAAACTGAGGCAAAGTGTTAAGTGACTTGCCCAGGGTAGGTCAGATTTGAACTCAGGACTTCCTCACTCCAGAACCAGAGTTTTATCCAATGAGACACTTAGCTACCCTGCAGAACTTACTAAGACTCTACAAACTAAATCAGTATGTACTTTACTATTCAATAAGTTCAATGCAATTGTGAGCTCAGAGGAAGACAATGAAACAGTCTTGTAAAATATGGTTGAGAATCAAGAGAAAAAGAGGCCAAAGCTATGTAGACTGTACAGCAACCTTGTCCCTTTATAACATGAATATTTCCTTTAAGAAGAAATTTAGGAGTCATTGGAAATGATGACCAACTATATAAAATCATAAAATAAAGGGCAGCTAGACGGTACACTGGCCCTGAAGTCAGGAGGACCTGAGTTCAAATTCAGCCACAGAACAAACACTTGACACTTACTAGCTGTGTGACTTTGGACAAGTCGCTTAACCCTAATTGCTTAAAAAATTTTTAAAAAATTTAAAAATCATAAAAGAAGAATGAAATTGATTGTGTTTTTACTGACAAAAGAAGGCAGGTAACTAGTTTAGGAGCCATTTCTGAGTTAGCTATCTTTGTATAGTTAAACCATCTCCTTGGAAGAACAAAGGCTGATACCAAAAACTAAGCCAATTTCTCTAAAAACATTTCAGAATAGGGGGAAGGGAGAAGGGAAAGGAATAAGCATTTATATTACATTTACCACGTGCCAGGCACTGTGCTAAGCTCTTTATACCTATTATCTCATTTGATTCTCACAGTCATCCTGTGATGTGGATGCTGTTATGATCCTCATTTTACAGTTGAGGAAACTGAGGCAAACAACATTTGAGTGACTTGCCCAGAATCACACAGCTAGTAAGTATCGGAGACTGTTTTTGAACTCAGGTCTTCCTGATTCCAGGCCCAGCGCTCTGCCTACTATGCGATTGAGCTATCAATGAAAGTGAATATAAATACAATTAACTAAAGATGCAAAACATCTGTGAAGATTTTTTTTTTTTACATCAAACTACTTTCTCCATCAATGACAAGGAGATACCACATTTGGACTACACCGGAAATAAAATAATCACCAGTGTTTTGTCCAATGAAATAGAAACAGCATTGAAGAAATCAGACAGGAAGGGTTCTTGACTAGATCAAATATACTCGGAGGAGGGCTATTCTATGATGTAATTCTGAAGGCAATTATTAATCAATTATCAAGCTATCTGAAAGAAGAGAAGATACACACATAGAAGGGGCAATCACTAATACTATTCTTTGCAAAATACTATTTATAATATAACAATAACTATTAACCTATAAACCTATTTTCTCATCTATATAAAGTCTTTCTGAGAATGATTTAAGCACATATAGATGGCATTGTCGATGAGAATATGAGCTGGGAAAAGGTAAGCTTTCATTAATGATATCTCATAGAAGACCATGGAACCTTAGAACTGACTGATAAAAAGGTGTTTTCCATTCACATGTTATGATCATAAAAGACAGCTTGAAAGATGCAACAGCAGAAATAATTCTATGATTCTTGGATTACTGATACAAAGCAAAGTTTTAGAAAGGGAGATAAATACTCACTAATTATGTTTACAACTGGCATTCATGATACATTTCATAGAGTCCGATTGGAAAATGGATTTCCCATAGATGGTGAAGACCTCTGTATGAAACTGTCTAAGAAGGACATTGTGCTATTTATATCAAGCCCTGAATATTGCAGAGGTTCTTGAATCAGATTGATAATCTATAACAAACTGAACTCAAGGTATTTAAGCCTAGCGTAATGAAATAAAGGATGAAGAATTCCTACTGTTCAGAATATGATATACCTTTGGATGGACAGTGCATACAGAACTGGTCCATCAATAAATATATCAGAAAAGGATAATGCACAAGACCCAGAAATGAAGAAGAAGAAATCAGGCTGGATAATATTTGGGAAATTTAGCACTTTCAATGGCTCCAAGCTTCTCCTTGACACAAAAGTCCATCTTTTTACCACCTAACACATCTCTAGTGATTGTGTAGGGTTGAGAATCATAGAGTAACATGAACTATGAGGACTTAAAATTACTAGTCATCCAGAGAGTAGTCAAATGATTTGTTGTTCTGTCATTTTTCAATCATGTTCAATTCTTTGTGACACCATTTGGAGTTTTCTTGGTAGAGATAATGGAGTGATTTGTCATTTCCTTTTCCAGCTCATTTTACAGATGAGGAAACTGAGACAAACAGGGTGAAACGACTTGCTTAGGGTCACATACCTGGGGCCACGTACGTCTGAGGCCAGATTTGAACTCACAAAGATGAGTCTTTCTCAGCACTCTATCCCCTGTATTACCTAGCTGCCCAAGCTACGTGCATGCTATTATCAACAACATAGGTGATAAATAGTTGACTTGTGATTTAATTGATATAGGCAACTCTAGGGTGAGGGAACCCCCTTCACCAATTCAGGCTGGCCAGTTGTCTGCACTTTAAAGCCTTATAGAGCTTCCTGGGGCATTGGAAGTTTCAGTGATTTGCCCAGGTTCACACAGTCATGTATCAGACATAACTTGAACTTAGGCCTTCCTGGTTTCAAGGTCAGATCTCTATGTACTATATATGTAATGAAACTAATAAGTAGTATGAAAAGATCATCAAAGAGTTGCATGGCCAGAAAATGCAGTGGGATCATCAATATGGTGAAAGTAAGAAATAACAGATGTACATTCCATGTACATCTCATGAAATAGTCATCTTGCCCTTAGAATGCTCTTTTACTATGAAATAAATGCCAATGCTCTCCATACTTTTTTGATTATGCACTTCTGTCAGTAAAGAATTTTGAGCACATACCCCAATATGTATATTTTTACTTATTTATGAAGTGTATGTGTGTGCTACTATATTAATAATTATGTACCTTATGAAACTTCACAAAATAGAAATTCATAAAGGATGATAAAGACAAAAATGAAGTAACATTTGACCCTAAAGTTAATAGGGAACCACTGGAGTTATTGAATAGGTTAGTGACATGGTCAGACCTATATTTTGAGAAAAATCATATTGACAGCTGTGGAAAATGGATTGATGAATCCTGGATAAACAATTAGAAAGCTATTACATAAATTTATATGAAGCAGATGATGGCCTGAATTGGGATCTTTTCTGTATGAATAGAAGGTAGATAACACAAATAAGTGATTTTTTTTTTCTGGAAGAAAATAATGACAAGATTTGGCAATTGAATGGACACGTGACAGAGAATGCTGTATTTGCCCTCTTGACTCAAGTTAAAGCAAAATCCTGGGCTTAGAAATTTCTAAAAAACTAATTGGCATTCAGGAAGCTTAAATGATCAAGATCTTTATTATTATGTGATGCTGCAAGTAGGCAAACAAAAATTATATATAAACATGCCCTATTTTGGCAATATAAACAGAGGTTTTTCCCCACAGATGCAAGAAAATTAACTCAGTACAAGGGTGAGGGAAATGTGTCAGGGAGTAAACACACTCAGAGTTGGGGTTTAGGCAACAAAATTATATACCTTAAAAATGGAGTTGGTTGACAGCAGGTAATCGGTGCTGGATATGGGAGGGGGCAGTCTTAACTAGATCCCAGATATGACAGAGAAGTTCTTGGGGGCCACTTATTGATGTCAGGCTTCAGTAAAGCTCAGGTAAGCTCTTTTATTGGGATCTGAAACTGGAGGACAATCTACTGTTATTTCTCCAAGGCAATAGGAGAATGACTTAAGAGGGTGCAGCCAGTGAAGAGTCCCAACCAATCAAAAGCTGTAAGTCTTCTCTGCCAAGGAGAGTGTCTGCTTTTGCCTATATACTTTTTTGTTTTTGTTTTGTTTTTGTTTTGTCAAGGCAATTGGAGTTAAGTGGCTTGACTTGCCCAGGATCACACAGCTAGTAATTATCAAGTGTCTCATCTGAGACCAGATTTGAACTCAGGTCCTCCTGACTGCAGGGTCAGTGCTCTATCCACTGTGGCACCTAGCTGCCCCTGCCTATTTGCTTTTATGAGCATCAGGATCATTTCACCTAGGTGACTCCATGTTAGAGTCCTATCATTTTAACTGTAACATCAAACTATAACTGTAATATCAAAAAATATAAAATTTACAAGTATCACAGCGAATAAGGAGTCAAAGATGAAATGAGGATGTGAACCTGGTGACTGAAAGGATGGCAGTGACCTCAAAAGAAATATGGAATGGAGTGATGGATTTTTTGAGGGTAAAGGTAATGAGGTCTGAAATGTAGATCACAACTCATCCATGTCTACCTAGTGATTTACTTTGTGACTTACTCTGTCCTATCAAAATTACAAAGATAGAAAACGTCTCTTAGTCATTAGACATGATGGGGAGGGAAAAGGGGGGAGATGAGATTACCAGGAGGAAGTAGGTTTTGCCAATGATACCTCCACAACTACTGTTAGATTATTATCATAATGGAGGATATAAGGGTTTCAGAAAGGGGTGGAGAGAAGGGATAGAGTAAGAGAAGGATAATGACTAGAAGCAGACATAGTTGTGTTGGAAAAAGACCCTATTATGAACTACTGATCAATGGGATATGAACAATCTTTCTACTTTTCCTTGATTACACCCCACTTTGGGGACCTGCCACAGAATCTCACTTTCACTGATTTAGAGGAAAGTCCACAGTTCACTGAATGAACTCCATGTGGAGGGTTTACAGCAAGACACGGACAAGAGTCACATAGGATAGGAAGGCAGTGAAATTACTGAGTCACTGAACCTCTGTAGTACATGCAATTTATGGCTACTTCAGAGGCTTTGGTGAGAGAGTGTTATGATTGCAAATGATGACAGGGATTCATAGTTGTACTTTTGTTTATATAACACTACACACGATCATTGCAAAATAGTTTTGGACTTTGAAAGATTTCTAGTACAACTTTCTCATTTTACTGATGAGTAAAATAAAGGGATTTCATTTTAACCAGCAGAATCTGGTTTAGAACCCAGGCTATCTGACACAAACATCTATATTTTCTACTGTACCACTATTTGTCATAGTCACAATTTAATTAATATCAATTCTTTAGTCAAGAACAGTCCCTCTCCTGCAATTATAGCATTTTTTTCCTGGGAAAATATGATCCACTTCTATAATAATCTACTTTACAACATGGTTTCCAGAAATTCATTAAGTCAAAAAGAGGGGACAGACTGCATTGAATTAATTAGAACACCTCATTCCCCAGCCACTCTGGAGCTTAATTATATTTGAACAATGCTGCTGATGCCAAGGGCTTAGCATAATCTGAAGACACACCATTTAGTCCTTCACTGAGGGCCTCCTCTGATGATTTATCATACAAAGGAGGCAACTAATTCTCAAAGGCTGTCTAAGTGATGGCTGGTCCCAGCAAGCTGAAAAAGTTCTTAGTATAGATCCCATGATGCATCTCAAATGCTGACATCTCTGTGCCTGTTATTTGAAAACCAACCAGGCTTAATTCAGACTCAAACAGCCTCATTCTCAGAAGGCTGGACACTAGCTGATTGATATTAGGGGCCACAGCGATGGATGAAACACTTTCTTAAGGAACAGAAGGGATTTTGATTGGCATCAGGGGATAAGATCATGGATCCTTGAGCTTTTGAGTTGTGTAGCCATGAGTACGACAGCAGAACCATTCCCTCCCTCTCACATTATTCCTGACACCCAATTATAAACACAATAACACAAATGACAGATAAAGGGCATTATGGCTTGTTCCTCCTTCAAAATAAAACCTGATTATGGAAGTAAGATTTGTCTACTACACTCCAAGCCAAAATTTTATGGTGTTTGTGGTAATACAAGAGCTAAATTCAATCACTGAGCTGAAAACTTTTTTTTTGGTCAAATACCTCCCTCCATTTCTTTGTCTAGGTGTGAAGTCCACAGATGTGGAACACTGCAATTTTTTTTTCAATATATTTAGCAGTTTTGCTTATTTCTTTTTTTCTCTTATATATTTACTTAAAAAATATTTGCTATAACAGTGACTTTCTGGGGAAAGAGAGAGTTATAGAGAGAAAATAAAAGACAAATGAATGAATGAAATATTTATTAAGTGCTTACTATGTGCAAGGCAGTGTAGTAAATGCTGGGGATATACCAATTTTTTTTTAAGCTACTTGTTTAAATTGGTCTACTAGAAGAGATGGATATCTTCTGTTTAATGCTTCAGGATTACAGGGATCTTACCAGACTACCAAATTTCCCTCTTTGCATAAGAAAACTCCATTATCTCATCTGAATAAAAGGGTAGGCATTTGTGGTCCAATGGAAAGCCTACTGGATTGGAAGTCAGAGAATCCAGGTTCAAGTTCTGACTCTGTGTGTCACCTTTCACTTAATTCAATTAATTGTTCCACATAACTTCTCTGGGTCTCAGCTTCCTCTAAAATCAAATAAAGAAACAGGATAAGAAGATTTCTGATGGCTCCTTTTAGCTTCAAATAATATGGTCCCAATGGAATACTATTGTGCTATAAGAAATGATGAGCAGACGGACTTCAGAAAAACCTGGAAAGACTTGTATGGACTGATGCTGAGTGAAGTGAGCAGAACCAAGAGAACATTGTACACAGTAATAGCCACACTCTACGATGACTAATTTTGATAGACTTAGCCCTTTTCAGCAATGCAAGAATCTCCAAAAGTCTCGTGATGGAAAATGCTATCCACATCCAGAGAAAGAACTATAGAGTTTGAATACAGATTGAAGCATACTATTTGCTTTTTTTTTCCTTCTGTTTTGTTTCTTCCTTCTTAAGGTTTGTCCTATTGGCTCGAATTCTTCCTTAAAACTTGACTAATGTGAAAATATGTTTAATAGGAATGTATATATAGAGCCTATATCAGATTGCGTGCTGGCTTGGAGACGGAGGGGGGGTGGGGAGGGAGGGAGGGGGAGAAAATTTAAAACTCAAAAGCATGTGGGGGGTGGAGCTAAGATGGTGGAATAAAAGCAGTGACTTGCTTGAGCTCTCCCCCAAACCCCTCCAAATACCAATAAAAAATGGCTCTAAACAAATTCTAGAGCAGCAGAACCCACAAAAAGACAGAGTGAAAACAAATTTCCAGCTCAAAACAACCTCTAAGGTTGATTGGAAAGGTCTATTGGACCAGGCTGGAAGAGGAACACAGCATGGGCCGAGCAGGGAAAGACTGAGCCGCAGCAAACCTGGAGCAGTCCTCAGGGGAGAATCAGGGGGAACTGTGGTGGTTTCCAGACTTCTCAACCCACAAACACCAAAGACAACTTAGGAGGTCAATAGGAAAGTTCTGTCTGACTATGGTGAGAGAGGAACTCAGTCCCAGCCCCAGTCCCAGCATAACCCTGGGGCAATGGCTGCTTCAGGGCCACAGACACAGAGGGAATTGAGTGGCTGATCAGAGGGGGATTGCAGGGATCTCTTTACTGGTGATGAGGCAGGATTCTCTTGCTTTGCTCATGCTTGGATCTGGGTCACACTTCTGAGTGGTGGTCCTGGGGCTATGAGGAACACTGGCATGGTGGAGCTTGTGGTACAGTTGTGTCAGAGATGTAGAAGGAATCCTCCTCACTGTTCCAAGGCAGGAAAGAGTGCTTGTGGTCACTCATAGACCAGATCACAGGCCAGGATCATACTACCCTTGATCATACCACCTTTGAGGAACTGAAAATTTACATGTCCCTACAAGTATCTGTGAAAACAGCTACACAAACCCCTGAAGCTTGGGGCAGTACATTCTCCACACTGGAAGCAGACTCTTACCTTAACAAAGAGTTTAAAACTCAAGTAATTGGCTGGGAACGGAACCAAATAGCATACACAAAAAAGTCAGGCCATAGAATCTTACTTTGGTGACAAAGATCAAAATATAAATCCAAAAGAAGACAAGAAAGTCAAATCTCCTACATCTAAAACCTCCAAGAAAAATACAAATCAGTCCCAGACCACGGAAGAGCTCAAAAAGGATTTGGAGAGGCAAGTAAGAGCAGTAGAGGAAAACCTGGGAAGAGAAATGAGAGTGATGCAAGAAAATCATGACAAACAAGTCAACAGCGTGCTAAAAGAGACCAAAAAAAAAAAAAGAACTGAGGAAAATAACACCCTAAAAAATAGCCTAACCTAAATGGCAAAAGAGGTCCAAAAAACCAATGAGGAGAAGAATGCCCTAAAAAGCAAAATTGGCCAAATAAAAAAGGAAGTCCAAAAGCTTACTGAAGAAAATACTTCCTTCAAAATTAGAATGGAGCAAATGGAAGCTAATGACTTTATGAGAAATCAAGACATTGTAAAACAAAACCAAAAGAATGAAAAAAATAGAAGACAATGTAAAATATCTCACTGGAAAAAACAACTGACCTGGAAAACAGATCCAGGAGAGATAACTTAAAAATTATTGGACTATCTGAAAGCCATGGTCAAAAAAAGAGCCTAGACATCACCTTTTAAGAAATTATCAAGGGAAACCTCCCTGATATTCTAGGACCAGAAGGTAAAATAGAAATGGAAAGAATCCACCAATCACCTCCTGAAAGAGATCCCCAAAGGAAAACTCCTAGGAATACTATAGCCAAATTCCAAAGTTCCCAGGTCAAGGAGAAAATATTTCAAGCAGCCAGAAAGAAACAATTCAAGTACTGTGGAAACACAATCAGGATAACACAATATTTAGCAGCTTCTACATTAAAGAACCGCAGAACTTGGAATATGATATTCCAGAGGCCAAAGGAGATAGGATTACAACCAAGAATCGCCTACCCAGCAAAACTGAATATAATTCTTCAGGGGAAATGTGGATATTCAGTGACATAGAGGGCTTTCAAGTATTTTTTTTTTTACTTTCAAGCATGCTTGATGAAAACACCAGAGCTAGAAAATTTGACTTTGAAATACAAAACTCAAGAGAAACATGAAAAGGTAAACAGGAAAGAGAAATCATAAGGGACTTATTAAAGTTGAACTGTTTACATTCTTACATGGAAAGATAATATTTGTAATTCATGAGACCTTTGTCAGTATTGGGGTAGTTGGAGGGGGAAAAAAATTATATGTTTAGATAGATAGATAGAGGGCACAAAGTGAGATGAAGATGAAGGGGTGATATCTAAAAAATAAAATTAAGGGGTGAAGGGATTATACTGGGAGAAGGAGAAAGTGAGAGGTAGAATGGGGTAAATTATCTCATATAAAACAGACAAGAAAAATATTTTGCAGTGGAGGGGACGCTGGGGAAGGTAAGAGGGAATGAGTGAATCTTATGCTCATAGGATTTGGTTTAAG
Organism: Phascolarctos cinereus; assembly: GCF_003287225.1. Taxonomy (NCBI): domain Eukaryota; kingdom Metazoa; phylum Chordata; class Mammalia; order Diprotodontia; family Phascolarctidae; genus Phascolarctos; species Phascolarctos cinereus. Next base: position 389,277,303 of record NW_027555625.1, on the reverse strand, counting down.
GAAGGAATAACATACACTCTCAATTGGGTATGGAAATCTATCTTACCCTGCAGGAAAATAGGGGGGGAGGAAGCTAAGAGAGATGGATGATAGAAGGGAGGGCAGACTGGGGCAGGGGGTAATCCAAAGCATATACTTCTGAGGAGGGACAGGGTTAAAAGAGAACAGAATAAATGGTGCGGATAGGACGAAGGGAAATATAGTCTTTCACAACATGACTATTATGGAAGCGTTTTGCATGACTACACATGTATAATCTGTACTGAGTTTTTTGCTTTCTCAATGTAGGTGGATGGGGAAGGATGAAGGGAGAAAATTTGGAACTCAAAGTTTTAAAAATAAATGTTAAAAATTGTTTTACATGAAACTGGGAAATAAGATATACAGACAATGGAGTATAGAAATCTATCCTGTCCTACAGGAAAATAGAAGGGGAAAGAGATAAGAGAAGGGAGGAGGGTGATAGAAGAGAGGGATGATTAGCGGAAGGGGTATTCAGAATACATGCTGTCTCAGGGTGGATGGAGGGGCCAGATGGGGAGAAAATTTGGAACTCAAAATTTTTTGGAAGTGAATGTTAAAAACTAAAAATAAATTTAAAAAAATAATATAAAATCAAATTCACTCTGGAAAAAAAAGCACATGGAAATGATTGTGGAAAATGAAAAACAAATTAATATAAATAAATGAATGAATGAATAAATGAATTAATTAATCAATCAATTAATTAATTAATTAAGTCCCATGAGCAACAATTAAAGACTGATTTCTGCTTCCAAATACATTTGGAAGTCCTGCTTCTGGGTCATTGATTAAAACATTCATTTCACCCTGCCTAAAATGCCCTCCTCCCCACAGATCCCTTTGCTTAACTAAATCCTACTCATCTGTTAAGCCACAGCTCCAGTCTCACCTCAGCAGGAAGCTACAGACTAGCAATTATTCCATTCATTTGAAATTTACCTTTCACTGGAGATGTGACTTTAGCTGGAGTGTGAACTTTCTCTGCTGATACTGATTCTTGCCCATCCATGACCAAGTAGATATAGCTTAAGAAGCTGGCTAAGATACAGAGAAGTTAAATGACTTTCCCAGGATGAGAACTGGTAGTAGAATTTTAACCCTTATGGATTGAAAGGACTCCAAGTCCAGTCAATGATTTTGATTTAGAGCGCTGAGGTCGATCTAATAAGATGAAAATCAAGAAAAGATAGGAGACGCACAGTTTTACATAAGTTATCATGAAAAGAGAGAGAGAGAGAGATAGACAGACAGAAAGAGACAGAGAGACAGAGATTAGGGGGCAGTGTTAGTGAACTGTAAAACCAAAATGAATCAGCAATATGACATGGCAGTCAGGAAAACAAAATAAAACAAAACAAAAAACAACAAAAGTAATACAATTTTAGGTTGCATTATGAGAAGCTGAGCTTCTTGGAATGAAACACTGAAAGTTCCTCTGTATGCAGGCCTCGTTAGACCTCATCTGGAGCATTGGCTCAGTTTGGAGCACCAACATTTAAGAGGGAATTTGATAAATGGAGTATCCAGAGGAGGGCAATGAGTTTAATGTAGGGTCCATGTCATATGAGGTTTGGTTGAAAGTACTGGTCCTGTTAGGCATGGAGAAAGAAGACTCAGGTTGCAGGAGGGAGCAGAGTAGGATGGTTGTCTTTAAATAGCTGGAGGACTAGGGGCAGCTAGGTGGTGCAGTGGAGAGAGTACAGGACCTGGATTCAGGAGGACCTAATTCAAATCTGGCCTCAGACACGTAACACTTACTAGCTGTGTGTGACCTGGGTAAGTCACTTAACCCCATTACCTAACCAAGAAAAAACAACCAAACAAAAAAATAATATATCTGGAGGACTATCATCACGTTTTGTCTGGTTCCAGACAGCAGAATAAGGAGCAATGATTGGGGGTTACAGAGAGACAAATGTAGGCTGCAGCTTCAGGAAAATGTTCCTAATGATTACAGTTGTCCCTAAGTGGAATGGGCCACCTTGAGGAGGAAGGGGTTCCTTTTTCTGAAGATCTTTAAGCAGAGGCTGGACAATCACTTTTTAAGTATAGAACAGGACGTGTACAAGTTACAGCAAAAGGCTAGGGAGGTCCTGCCAACTCTGAAATTCTATACTTGTGACTATTCTTCACATTCTAGTGTCTCTTCTGCCTTTGGTTGCTAAGAGTTTGTATATAGGTATTTTCTATCTTGGGGCAGCTAAGTGGTGTAGTGGATAAAGCACCAGGCCTGAATTCAATCTGACCTCAGACGCTTATTAGCTGTGCGACCCTGTGTAAGTGACTCAACCCTGTTTGCCTCAGTTTCCTCATCTGTAAAATAAGCTGGAGAAGGAAATGGCAAACCACTCCAAGATCTTTGCCAAGAAAACCCCAAATGGGGTCACAAAGAGTCAGACATGACTGAAATGACTGAACATTTCCTGTCTTCCCAATTAGATGGCAATCATATAGAGGGCATGGAGCCGATATTTTGCTTCTTTACATCTTTCACAGTATCTTGCAAATAGAAGGTACTCAATAATATTTTTTGGCTGATTGACTGACATGGTTTGGACCTGTCTAAAGAATTTTTTAAAATGCTATAAGAATTCCTGAAGTTACTAAATTGCAATCTTAATGAGAACAGAAACATGCTATGTGTAAACTTATCTTACCTTGAAGTGTACCACACACTGAAGTTACTTAATAAAGCTTGAAAGAATTTAGTTTAGTTTGAGAGGTGGAAAGGAAAAAGAAGGAAAAAAGGAAAGAAAAGTCTTGATTCTTGATTTCTAACCGGCTCACGAAAAGATTAAGTCCTAGTTTTTTAACTTACCAAAGTCTTTATTGCGCTGACTGTAACAGAGGGCAGCAGAGATGGAAAGAAAATCTGAAGTTCTGTAGTCATAAGAACAACAATAAAATTTCTTTAGATCAGCAGCACAACTCTCTCTACTGAGAGAGGCAAGGAGGAGCTGGTATGAAACACAGTTAGGTTTGTTTTTTCTTCTCCTTCCTGCTTTTCCAGTGCCAAGCTAGTGATGCCAGATATTAGAGATATGAAGTTTATGACGAGTCCCAGAGGATACACCATTGCTCCTGGGGATACATGGAGTGATACCTGATTGAGGAACCTTACTTGTGTCTGTGTCTGTTTCTCTCTGTCTCTCTGTCTCTCATACACACACACAAATGCACACATATAGAAATAAGCGTGACAAAAATGATGTATTCTTCTTCATACTGATGAATGGGAAAGATACGTTATTTCATTTTCCACTTTATAAAAGATGAGAGGCAGCTAGAAGGCACAGAGGATTGAATGCTGAACCTGGAGTCAGGAAGACCTGAGTTGAAATCTAGCCTCAGATGTTAGCTGTGTGACCTTGGGTATATCACTTGACTACTGCCTACTTTAGTTTCCTCAGCTATAAAATGGAGATCATAGTAACACCTACCTCCCAGAGTTGTTGGGGCAGCTAGGTGGCAGCAATGAATAGAGTACCAGGCCTGGCACTTCAAATCTGGCCTCAGACATGTATAAGTGTGTGACCCTGGGCAAGTCATTTAACCCTGTTTGCCTCAGTTTCTTCATCTGTAAAATAAGCTGGACAAGGAAATGACAAACTACTCCAGTATCTTTGCCAAGAAAACCCCAAATGGGGCCACAAAGGGTCAGAAACAATTAAACAGCAAAGACAACCCAGGGTCATTGTTAGGATTAAATAAGAGAATATTAGTTATTAGTAATGTGCTCAGCACAGTGCCTGGCACACAGGAGGTACTTAATAGATGCTTGTTTCTTTCCTGATTAAGAACTTCCTCTATATAGGTCACAAGACCAACCTTGGGTAATACCAGGCTTTTGGATAAGAAAAGTTCTCTGCAGTCATAGAACTTGGAGTCTAATAGGAGAATATGACCCACACATATATAATTCACAAAAACCAGGTCCACTTGGGTGTACGTCTTGCCTCTAATGCATCGTGTCTCTGTGAATTTGAGAAAGTCACTTAACCTCTAGTGCCCCAGGCAACTTTTAAAGACTGTATGTTACAGAATTGCTGCTGATCTACATTTGATCCTTTGATCTGGAGCAAGAAGATACTTCAATGGGCTTTTAATTCAGCTCACTGATTTTCCAGAGGAAGAAGCCAAGCTCCAGAGGCAAGTAAAATGATTGCCCAGGATCCCACGGCTAGGAAGCTTCATCCTCTGGCTCCAAGGTCTGTGCTATTCACATTGCCCCATACCACAGAGAAGCTTCCTAGAGCACCGACATGTGCCTGCCACACAGTAAACACTCACTGAATGCTTCTTGACTAGTTAACTTAACTGAAACCATAGATCTGGAGTAAAATAACTGCAGTGCTTAATACAGTTTGAGGCACAGAAGAGAATATTTTGTTGTTGTTCAGTAATGTCTAACTCTTCAGGATTCCATTTAGGGTTTTCTTGGAAAAGATCCTGGAGTGGAAACGGAGGCAAACGGGGTTACGTGACTTGCTCAGGATCTCACAGATAAGTGTCTGAGGCCACATTTGATCTCAGGAAGATGAGCTTCCTGACTCCAGGCCCAGCACTCTATCCACATGCCAGAAGAGAAGAAAGGATCCATCTAATACATGGTGTTTCAAAAGAAAATGGGTACAGAAAGCTCTCCAAATTTATATATCTCAGGATAATTGAAAATTTCAAGTATCTACAAAGCCCCTTTGAATGAATCTGGTAACAATGTTTTATTTATATGGCTACTCTAAGTACGTCAAATCAATGATTTCCTAAATTTTAGCCATTCACATCTGGGAAACAAGACCTGTCGTGGCATCTATAGATGGATCATGTAGCAGGGATGGGAGGGTAGGATGTGGGGAATCAATCAATCAATAATCAGATAATGGGGGAAGGGAATCATACCTGACAGAAGGAATAGCGACAACAATATTATAGAGGCAAGAATGAACACAGTTTAGGAATGAAGCATTTGGAGACCAGGTAGATTAGAACTAAAGGTTTGAGCCGGAAATAGTGGAAGAGAAACCTGGATTAGAACAGTGGGCAGTAGATTCTATAATGGCATAAATACCGGAGAGAAGAGTTGGGCTAGAATCAGTAACCAGCCAAAGTAGGTTTTGGTTTTTTTGCTTGTTTTTTTGTTTTGTTTTGTTTTTAGTGGAAGAGTGAAAGACTGAAGAAAAGACAATGTAGGTTAATGGATAGCCTGTTGGCCTTGGTATCATCAATCCCTAGGTTCAAATCCTGTGTGAATAACTGGCTGTGTGACCATAGTTAAACCACCTACCTCAGCCTTGATTTCCTCATGTGTAGATTAAAAACTAGGTAGGTAGGTAAAACAACTCGCAGAGTTGTTATATGTCTCAAATGAGATATAGTATATAAAGGGCTTTGCAAACTTTCAGATGATGAATAAATGTCAGTTACTATTATTTACAAGCATTAGAGGTATGTATGGCTCTTATATTAGACTCTCCTGTCATCAAAAGAACCAGCAATGAAACTTACCAATTGAGCATAGAAATATCAACTCTTATAGGTATTTCTAACAAGATAATTTCTATGTGTTTGTATGTGCATACATATCCTCTAATAAAGTCTTGCCTGCCTCTCCGTTTTTCTCTTTTCCAGGCTCTCCAACCCCAACCCAGGACCACATCTCATTGTGGCAAGAAGGTGATTCTGAGTTCTTGAACATTTTGCAAATAGAAAGCCTATTTTAGGAGCTTCTTGCCTTGCACCTTCTCCCAGTGACCGAAGATACTCCCACTATCTGAAGAATACACTGGCTGAGGACAAAAAGGATGTTAGACCATAGACAATTAGAAATGACCTTGGAGCCCATATAGTACAGATCTAATTTTATATAAGGGGAAACTGGGGGCACAAGAGAGGTTAAGTGATTTTTCCCTTCTGTAGGTAGCAAATAGAAGGACTATGTTTTCCACTCATGCTTCTGATTCCTAAGTTATTCCGCCGGTTATCAAGAATGGCTAGTCATCAACTATGAATAATGCCTATGAAGGCATGGATACATATTCACACACACTCTCTCTTCCCTACTACGGTACATATATGTATATATGCATGTACAGAGTATCTGCGGAATCTCAGTGCAGCTTTAAGCTTTAATGACATGCATGTATGTATATACATATATATATATATATATATATATATATATATATATATATACACATATATATATATATATATGAATAGGTGTGCACATATGTATGTAAAAGCTTTCCATTCCTCTCAGTGTAGTATCAGAAGTGATCTCCATACAAGAGACACTTAAAGACAAGAATGAAGTGATCTATGCTTTTGGCTTATCAAGACACATCAGTTTTAGGTTCTTGCTATCTGTGTACATTTCTATGTGTGACACAAGTAGGAAGATGTGCCCCACACATATGTATGCATGCATATATGTGTGTATGTGTATAATATACACACGGTAAAATTCCTTCATATTACTTATTTTCCAATTTTGCTATTCCATGGTGGTGAATAACAAGAGTCAAAAGTTGCCTGACAGCTCTTTGACTCGGGACTTGATCCCACTGATGAAAGACTCAACCCATTGTGGAATCATGGAAACAGCAATAGACTTCACACCAGGACACCTAACTTCCAGTTTCAACTCTGCTACTTACTACTTGTAGGACCCTGGGCAAGTCATCTTGACTCTCTCTGGCTCTCTTTTTCCTCATCTGAAAAATGAGGTGATTGGAATAGATCATCTCCAATGGAGAATGGGTGCTGGATTTAGATTTGAAGTCACCAAATTTCCCTGGGCTTTCCAGGCAGGCACTCATTGGAAGAATAGAGATGATCCCTATGGTCTATTCCAACTCTAAATGTATGATCCCTTGGCCCCATGGCTGGATTTTACTCCTAATGCAAGCTATCGTGCACTCCACTGGACTCTGTTTAGATGAAATCTGGTATAGAACAGTCCATGTTTCCTGGTTTGCTATTTCTCCCTTATGTTTGTGAAGATTCATTATATTTTAGGTTTCTCAAAAGAACCCGTTTCATCCTACTCCAATTGCAAGAAACAACTTTCATGTTGGAAATGGATTATCCTAATAGCTATACTTGTTGAAATCCTTATTTAACTTCTTGGCTCAGCTTAGAATGGTAGCTTATCCATGGGGTCTTTTCTGATGCCCTGAGTTAGAGGTGATTTCTATTAAAATGGAACTCTCCTGCCACTGGTACTTTTTCTATACACGTATAATTTAACTTTTATTGGAGTCTATTCTACACATCTTCTATAGTAGACAATACTATAAACATCTGGAGGGCAGGGACTTTTTTTTTTCTTTTTGTTTCCCCAACACTTAACCCAATGCATTACATATAATAATTTATTTTTTTTAATATAGTAGTTTCTTAAGAAAAGTTCATTAAATTAATTATCCACATAACTGTTTCAACTCTCAAGCTCTTTTTTGCTTCAGTCTTAGGCAGGATTCAAGTACCTTTGCACATTGGCTCATTGGAAGTAGAAGTGGAAGAGTCTAGGGTCATTTAGTTCAAATTTCTCATTTTATACATGAGTAAACTGAGATGTAGAAAACTGCTATCTGTTGCACATGGACATTAAGGAAAAAGACAGGAATTTGAATATATAAAAGTAACCTGGTAGAAGAAATAGAAGAGCCCCTAATCATAAAGAAGGAGATGATACCAAAAGGGCAATGCTTTCATTTCCTATAGGATAAACTCTACTTCTGTCTTCTAGGCTGCAAAGAAGGATGAAGAGGCAGAAAACTCCAAATGTGACTTCAACATTGTTTTTTTGATCCTACCTAAGTTTTCTTTAGGAATCTCATTACTCTCCTCCAGCTTGATTCCCAAACACTATTAGCTCTGAATCACTCTATTTTTCCCATCCCTCTTCACCCTGAAGCCATCAACAGATGCAATATGTCTACATTGACAAGATAAGGATGTTGCTCCTCAGTAGAATTATCTTTTTACATTATTATTTCAGGTGTCTGCTGCCCCCCAAGGCATCAGCTTTCTAGAGACACCATCTCTACCAGCGGAACAGGGCTAGTGCAAGGACTGCAAGCATCTTGACATCCTCCTGTCCTCTCAGTTTGGTGAGGCAGCAGAATGTAGTGGGAAGAGTGCTGCATGTGCAGAGAGTGTGATAATAGCAAGGACTTAGGAAGACACTTGGGTTTTACTCCCAGCTGTGCCACATATTGTCCGAGTGACCTTAGGCAGTCCCCTTTACCTTAGCCTTAGTTTCCTTGCCTGTAAAATGAGTATAATAATACTTGCACTATGTATACAGTTGCTCTTAAGGAATAGTAATAATAAGAAGAAACATTTGTATAACACTATTTGTAAGACACTACATTAAATACTCTACAGTTATTAACATTATTAACTCCATTTTACAGATGAGGAAACTGATGCAAACAGAGGTTGACTTCCCCAAGGTCACATGTGAACTCAGGCCTTTCTGGCTTCAGGCCTACCATGTCATCTAGATGCCTCCCTTTATAAACTACAAATCAGGGCATAAACATGTTTTTGTTGTTTTTTTTTTTAAAGGGGACATGACCTTGTTTCTAATCATCTATTTTCTTGAAGTTAGAACTGATTATATTAACATACTACAGAAACTACTCGCTGGTGCCATTTAGAGACACATAAACACATCAGAACCAATGATTCCATGCCTGATTCCCTGTCTTCTTCCCTAAACTAGCTATTTCCCAAGGGCCTGTCCCCCACAATTTTTGTTTGCTTTGCTACATTCTTTCCTTTGGGATCCTCATATCCTCAAATGGCTTCAGTCTATACAGATAACTTGATTTTTTTTTTATGTTTATAAATTGCTTTAAGTATATAATTCCAATTGATTCTTATCACAGCTCTAGGAGATAGGTACAAGAGGCATTATTAACTTCTTTATTTTTTCCCACTTAAAAAATTCTGAACACAGCAAGTATTAACTAAAATGAGCACTCCCGTATATCACAGGACAGGAGAGGATCGTATGTGGAATTCTGAAGCTTTATTAAAGACAGCTTGTTTTTCTGTTTAACTATATAATACATTCAATGTATAACTTTCAGTGTTCTCTTGCTTATCTATGATTCTGAGGACATACAGGCTTTAGAAACCCTCCCCCCAGCCCCACCTCAAACTTCCCCTGAACTCTCCCACAAAACCCTGGGGCTCACCAGAGGTTCAGTTCAATATAATCCTTTCTACTGTCCTGGCGTTATGGCTTTGACCCTGCTGCAATCTCCAATTCTTTATTACCCAGCCCAGCCCTCCTTGTCTGCCCCTGGCCCCACCCTGGACTGCTTGATTCCATCTAGACCCCTTCCAAATAGCCCACATCTCTGATGTTTTCTGGGGCTTCCAGCCCTTCTGGGTGCTTCTCTGTTACCTCCCAGTCACCCCAGACTGCTTGGCCACTCCTAGATTACATCCAGATCTTCCCAGAGTCTTTCTCTATAAAAGGGCCATCTTGCCTCCAGTAACGTACTCAGATTCCTTAAGAGTCTGGCCCAGATTCCTTAACAATCTTGCCAGGTTGTGTTATCATTACAAAGGTTCAGATTCTTAAAATCTGGCCAATCAGGCAGATGGTTAAAATCTGGCCCACTCCAACCACTGTTTTAATAAACTTTGTCTCTGGCTTGGGTTGAATTCATTCAAGGCAGGACCTGTGTCTTCTGCCCTTAAATTTTGGGATTCTCAGCACCCCTAGATCTCAACAATTCCTCCTGGACTTCCTTTGGTTCTCTTCTGTGCATTCAAAAATATGTTTCAATGACCTCTTCTCCTTCTTTTTCCTTTTTTTTGTGGGGGGAGGGAGAGGAGGACTCTATTCCTAGCTCCTCTCTTCTTCATTCACCCCAATTAAGAAGACAAAATTTTTGTAGCAAATATGAGGTCACACAAAACAAATCGTTACATTGGCCATGTCTGAAAATTCACACCACATCCCATAATTTGAGTCTATCCCCTCTATTTCTGACCAGATGAATTTAGATGATTGACCTCTCTCTAGATGATTTTAAAACCCATACGTGCAATTCTGGCCTTCTTTCTGAGTTTCAGACCCACGTTGTCATTGCCTTTTGGGACTTTTCCATCCAGATGTTTCATGAGGATCACATCATAGTCACCATTTCCAAAACTTCGCTTAGTATCTTTTTCACTAGCTTCCTTCTTCTGACATCACTATTTTGATCTGCAATACCACTACTCATGTTTTCACGTTTATTTGGAACCTTGGAATCATTTAGAACTCTTCCTTCTCTTGTATGTTTCTCATCCAATCTGTTACCCAATCCTGTCATTCCAAATACTGAAACATATCTTGAAACCTATCTTTCTCCTTCACTGTTACCACCCTAGTAAGACTCCTGTTAAAAACTGGGACAATTGACTCTTTTGTTTTCATTTAAGATTTCTTGAAATATAGCTCTGGAAAACCAGGCTTTGATAAAGCCCATTGGGATTCAAATGGAGATACCCGACTATGCCTTTAAACCCAAATCACTCTGGCTCACACTGATTGGCCAATAATAGATCCCAGCCCAAGCTTGACTTGCTCATTGTTTGGGTTTTGATTCAGTGTGACTGTAAATAGCAACTACTTCTGTTCTGGCCAGAAACTCTGAGAGTCTTCTCTTCCCAAACTGATTCTTTTGTGAAGGCAAACTATGTTATCTTTTGCCTCAATTCTTGACTAACCTTTACTCACTGAATGGGTATTGTCTCAGACAAACTGAGACCTGGGAAAGACTTTAGTTTACAAAGGCCAAGGTTTCCCACTTCATCCAGGGTCACTGCCATTTGTCTTGACCTAGTCTTGCCACTGGACTTGGAATGACTCTGGAGAAAAGAGTAAGGCTGATGACTTTGCACAATCCTACCTCACTTAAATTTAATTCACTTGCAAGTCAAGACATCACCCTGCTGGTCCTCTCTGAGAAGCAAGGATGAATACCACCACCTCCTTAGACCATTTTAAAAAAAATCTTATTTTTATTAACTTCTACTGTTTTTGACATCACCCTTAACTGCAAATATACCCCTTTCTCCCCCTACAACCTTTCTTGTAAGAAGAAAGTGAACAAAAGTAGTAAAGCAAAACTACCCAACCCACCAATAGCTTATCTTCTCCTTCTCCCCACCCACCCAACCATCCATAGAGAAGGGAAGAATGATCATTTTCCTCACTTTCTTTAAAGGCAAGCTTACTCATAACCATGTAACATCTGGTTTATTTCTTGTGTGTGTGTGTGTGTGTGTGTGTTTTCTTTTACATTGCTTTAGTTGTTGTGTATATTGTTTGCTCTGACTTAGTTTAAATAAATTCTTATCAAGGTTCTCTGAATTCTTCATGTGTATGCTTTCTCATAATGCAGCAATATTCCATTAAATTTGTGTATCACAATTTCTTTTGCCTATTTAGACTATTGCAATAACCTTCTAATTGTTTTTTCCACCTCCACTATCTCTTCTAGCCTTCAGATGTAATCTTTCTCATTATAGATTTGATCACATCACTTATTGGTTAAAAAAAATCTTTAATCCCTCTTTATTTTATATCAAATAAAAGTCAAAATCCTTTACTTGATATTCAAGGCCCTTCACCTTATTTTTTCTGGGCTTAATTCATATGTATCCCCTCAACCACTTTATTCTCAAGACGATGTGTTGTGTCTTAAAAATGTCCTACACTCTCCTACTTACCATGCCTTCACTTTCTCTGTTCCATATACTCTTCCTGCAGAATCTCTATTCATTTTTCAAAGTTTAATTTAAATGGTACCATTTTCATGAGGCTCCCTCTGATACCTCCAGGTTGGCAATGGTGTCTTCCCTTCAAATCACAGGTAATATTTTTCTTCACATCTCTCTAGTACACTTATCACATAGCATTGTTTCTTAGAATTATCTCTGTGTCATTTTTCTACTAGTCCCTAAATTTCATGAGGATAGTCTCTGTCTTACTCAAAAAAGTGTACCTCCATCATCTAATATAGTAATCTACACAAAGTAAGGACTTGATAAATGTATATTGAATGAATAAATGAATGGATTCTATGGATGAAGGCAAGTCATTGGATAAAACTTTAAAGACATATTATAGCCAACATGTTTAGCAGAATTTCCCATTTAGAGAATTAAGAAATCATTAAATGCATTTGGTAGAAACTGAAACCTTGAACCTAACGAGTTTTTGGAGTGGAGTACTTCCTGCCAAAGTATAACACACACTTTATGTATGCATTATACATAAAACATAACTCAGCTGCAAATACTCAGAATATGAAGTAGTGATTTATATTCTTGGGTTCAGAGTAATTCTCAGCCTGAATTCCTAAGGTCTGGGGGAAAGTTGAAAGAGGAAGAGAAAGAGGGAGAATGGCAAATGAGAGATTTTTATATTCTAGAGGCATTTTGGAAAGGATTTCACTAGTAGAATGATATGTCTTAACACACTCATTAATGGATTTCTCACTTGTTGGGGGATTCCATACATAGGAACACAGCTTCGATTTTATCATGGAAGGCAGTGCATAAACAGAATTCCCTTTTTAGAAAATTCCTTATGTAGCTAAATTCTTCACCAAAGCATTTGCCAGGCACAAAGGGAGATCCAGAGTGTATATAAGATACACCACCTGCCCTCTGGAGTTAATACCCTAATAGTGGGGAAAGGGGTAAAAATATATTAATAACAGTAGCTAAAATTTATACATCTATTTTTATTCATTTATTCCTTACAACCACTCTTTGAGATAGGTAACATTATTTACAAATGAAGAAACTGGGGCTAACAGGGCCTAAATAACTTGCTTATGGTCATAATTCAAGAAATATTTATTGCATGCATACTATGCACAAGGCACTTTGCTGGGGGTCTAGAAATAAGAAATGACACAGTTCCTGCCCTTGAGAGGCTTATATTCTATTACAGAGGGAAAATTTGGTGTCTACAATTAGAGAATGGACTTAAAGCCTGCAAAGGCTTTTCTGGCACATATACATATGAAAGGCCAGGAATATGGCCTTTAATAAAGACAAAACACAGTCAATGACCTCATCCTCAGGGTTCAACTCTTAGATGTGTTTACATTCATTTTAATAGCAATCACAAAGAATTTTGTGTCTGCAAAAATACTCGAAGGAGTCAAACTCATGCGGCCTGAGGGACTTTTGTGCCAGAGTGTCCCTGAAATGAGTTTTGGCATCATATGAGCTAAATAGGGAGTCCCATAAGCTGTCTTACCATAAGCTAGAGAGTAGGCCTCAATGACCTTGGAATAGGATTAAAAATTTAGAATTAAGATTGAGTGACATTAGCTGCATTCATTTTTCTCTGCTTTCAAAAGATCTTGGCTTAGGGTAAAGAATCTCTTCCTGGAGAGGAAAACTCATTTCAATTGAGGGTCTTAGAAGAAGCAGAAAGATCATTTATTCCTTAAGTGCGGGAGGAGCTGAAAAAATCTTCTGTGGGAAAATATTTTTCTTTTTCCCCATTCAGCTGATGAGTGAGTGTATTATGGTTTCTGCTCCTTAACAAAGTAATGGTAGGCTAGGGGCATAAAAGCAAAAGAATGACTGTAAAGACCACTCCTCTTTTAAGGAAGAGGTAACACATTAGTTAAAGATTCCAGCTGAGACCAGAAGCTGGAAACAGAAACTCCACACTCCCATGCCCAGTGGAGCCATAGCTGGCAACAACAGGTGGAAACTATAGAACTACTGGAGCTGCTGAGTAGAAGCAGTATGAGACCTGTGGAGAACAACATCTGGCTGAGCTTCCATGTCTGGCAGATAATGCACGGATAGCCACATCTGCTTACCATGCAAAAGCAGCAAGGCGCAGGCCTAGTAGGAGTGGCATGATTATGTCATCAGGAGATATTCACAGCTCTAGAGCAGTGGAGGCAACATGCCCCTTCACAGATGTGTCCTATTTATATACATTCTCTTCATGTGTGTACACATACTCCTCAAATGGGTACCTCTCTGTGTGTATAGTGTAGCTACCAGTGTTCGCTACATGCATACCTCTCCATGTGTGGTCCCTAGGGGTGTTCACCAATGGTCTGTGTATTTGTGAGAAAGTGTGCCCAATTTGTTGTAATTTTTGTCATTGTCCAGTTGTTTCTGTCATGTCTGACTCTTCAAGACCTCATTTGGGATTTTCTTAGCAAAGATACTGGAGTGATTTGCCATTTCTTTGTCCAGTTCATTTGACAGATGAGGAAACTGAGGCAAACAGGGTTAAGTGACTTGCCCAGGATCACATAGCTAGGAAGGCCAGATTTGAACTCACAAAGGTGAGTCTTCCTAACTCCAGGCCTGATCCTTTACCCATTGGACACCTGGTTGCCCATTGTTACTTTTATTATACCTCTATTTTACTTTATATCTTTGATTTGCACCAGTTGTGTCTCTGGACTGACTAGTAAAAATTTCTGAAGATAACAGGAGTGGATACAGATCTATATAATGTAAATTTAAGCCAAATTAGCTGTGTCTGATCGCCTTACTATGGGGGCAAAGCTGGTAATACATGCTAGAGAGTGCTGAGGGCAAAGAAGCATTCACAGAGTACTCCTAGAAAATTGGAGGAGGGAAGGGACATTTTCAGGAAGAAGGCTCACAGAAGGCTACTTGGAGGAAGAAACACATTGAAAGAAGATGTGGATTCTGAAGGGGAGAGATGAGAAGAGTGTACATTTCAGCCACAGGGGACAGCCTACAAAAATGGCTGGTGGCAAGAGAAGAAATGTTGAATTCAGGAAATAGCTAAGGCATAATTAGGGCTGTAGGAAATATGACCGAGTCTTCTAGAGGTAAATAAAAGAATTGTCATGCGGCAGTGAGGGCCTTCATGAGGTTAAACAACTTTAGATTATAGTGGACCCTGGTAGAACAGTTTCGGGACTTTCCCAGCTTGGGAGTAGGATTGGAGAAGGAAGATGGTGGGGGATAGCTAAGGGTTAAGGATCCTTAGAAGTTGAACAGCTAAATGACAAGGAGGTAAGGAATTCAAAGACGAAAGACTATCTTATTTAACTAATTAAACACGGGTCATCATGTGAAGGTAGAAAGCAAGGTTCAATAGGCAAAGAGAACAAAGAGTGTTTACATGGCTGGTGGTCATGGAGGATGAAGAAAATGCTTAAATAGGAGAGGTGGGAGGATGACTGTGAGCAGAGAAGGGAATTTCAGAGTGCAAGGTCTAGGAGGCAGAACAGTTTTGGGAAATCACATTAAAAGGTATGAAACAAAGTGAGATTCAAGAGGAAAGGGTTATTCCTTGTGGGGTTGAGAAAAAGTTTCCTGTAGGAGGAAGTATTTATGTTATTTAAAGGATATGTAGTAATTTAAGAGGCAAAGAAGGGAAGGAAGGGCATTCTGAGCTTATCAAGTACCATGAGAAAAGGTGGGGAGATGCGAAAACACAAAGCATTTCATGGGACATAAATAAGTACAGTTTATCTACAGCATAGACCTGAAATAGGACATTTCTATAACTTTAAGAGAGCTAAAAGTTTTTCATCATTCTACTCACTCCCACCTCACATCCTCTAAACTGTCATAAAATAATTAAACAAAAGTAACATAGACTGGTCTTTTACATATTTGAAAAAAAAAATCTCCAAATTTCTAACTACTGAAAGCCAGTCAATCAGCAAGTGCTTATTAAAAGCTTACTATGTGGGGCAGTTAGGTGGCACAGTGGCTAGAGCACCATCCCTGAAGTCTGGAGGACCTAAGTTTAAATCCAGCCTCAGACCAAACACTTAACACTTACTAGCTGTGTGATCCTGGGCAAGTCACTTAACCCCAATTGCCTAAAAATAAAAAACAAGAAAAAAAGAAAGGTTGAAAGCTTACTATGTGCCAGGTCTGGAGTCAGAATACTAATGAAGAGTCAGATATGACTGAAAATGACTGAAATGTACCAGGTACTGTGCCCTAATCCCTAGGGATACAAAGAAAGGCAAAATCACATCTCTGACTCCAAGGGTTCACTTATGCTGAGCAAGATACGTAAAAAACAGAAACAACCAACAAAAAAACTATTTACACGTGAGATATATTCAGAAGAGATAGAAGGTAATCTCAGAGGAAGGCATTAACAATGGGACTAGGCAGACCAGGAATTACTTCCTAAAGAAAATAGGATTTGGGGGCAGCTAGGTGGCACAGTGGAGTCAGGAGGACCTGAGCTCAAATCCGGCCTCAGACCAATCACTTGCCATGTACTTGCTGTGTGACCCTGGGCAAGTCATTTAACCCCATTGCCTAGCCAAAAAAAAAAAAAAAGAAAGAAAATAGGATTTGAGCTGAGTTTTGCAGGAAGCCAGGGAAGCTCAGAAGTGGTGGCCACAGGGTAGAGCATTCTAGGTATGGGAGACAGACAGTATAAAGTCAAGGAGTCAGGGAATGGGGGTGTCATGGGCAAGGAAAAATAAGTAGGTGTGTGTAGCTGGATTACAGAGTAAACTATGTTATAAAATAGATTGTAAAGGTGAGAAGGGTCGAGGTTGTGAAGGCCTTTAAATGCTAAACAGGGACTTTTTATTTGATCCTGGAGGGAGTCACTGTAATCTAGTGAGTCAGGGACAGAGGACAGGGGAGTGACATAATCAATGCTTTAGAAAATTACTTTGGCCACTGAGTGGAAAATGGATTGGAGTGGGGAGAGACCCCAGGTAGGGGGACTAGTTATGAAGGATGGTAGTAATGTGAGTCGTGAGGGGGAGACACAACAGGTGAGAGATTTTGTATACATAGAAATGTGAAGCTTTGATAATAGATGGCATATGTGGGGTGAGAGAAAAGACCTAAGGATGACACCAGCTATAAGTCTCAGTCACTGGGAGATTTTAGTTCCCTTGACAGGTTAAGGAAAAGTAGGAAGGGGGGAGTATTTAGAGGAAAAATTAATTAGTTCTGCTTTGGACATGGTGAACATCCATTTTGAGATGTCTAGATCTGACTTTGAATTCTACCTCTATTGCTTAGATACTTCCTGTATAACCTTGAGTAAATCATTTATCCTTCTTGGGCCTTGATCTCCTCATCTGTGAAGTGAAAGGGTTGGACTGTATGTGTTCTAAGATCAACCCAGTGTTAGCTCTATGGTTGCAAGATTTTATGAAAGGCAATAACAAGGCTGTATACGGTTCTCAGGAAAACTCACTGGCTCTGGAGCCAGAGGACCTGGGTTCCAATCCTACCTTTTATGCTTACTACCTGTATGACCTTGAACATTTCTTTTAATCTGTAGTCCTAGTTTTATCACCTGTGAAATGATAGCATTGGACTACACGGTCTCAGAGGTCATTTTCTGCCTTCTGCCTATGATTACCAATGATTCTATGTTCAAGAAATTTCTACCGTAATGATTTGGGATTACTTTTACCTACACTAGGTATGAATGTACTGCTTAGTCTTCCTCCTAATAAGGTTTTTATTCTTGTATCATCCTACTATGTCCAAAGTGGTACCAGAATGTTTTACAGGTGCTCACTGATCACAGATAAAGTGAAGTTACATGCTTTCAAATTGGATTTCATTTAACCAAGGAATGAAGTCAAGGTAGAAGAGAGTGGTTTTTTTTTCTCCTTATCATATCTTTTTGGCTTACTGTGACAAAAGTTAATTTCCATGGTGCGTAAAATCACTGAACATTTATAAGTTCAAGAAAAGCGATAATTTCTTTAATGGAATGATAGAAAATGTCACTTTGGTGATAGGAACCAAACTGTATAATCATATGGTATTTGAAATTAGTCACAAGAAAAGTAGCTTTTCTAAACAAAGAAACAAATCTTTTTCTCCCCCTTTTCATTTTTCTTTAAGAAAAGCTTTTATTTCTGTATAGAAATCACATCATTATAAATGGCTTTGTATCCTGCATTCTGTGAGGGAGCTGATGAAAATAAAGAAAACTTGCAAATATTCTGGTAGAGATTTAGTTCAAAATTGCCTAAACATCTTAATGGATTCCCTGCTATTTTCCATTGTAATTTCATACACACTTGGGTTATATGGATATGTTAACCAAAATAAGCCTTGCAACATAGTAACTTGAGGCATTGCAAATCCACCAGCATCTTTTTGATCCACTCAGATCTACAAGAAAAATAAAAAGTTTTTAAAACTCCCTGGGAACTATGGAAGAAATTTACCGATTGGATCTGCTTGTGATGAACAGGTGTTTCTGCTAGCACACTAATAATACAGCCTCTTAATTAACATAAACAAGTATCACGAACATTTGGGCACTGGATAAATTCCAGGTTGAATTGAGCCTGGAAATATCCTCAGCGTCCTTAGCAACATTTTGAGCAAGATGATATGTTTCTATGAATGATTCTATTTTTTTAAAAAAGAGAAAACCAGGGGGGGAAAAAAAGCAATTCCCAGATTCCTTTCCTGATAACTGTGAACACTTTTACATTTCCTGAATGTCCTCAAGCTGTAATGGCTCATATTTGTACTTAGGTGGTAGTTGTAAAGAAATAGGGAATGTTAAAGAAATCTGCCTGATTTTTCTACTTAGCCCCATAGCACAGAACTAGGTAAAATTTACAGGGAGACAGATTTTGACTCAGTCTACAACAAAAATTTTCTAACAAAAAAAAAAAAAAGGAATGAGCTGCCATGAAAGGTAGCAAGTTTCTTGTCACAAGAGGTTTTTGGTTCACATAGGGGTTTTGTTAGGCTCAAATGAGAGAATGGATATAAAGCACTTTGCAAATCTCAGGGCACTTTATAAATACCAGTTATTGTTGTTAGCCTACAGTAACTAGGCTTTCAGTCTGGTGATGATTTGCTAGAGCCCTGTACTGCACTCTTATTTGGCTAAAAAATATCTTAAAGAACACCGTAGAGGTGTGCTGAATGTTTAACACTCAGGGTCTCTGGAAATATATGCACACACACATGCACATGTGCATGCACACACACACACACACACACACACACACACACACATATATTTTAAAGTTTAATTTGCATCATTAACACTTTCTTAAATCCAGACAATCAACAAAACAATATATCAAGTCCTAATTTGTAGCATTTATCTATTTATAAATGGGTCTAAATGCACAAAAGGCTCTTGCTAGCAGTTAGAGCATACCGCTTGGCAGAGTACTTGATGGGGATATCATAAAGAGGATTCCTATAGATTAAATTAAATAATCTATAAGGTGCATTCCAATTTGGAAAATCCATTCTCCTGTAAAATTGGAATGGTAGTATGGTACCTCTTTGTGGAAGGCCTTAAATGACAAATTTTTTTAAAAAGTCTGAATTTTATTGGATTGTCAACAGGAGTCACCAAACATCTTTGAGTGTCACAAATGATAAGTCTGGCATCAACATGAAGAATGGCCTGGACCTGGGAGATGTGAGAGGATGCTAGCAGGTAATTATAATAACTCAAATGAGAATTACTAGGGTGATAACAGTGGGGATGGGTGTGTGTGTGTGTGTGTGTGTGTGTGTGTGTGTGTGTGTGTGAGAGAGAGAGAGAGAGAGAGAGACAGAGAGAGAGAGACAGAGAGACAGAGAGACAGAGAGAGACAGAGAGAGAGAGAGAGAGACAGAGAGAGAGAGAGAGAGAGAGAGAGAAGAGAGAGAGAGAGAGAGAGAGAGAGAGAGAGAGAGAGAGAGAGAGATTTGGTTGAAATAGAATACACACAAGAAGTGATAACTGATTGGATATGAGAGGGAAGAAAAAGGGAAGAGGTAAAGGTAATACAGAAAGGCTTAGAGCAGTGGATCCTGAATGAATGGTGTTGTCACTGACAGAAACGACAGAAGCTAGACCAGAATTGGGAGAAATCTGGTAAGTTCAGTTTGGGAGTTTCTAACATGTATTTGCTGTACCAACCATGAAAGCTGTTGGTATTTCCAGGGAATGAAAACAGTTGACTTCGGTGGGCTTCCTGAAGAGCCAGTGACTCAAGGCTTAACCTTATGCAATTGCATGCATGAGCTCTTCTATTAAACTGGAGATGGAAAAATTGAATTTTTGCTGATAGATGGGGGAATTCGCTTTGGAATTAAATGATGTTGAAGAGAAAGGGGAATGGTTATATTAACATATCAAAGCAAGGAGATAGAAGAGCTATACTGAGAGAAGTACAAAGAAAAACTGTAAGGAACACTTTGGGATGAAATTCATTTGAAGTCCTTTACTTACTTTAAAAAAGAAAAGAAAAAATTATTATCTAAAAGTAACCATCATGTATTGCCAATCGTCTTATGAAACTTACATATGGGACATGTGTAAGACCTTTATAGGGGTACAGAAAGAAAATGTCCTTATTAGAATAGACCAGATTAGACAACTAATATTTATTAAAGATCCTGTAAAAAGCTAGATAGAAGAGTGATGCTGGTTCCCTTTGTAGGAATAAGGTCTATTAGATCATAGGATCATAGATATAAAATTTGAAGGGATCTTAAGAGGTCTTCCAGTCCAACTAACACCCTCATTTTACAGATGGGGTAACCCAAGTCCCAGAGAAGTTAAGAGACTTGTCAAAGGCCATAGAATCATGAATTCAGAGCTTGGAAGCTTCCCTCAAAATAATTTCCTCTTTGCCTCTCCACTTGTCTGTACAGAGAAGTTGAGGGATTTAATCAAGATGGCACAGGTATTGAAGAACTGAAATTTGAACCCAGAACTTCTCGGTCAAATTCACTATTTATTCCACTATACCACATCATAAAAATACTAAGAGTCAGGGGAAGGACTGAACATAGGCCCTCTGAGTCTAAATCCAGCACTCCTTCTACTGCTCCATGCGTAGTCTCACATTTATTCACTGCTAATTCCTGAGTTTCCAAGAAAACTTCACTCACTGTATAGTCTAAATTCTTAGCTTATTTTATTCTAAATCTAAACCATAGAATTTAAATCAAATTTTGATATCTTCCAAAAGGCTGCTAAGCAGCAAAGTGGATAGAGTGCCAGGTTTGGAATCAGGAAGACCTGAGTTCAAATCCAACAGCAGACACTTATTAGCTGTGTGATCCTGGGCAAGCATTTAACCGCTGTTTGCCTCAGTTTTCTCAACTGTAAGTGAGGATAATAAGAACACCTACCTCAAAGGATTGTTGTTAGGATCAAATAAAATTTATTTATACAGAGGTCCTCTACTTTTTTGGTTGTTACTGACCCCTTTGGACCTCTTCTCAAAATGCTGGTCTTTCAATGCAAAAAATAAAATACGTAGGATTTCAAAGGAAACCAGTTATGTTGAAATGTTTATCAAATATCAAAAACAAAATAACAAGGTAATAAAGCCCCAGGTTAAGAATCCCTACACAGCAATCCATACATTTTACAGATGAGGAAACAGAAGCCTAGAAAGCTGAAATGACTTGTCTGTCTAGAACAGAGGGTCACCTAATTCCCAGCCTAGGGTTCTTTACAGGACTCAAGCTCTCAGAGCTTCCATTTCCTCATTTGTCAAATTATGGGCTGGACTCAGTGACCTTAAGGTCCTTTCCAGCTCTAAATCTCCATGCCCATTCAACCAGGGCAACTGAAGGTAGGCATGTAAACCCCTGACATGTACCCTGAGCTGACACATTCCCAGAGGTCTCTGAATAAGAGCTTATGGAACAGTGAAAGAAAGAATGCTCCAGAGGTCTTCCAGAAGAACTCCACTTTCATCCTGAATTACTATGCATCTCCGCTGGTCCCAGGCAGGCACTCACAAACACATACACAAAAGGAACATCTACATCTTAGCTTCAAACCCTGGCTTTCAACTGGATATAACACAGAGAGAAACAAAGAAGAGTATATTTCAGCCTGAACAGACTCTTTTGTTGAAGAAAAATAGAATTTCTCTAAGAATGAGTGTTGGGGGTAGAAAAAGAAGACTGCTAAAAATCAGTGGAGCAAACGTAAATGTCCTATTGGCAACAAATGAAAAATGCTCCTAAAGGCTACTTCCCCAGTGCAAGTAATTTTGTCATTTTTCAGTCATATTTGACTCTCCATGACTCCATTTAAGGTTTTCTTGGCAACGATACTAGAGTGGTTTGCCATTTCCTTCTCCAGTTCATTTTATAGATGAGAAAACTGAGGCAAACAGGGTTAAATGACTTGTTCAGGGTCTCACAACTAGTAAGTATCTAAGACCAGGTTTGGGCTCAGGAAGATGAGTCTTCCTGACTCTAGGCCCCGCATTTTATGCACTGCACCATCTAGTTGCCCAGTGCAAAGCTACCTGCAAATGATGTAATCTATAGACCCACCATTGTTCCTTGGTGGAAGGAACTCAGAATGAGGAGACATGGGCTTGAGTCCCAGCTCTGTCACTGACTTGTCATGTAATCTAGGCTATTAACCTCCCCAGTTCTCAGTTCCTTACCTTACATAGGTAGCATTCAGATAGCTTTAAAGTTTGCAAAGCACTATGTTATATATGTTATTTCACTGGATCCTCACAGCAACTTGGCAAGATGGATGCTATTGTTGTTCCAATTTTGCAGATGAGAAAGTGAGACTGAGAGAAGTTAAATGCCTTGCCAAGAGGTCATACCATTCCCTCTCAAAAGGCAGAGGCCAGCAGCACGATATACAGGAACATTGCTCCTGGTGAGAATATGTTAAATCCCCACATACCAAGGTATTAAGGCTCATCTCTTTAGCACAGTGTCTGGTACAGAGTAGGCACTTAATAAATGCAGGTTGACTAAGATATTCTATCCTTAGCATCTGCTAGGGGAGATTTCCCACCCACAAAGAAAATGAAGGCCTAGATCCACTCTTATTAGTACTGTTGGTCACTGAAGTTCTCTGAAAAGGAAAAAAAAATAAATAAAAGTCAAAAATAAAAATAAGAGTCTCCCAGAAAAAGGGCAAAGGCTGAATTGGTGATGAAGACTTCCTTTCACAGGCCAGCACAAAAAAGATGGATCCTCCCACACAAGTCAAACCAATTAAGTCATCGCTAGTGGATCCAGAGTGAGTCAAGATTAGGTTCCAGGGGTAGAAAGATATAATCAAAGTCCAGAAAAAATATAAAGCAGGGATTTATTAATCACCAAACACAGAAATTTGAATATAAAAGGTGATTAGTAGCTGTCCACTCAAATGAATCAAAATGAATCATTGGTATTGCTCATTTGCTTCTCTTCTCACTACTTTTCAATAATAAAAATAATAGCATTTATATAATCCTTTAAGTTTTGTAAGACACTGTACCTATATTATTTCATTTGATTCTCCAACAAAGTGATGTTTTCAATTGTTTTTCAGTCATGTCTGATTCATCATGACCCCATTTGGGATTTTCTTGGCAAATATACTAGAGCGGTTTGCCATTTCCTTCTCCAGCTCGTTTTAATTTTTTTTTCCTAGCTTTTTTAGTTGCATGCCTGATTCATTGATCTCTTCTTTCTCTCTTTTATTCATGTAAGCATTTAGAGATATAAAACTTTACCTAAGAACCACTTTTGCTGTATCCCATAAGTCTTGGTATTTGTCTCATTATTGTCATTCTCTTCGATGAAGTTATTGATTGATTCCATGATTTATTGTTTGACCCACTCATTCTTTAGTATTAGATTATTTAGTTTCCAATTAATTTTTAGTCTATCTTTCCATGGCCTTTTATTACATGTAATTTTTATTGCATCATGATCTGAAAAAGATGCATTTAATATTTCTTCCTTTCTGCACTGAATTGCAAGGTCTTTGTGCCCTAATACATGGTCAATTGTTGTGGTGGTGCCATGTAGCACCAAAAAAAAAGGTATATTCCTTTCTATCCCCATTCAATTTTCTCCAGAGTCTACCATATCTAAATTGCTAAAATTCTATTCACCTCCATAATTTCTTTCTTGTTTATTTTGTGATTAGATTTACCTAGTTCTGAGAGGGGGGAGACTGAGGTAGCCCACTGGCATAGTTTTGTGGTCTATTTCTTCCTGTAACTCCCTTAACTTCTCCTCTAAGAATCTGGATTCTATACCACTTGGTGCATATATGTTTAGGAATGATATTACTTCATTGTCTATGGGACCTTTTAACAGGATGTTGCTTCCTTCCTTATCTCTTTTAATTAGATCTATTTTTTGCTTTTGCTTTGTTTGAGATCAGGATTGTGTTTTCCCTGTTTATTTTTTTTTTATTTCAGCTGAAGCATAATATATTCTCCTTCAACCATTTATCTTTACTCTGTGTATCCCTCTGCTTCAAATGTGTTTCTTATAAACAACATACTGTAGGATTATGGCTCTTAATCCACTCTGCTATCTGTTTCTGTTTTATGGGAGAAAGCACCTCACTCACATTCACAGTTATGATTACTATCTATATTTTCCTCTTCATCTTCATCCTCTCCCCCTCCCTCATCTATGCTTTTCTCTCTCCTTTCTCTGTTTCCCTCCTCAGTAGAGTTTTGCTCCACCACTACCTCCATCAGTCTGCCCTCCCTTCTATTTGTACCCTCCCTTTTCTTTCCCTCTCCCCTTACTACTTCTTCCCTCCTCTCTATCCATTCCCTCCCTTTTCTTTCCCTTTTCCCCTTTCCCCTCCTATTTCCTATATGTAAGTTAGATTTATATACCTAACATTATGTTATGCCCTCTTTCAGCCAAATCTGATGAGAATAAGGTTTAAACAATGCTTATACCCCTCCCTTCTTTCCCTCTATTGTAATATGTTTTAGTGCCTTTTCATATGATGTAATTTATCCTTGTCTGTCTCATCCTTTCCTCTTATCTCAGAACAATCGCTTTTCACTACTTAGATTTTTATCATCACATCAAAGTCCACTTATACCCACACCCTCTATGCAAACCCCTCTTAAATGTCATAATAACAATATAATTCTCAAGAGTTACAAGTGTCATCTTCCCTCGTAGGGATGTCAACAGTTTGCCCTTATTAATAACATAGTGTTGCTTTTTTTTTCCCCTTTTCTATTTACCTTTTTATGCCTGTCTTGCGTCTTGTATTTGAAGGTAAAATTTTCTGCTGAGCTCTGGTCTTTTCATCAGGAAGGTTTGGAAGCCCCTATTCCATTGAATATCCATCTTCTCCCCTGACAGGTCATGCTCATTTTTGCTGGGTAGTTGATCACTGGTATAGTCAAAGCTCCTTTGCCTTATGGTATATCATATTCTACGCTCTCTGATCTTTTAAGGTAGTAGCTGCGAGGTCCTCCATAATCCTGACTGTGGTTCCATGATATTTAAATTGTTTCTTTCTGGCTGTTTGCGGTATTTTCTCTTTGACCTATTTGGAATTTGGCTACAATATTCCTTGGTGTTTTCAATTTGGGATCTCTTTCAGGAGGTGATCACTGGATTCTTTTGATGGCTATTTTACCTTCTTGTTCTAGAATGTCAGGGCAGTTTTCCTTGATGGTTTCCTGAAAGATGTTGTCCATGCTCTTTTTCTTGTCACAGTTTTCAGGTAGACCAATAATTTTTAAATTGTCTCTCCTGGATCTGTTTTCCAGGTCAGTTGTTTTTACCAATGAGATAGTTTCATTTTCTTCTGTTTTTTCATTCTTTTGTTTCTGTTTTACTGATTTTTGATAACTCATAGAGTCATTAGCTTCTACTTTCCCAATTGTAATTTTTAATGAATTGTTTTCTTCTATTAGATTTCATGCCTCTTTTTTTCCATTTGGCCCATTTTACTTTTTAAGGAGCTGTTCTCTTCAGTGTGCTTTCCCCAATTTGGCCAATTGAATTTTTTGAGAACTTATTTTCTATTTTTTTTATTATAATATAAATTTATTTGTTTTTAGTTTTCAATATTCACTTCCACAAGTTTTTGAGTTCCAAATTTCTCACTCCTCCCTCCACCCCAGGATGGCATGCATTCTGAATACCCCTTCCCCTGGTCTGCCTTCTCTTCTATCTCTCCCCCCCTTCTCTTATCCCCTTCCCTTCTATTTTCCTGTAGAGCAGGATAGACTTCTGTACCCATTTCCTGTATTTCTTATTTCCCAGTTGCATGTGAAAACATTTTTTTTAAAACATGTGTTTTTAAAACTTTGAGTTCCAAATTTTCTCCCTTCCTCCCTCCCCACCCACCCTCATTGAAAAGGGAAGCAACTCAATATAGGTTGTACATATGCAGTTATGCAAAACACTTCCTTAGTAGACATGTTGTGAAAAACTAACTCTATTTCCCTTCATCCTATCCTGCCCTCCCATTTATTCTATTCTTTCTTTTGACCCTGTCCCTCCTCAGAAGTATTTACTTCTGATTACCTCTTTCCCAATCTGCCCTCCTCTCTATCACCCCCTGCTCTCTTGTCCCCTTCTCCCCTATTTTCCTGTAGGGTAAGACAGATTTCCATACCCAATTGAATGTGTATGTTATTCTCTCCTTAAGCCAAATCCTATGAGAATAAGATTCCCTCATTCCCTCTCACCTTCCCCTGTTTCCCCTCCACTGTGAGAGACTTTTCTTTTCTGTTTTTTTTTGTGAGATAATTTACCCCATTCTACCTCTCCCTTTCTTCTCCGAGTATCATCCTCTCTCATCCCTTAATTTTATTCTCCAGATATGACCCCTTAATCTTCAACTCACCCTGTGCCCTCTATCTATCTATATATACATACATACAATTTTTTTCCTTCAACTACCCTAATACTGACAAAGTTCTCATGAGTTACAAATATCATCTTTCCATGCAGGAATGTAAACAGTTCAATCTTAATAAGTCTCTTATGATTTCTCTTTCCTGTTTACCTCTTCATGTTCCACTGGAGTCCTGTATTTGAAAGTCAAATTTTCTGTTTAGCTCTGGTCTTTTCATCAGGAATGCTTGAAAGTCCTCTATTTCACTGAATGACCATTTTTTCCCCTGAAGGATTATACTCAGTTTTGCTGGGTAGGTGATTCTTGGTTGTAATCCTATCTCCTTTGCCCTCCCGAATATTATATTCCATGCCCTGCGGTCCTTTAATGTAGAAGCTGCTAAATCTTGTGTTATCCTGATTGTGTTTCCACAGTACTTGAATTGTTTCCTTCTGGCAGCTTGTAATATTTTCTCCTTGACCTGGGAACTCTGGAATTTGGCTACAATATTCCTAGGAGTTTTCCTTTGGGGATCTCTTTCAGGAGGAGATCTGTGGATTCTTTCAATTTCTATTTTGCCCTCTGGTTCTAAAATATCAGGGCAGTTTTCCTTGATAATTTCTTGAAAGATGATGTCTAGGCTCTTTTTTTGATCATGGCTTTCAGATAGTCCAATAATTTTTAAATTCTCTCTCCTGGATCTATTTTCCAGGTCAGTTGTTTTTCCAATGAGATATTTCACATTGTTTTCTAATTTTTCATTCTTTTGGATTTGTTTTACAGTGTCTTGATTTCTCATAAAGTCACTGTCTTCCAATTGCTCTATTCTAATTTTTAAGGAAGTATTTTCTTCAGTAATCTTTTGGACTTCCTTTTCCATTTGGCCAATTTTTCTTTTTAGGGCATTTTTCTCCACATTGGCTTTTTGGACCTCTTTTGCCATGGGTTAGGCTGTTTTTTAAGGTGTTATTTTCTTCAGTATTTTTTGGGGTCTCCTTTAGCAAGCTGTTGACTTGTTTTTCATGGTTTTCTTACATTACTCTCATTTCTCTTCCCAGTTTTTCCTCTGCTTCCCTCACTTGCTTCTCAAAATCCCTTTTGAGCTCTTCCAAGGCCTGGAACTGATTCATATTTTTCTTGGAGGCTTTGGATGTAGGAGCTTTGACTTTGTTGTCTTCTTCTGGTTGTATATTTTGATCTTCTTTGTCACCAAAGTAAGATAATATAGTCTGACTCTTTTTGCGCTGCTTACTCATGATCCCAGCCAATTACTTGAGTTTTAAATGCCTTGTTAAGGTAAGAGTCTGCTTCCAATGTGGAGAATGTACTGTCCCAAGCTTCAGGGGTTTGTGTAGCTGTTTTCAGAGATACTTGTAGGGACCTGTAAATTTTGAGTTCTTCCAAGGTGGTATGATAAGGGGTGAGGTATTTACTCCTTTCCTGGCCTGTGATAGAACTTATTTTCTACAGTCAATTTTTGTCCTTCCTTTTCCAAGGTATTGACTCTCACTTGCATATCTCTCATTTCTTTTCCCTTGATTTGACTTTTTAAATCCTTCTTGAGCTCTTCCAAGAAGGCTTTTTGGGCTTGAGACCAATTCATATTCCTCTTTGCGGTTTCAGATATGAGTATATTGACAATGTTGTCCTCTTCTGAATTTATGCCTTGATCTTCCCTATCCCCATAATAAGAATCTGTGGTCATTGTCCATTTCTGCTTTTTGCTCATGGTGTTTGCCTATTTCCTGGCTTATAAAAAAAAATAAAAAGTTGAGGTCTCCTGATGGAACAAAGAGGGCATTTACCCAATCTTCTTTTCCTGCTCACCCAGGCCTTCCACTTGAATGTTTGGCTCCTCTTCACCCAGGCCTTGCACAGGGATGTTTCACAGCTGGTGGATGTCTGTCAGCCTGGAACTTTGACTCCTGGAGTTGTGTTTCCCAGCATTGTGCTGAGGCATCAGGTGATTTTGCTGTTGCCCATGGTGGTTTTCCGAACTGGAGTCTACCAGTTTCCTTGACTATCCTGAGGCTCTCAGGGGTGTCCTGGTGTTGGCACTTGCCTGCCCTACCAACCTGGGTCTCAAGATCTCTCCCTGGTATGCTGAGGTGGGGCTTGCCAATAGCTTGCTAGCATGCCTCCCATCCTGTACTCTTCTCCCTCTCCCAAAGCAAGAGGGTCCTTTCCTGTTAATCCCCCAAGCTTCCTGGGCTATAAGACTGCTGCACCCCATCTTTCTGCTGGCTCAGCTGTTCTAGGGTTTTTCCTGGGGTAATATTTTCTGGGCTTTCAGAAGTCAATAAGGGAGGGCGAGAGTGACTTACTTATTACTCTGCCATTTTCTCCAGCTCATTTTACAGATGAGGAAACTGAGGCAAATAGGGTTAAGTAACTTGTCCAGGGTCACAGAGATAGGAAGAGTTAGGGGCCAGATTTGAACTCAGGTATTCCTGACTCCAGACCCAGTGCTCTATCCTACTATGCTACATTATTATCCCCATTTAGAAAACGAGCAAACTAAGGCTCAGAGGTTAAGTGACTTGTCTAGAGTCACAGAGCTTGGAATTGTCCGAGATATTATTTGAACTCAAGTTCTCCCAAATCCTGGTCCAACACTATCACCTCTACCTATCTGACTTCTAACTTCATTTTCCAGAAGAAAGATTAATGAGCTAGTGGAAACAAAACAAACAACAATAAAATAAACTTATGCCTATATTTCTATAATATTGTTTAGCCTGGGCCTGAAAGTATTTACATGATGATCACAGTAAGTCCCATGTGGATTGAGTTTCCATGTATTCTTAGCCCCTGATTCTTCTCTCTCTCTGTCTCTCTCTCTCTCTCTCTCTCTCTCTCTCTCTCTCTCTGTCTCTCTCTCTCTCTCTTTCTCTCTCTCTCTCTCTCTCTCTCTCTCTCTCTCTCTCACACACACACACACACACACACACACACACACACACATATCCCTCCAGCCTGAAGTGATGTTTCCTTCCCCAAATTTTTCCTAGTACTTTGTATATCTCCTTTTAATTAAATAATCATAATCTATATGATAGAGTGGAAAGCACTGGGCCTGGAAGTCAAGAAGTCCTCATTTCAAATCTGGCCTCTGACACTCACTAGCTGTGGGACCTTGGTTAGGTCATAATCTGTCTGACTCAGTTTCCTCATCTATAAAATGGAGATATCACTGTACCTACCTACTTCTCAGGTTTGTTGTAAGGATCAAATGAGATAATACATGTAAAGAGTTTTTCAAACTTTAAAGTGCTTTATTAATGTTAGTGACAATGATAATGATGATGATGGTGATGTTATAGTTAAAAGGGATCTCTAGAAGTAATTTAGTCCAACACAAACACACACACACACACACACACACACACACACACACACACACCACGGGGGAACCCTTTTAACAATCTCTTAACAAATGGCCATCCAACCTATGATCAAAGCTTTCCTTTGACCTACAGCACTGGCTCCCTTCTGAGCCAGACCATTCTACTTTTGCATATGTCTAATTGCTAATAAGTTTTTACTCATATTGCGACAAAATCTGTTTCTCTCTAACTTCCATCTGTTACTCCTTCTTCTGTCTTTGAGGATCAAACAAATCGCATTTAATTCTTCTCTTTCATACGCTAGTCCTTCATATACTTGATGACAGCCAGTATATTCCCCTCCATCCCAGGTTCTTTTTTCTAGGCCCAACATGCTCAGTTCTTTCAACCCATCCTAGTACAGCATGGCCTCCCATCATCCCCTCAATATTATTGGTTGCCCTCTTCTGGACATTCTACAGTCTTGCTAACATGCAGCACCACAAACTATTCACAGTTCTTCAGATGAAGTCTGACCAGAACAAAGGACAGGAGGCCCATAACCTCATAATACTCCTTTTGAAATATTTTTTGCATTATAGAGAATTCTATAGATGCCTTGCCAATCTGACTCCCCCTACCCTATTAGTTTATAAACTCTCTGTTTCATCATTTCAGTATTTTATCCCCAACATCAACCAGGAGGCTTTACAATCATGGGAGCTTAATAAACATGCAGAGAATTCCATTCAATGGAGTGTGCATTACTTATTTGACTACATATTTTTATTTGTTTGTTTGCTTGTTCCTTGTCTAGTCTAGATCAAGGGATTGGATCTTTCTGTTTTATATTCAGCACAGCAAACCTTGTTGCACAAGAAACATTAAATAATAGCAACAATAGCAATGCAGGCCCTGCTTACATTAAGATACAGAATAGACGATGGGATTGGAAGGAGCTCTGTCAATAAATGAACTCCTGCATTTTGGTATATAGAAAGCAAAATAGAAAGGCCTGGAAGTAGCACAGGGAATGGCAGAGATTTTTCATTCTTTCTTGTCATTTGCCCTGGCATACCAACACTAGAGGACATTAAACTAAATAGGTCACACTGCTCAGGCTTTTTTCTGCTGAGTATTCTATGAGTCTAATTGGTAGTTTTAACATCAATGAGACTCTTTTGAGACACAGAATAAACAGAAGGGCAAGTGGGAGGGAGCATACTTTAGCTTCTTTCTCCCATCCATAATTCATCCCATAAAACTGTTCAGTGTTTTAATTTGGTTTCAAAGACAAGACAAACAACAAAACATTACCATCAACCTTTTAGAACTTGTTATTTTACATGAGCATACTGAAAGTCTATATTATTACTGTCTAATTAAGTACTCTTCTAGTTAATTAATAATAATCAGACCATTTCAGAGTATTTTATGGGTAAAAAAGTAAAAGAACTCATTTGACCCTGACAACAGTCCCATGACTTAAGTTGGTGTAATTATTATTATGCCCATTTTAAAGACATGGAAACTGAGTCTCAGAGAAAGTAAGATGTTTGTTAAAAGTTATACAGCTAGTAAATGGGGGAGCCTGATCTCAAATGTTGGTCTGCTGGTTTTTAAGCCAACGTTCTTTCCACTACCCCAGATATCAATGCTAACAAAAATTTTCCTTTAATTACCACATAGAAAAATTTCAATTAACTGAAAAACTATCAACCAAGATATTTTTTTCCTGTATGCTATTTTAAAGAGAAAGTTACAAATAATAAGAGAACCAGTAGATATTAAAGTAATTAAGAAAATAACTTCCAGGCAACAGGCAAGGCTCAGTCCAAATTCAGCCAAAGTGACGTATCTCCTACCATCACAATTAGTAGAATGTAAGCTCCTTAGGGGCAGTAAGGGTTTTGTTTTGTCTTTGATCCTCACCATCATGCATAATCCCTTGCACATATTACATGTGGGGGAACAGGACCCTCACAACATGTGAGGGCTTGGATATGCTAGGTTCTTTTATACTACGAAGCATACGTCAAAATCTTTAAGGTCCTTCAAGATCCTTGATCATCAGAGAAACACTCATACATGTTCATTAGACAGTTACTATTAAGAAAAGAATACTTATAAATACATTTTAGAAATATATGTGACAAAGAAGAAAAGAAAGGGTGACTTTGGGTTGTTGGGTTTTTTTTTTTAATAATCCTTAGGTAAAAGAGCCATTTTCAAATGAAGAAAAGCAAATTATAAGTAACTAGATTTTTAAAAATGCTCCAAAATCAAGAGAAATATAAAGTAAAATCCCTTCAAACCTTAAAATTGGCAAAGGTGATAAAAGATAGGAATTGTGCACATTAGAGCAGGCAAAGAAAGGTAAACTAATATACTATTGTTAGAGCTATGAATTTTTCCAACCACTTTAATAAAATAACTTTAAATTATGAGAAACTGCTCATGTCCTTTAATCTAGCAGTTCTATTACTGGAGTATCCCAAGGAAGTAAATGCTAGAAAAGGAAGGAGGTCTATATGAAAGGATAGATATACACATAAATATGGTTATTGATATATGCTACATGATGCTATAAATATTCTGATTTATAGTGTATTTTATAGATGTATCTATACATACCTGCTCACATAAATATAGTAAAATGCTCTGAATAGTCTGATGTAGACATATCAGAATATGTGTAATACATATCAAGTGCATATAAAGTTTTCACTCACAATGAATTATGTTATTAATAACCAAGCTACAATGGAGAGTTTTCATTTTAATCAATGAGTAAATTGATAGGGAGATGTAGAATTTCAGGCATTAACTACCAGAAAGTGTTAGACAGATGTGCCATATGATGTATCTATTGGTTTTTTGCATTCATATGTTTCTCTTGGTTTCTTTCCTATCTCCCCTTTCCTGATGCCCTGGAAAGTGGCTGTTCCAGGTGAAGATTAAATTGGTGTTTGGGTTGTACTACATAGATGCTGATGACCTTTTCCAACTCTCAAATGCCATGACTCTGTGTTTTTGAAACATGGGAAAAACACTTGAAATCTTTTTGCTATTTGTAAGGCTTTGCCTTTGGATTTCTGCAATCCAAATCAGTTAAGGAAAACCACTACTAACCTGTCAGCTGGGTTCCATCCTTTCTCCTATCCCCATCATCTATTCTATAATTTATCCTTTCACAACCAATCTTTTTGAAGGGCTTTCATTTTGTATTCCAGAGACTGGCATGGAAATTGGACAGAACCTCAACACAAAGGAAAGATGGAATCCTTGCAGCATTGGAATTTCTATGGTAGACTGAGGACTCTTCATCACTAGTCACTAGGTATGGTCCCTAGCATATAATCTATAGAATATTTAGAGAGCACTGACTGAAGTAGTTAATGTATCATCAGTTAACAAATATATATATATATATGGAGTCTCTAACATCAATGCATCTATATGTATATGTATATGTGTGTGGATATGTACACAGATAGGTACATAGATATGGCATGCATATAAAAATTCATAGAAATGTCAGAGTAGAGAGGAACCTCTGAGGTCATTAATTCTAACCCATATCTGGGGACAAATCTTTTATAAGACACTCCAAAGAATTGTTATTTTCTTCAAAGTTTGCTTAACGACCCACAGTGAGGGGAAACCCCTTGCTCTCCTAAGACACCCCCTCACTTTTGGATTTATCTAATACATATAGTCCGCCTACACCTGCTTCTCTACAATTTATACCTTTTACTCCTGGTTCTCATTTCCAGGGCCAAGCAGAGCAAGTATAATGTGTCTTCTAAGGGATAGCCTTTAAAATAATTACAGAACCAGAGAGCTAGAGACAGAATAATCTAATCAAACTTCTTATTTTATAGACAAGAGAACTGATACCCAAAGAGGTTGTACAAGGTCACAGAGATAGTAAATATCAGAGCCAGGATTTGAACTCAAGTCTTTGGATTCAAAATCTAGGATACTCTCCACTGCACAACACTGAAGGCAGCTATTATGTTACTCTTCCCCTCTCCCTGCCAACACAGACTTCTTTTTAAGGTTAATTTCCCCTCGCCACTCCTTTTCTTTATCTGATCCTCATAAGGCGTGTTCTCAAGGCCCTTTTCCAACTTAGTTGCCCTCCTGGTGATTCTCTCTAGCTTATGTCACAACTTAATTTGGTTTCAATTGTTTCAGTCACGTCTGACTCGCTGGGATTTTCTTGGTAGAGAAACTGGAGTTGTTTACCACTTCTTCTTCCAGTTCATTTTACAAGTCAACTGAGAGAACAGAGTTCAGTGACTTGCCCAGGGTCACACAGCTAGTAAATGTCTGAGGCCACATTTGAACCCATGAAGATGAGTCTTCCTGATTGCAAGCCCAGTACTCTAGCCATTACATCACCTAGCTGCTGTGATAACTTACACATCTCTGAATTCTCCACAGTGCCTAGCACAATATGCTTTGCTCATCACAGGCACTCCAGAGATACTTGTTGGCTGACTGAGATAAGCTAAGCCTGGCCTGCAGTGTCTGACTCAAGTTACCTTTTCCTTTCATTCTTTCTCATCACAGCAGGCATGTTTTTCCCCCGATTCCACGCCCCTTTTCCAACACTTTTCATTTTCATAGACTGTGATGTCACCCAGAAGCTAGAAGATGCCTGCTTAAAAACTGTTATTTCACACATGAGTGATAATATTTTCATCTTCCACACAACTCAAATAAAGGGCTAGTAGGGCTATTAAAAAACAGCACAAACAAGCCTAAAATCAAAAAGCAATTCTTTTCCCATCATCCAGCCGTCACTTTCACTGGGTACTGTAGGTTTATTTACTTTGTTTTACTTGCTATGTATTGCAGACACAGACATCAGCCTAAACATTGAAGTGAAAAACAATACATTCGTGGTAATTTCTGTGATCATAAAAATCCACAAAATAATTATTTTACAACAGAGATTATAGGGTTCTTTCCTTTTTAGCAGCTACAAGAAGAAAGGACAAAACTAAAAGGTTCTACCTAATGAATGTTTTCTAAACAACTAGCATTTATTATATACCGACTATGGGCCAAGCACTCTGCTAGGCACTGGGGGAAGGGGGGGGGGATACAAAACATGTGGAAAAAAATGCAAAATAGGCCCTGCCCTTAGGTGATTTGCATTCAACGTGAGATATGTAGAAAATAAATCAACGGATTTAAAGATGGAGTGGCACTGCGAACAATGGGAATCAGGAAAGGGAGCCAAACCTGGCCTGGGTCTTGAAGGGAACCAGGGGTCCTAAGAAGCCTAAGTAAGAAGGAAGAGACTTTCAGACATAGGGTATAACCTGTACAAAAACATCGAGGCAGGAGATAAAATGTCCTGTAAGGACAACAGTGAGTGAACAGTTTTGCTGAAGCATAGAGTACAGGAGGAGTATATGGGTAATTAAGCCTAGAAAAAGGATAGAGCTGGATTGTAAAAAGTTTTAAGTTTCAAACAAAAATGTTTTTTATTTTATTCTAAGGGCATTGGAGAGGCACAGAAGCTTGAAGATCCTCTACTGAGCTATTGAGGAATCCCTCCCTGTTTCTGGAAAGGGAATGCCCTGTGGTTTCTGTACCTGTGGTGACTCTCTAAGCATAGGAGATGAAACAGCCAAAGAACACCATAGGAGTCTTCATCCTTTATGGCAAAGAAGGCAAATAGCTAAGTTTTTGACTGAGTGTAGAAAAGATTTTTTAAAAATTAGTTGCCTCAAAGGGGAATGGATGGCATCAGGTGGTCGATGATTCCCTAACACTACAGATCTTCAAGTTGAGATGAAATAACCGATTTGAATATCACAGAAGGGATTCCTTTCAGGGATGTGTGTGACTATATGACCTTTGATGTTGTTGTTTGGTTGTTTTCCAGTTGTGTAAAACTCTCTGTGACCCCTTTTGGGGTTTTCTTGGCAAAGATACTGGAGTGGTTTGCCATTACCTCTCCAGCTCATTTTACAGATGAGAAAACTGAGGCAAGCAAGGTTAAGTTATTTATCCAGGGTCACACCGCTAGTGAGTGTGTGAGGCCCAATTTGAACTCAGGAAGATGAGTCTTCCTGACTCCAAGCTGGGTTCTATATCTACTGCGTCATCTACCTGTCTCTGTGCGATTCTATGATCGTATGCCTGCAACTTCAACATTCTAGATTCTGTTATAACATATCTTCTAGTTCTGACACTCCATATTCTATATACTTGAGGCATATAGAATATGGTACCTTTTGGCTCTAACATCCCTAAGACCGCCCCAGCTTTATGGATCAGTGTTCCAAGGTCCCTGACAACCCCCAACATTCTATAGTTCAATGACTCTCTGACACAGGACCCAGCCCCACAGGCCTCACAATCCAATTGTGCAGACAAGACGTCAACCAAATAAAATTCATGATAACTTATTCCAAATCTAATTTCCCAGTCTACAGTGAGGCTGTATGGCTGATTTAAATGAAGCTTGTGGAGTGTTTGAATTTCTGCCTAAGTCATTATTCACTCACTGAGATAAAAAGTGATCCACATCTAAAAATGTCATCCTTTGGATAAGGTCTTCTGACATGTTAGTTGGCTTTTTCATCATAAATGTCCCCCTAGCTTCTCTTAAAAAAAAAGTTCTTTGATTTTAAAACACTTGCAAATGAATTATTTATTCAGATGGATGCTAATGAAAGCCGTTGTAATTAGAACAAAAGTTAGATGAATTGAGTGTTTTCCCCCCTCCATCTTTCCCAAAGATCTCTTTAAAAGAAGAATAAGCATATCTGTTTCATGTTAGTCTTCTGAAACCATACAGCAATGTGAAGGTGATGGAAGACAGTCTTACACTTTACAACTGATGTCTGTTCAGTCTTCCCTTCCCTGTTGCTACATACATATTCCCCTCACTTTCCACTTCTATATTTCTTTTAACTGTGATGCTGATATGGCTTTAGTTTTGTTTCCAGATCCAATTTGTTTGCAGCTTTCAAATGGAAAAAGTCAACATGAATGGGCTCAGCCATTCATAACCAGGACTGCTCATTTCCACCTATCAAACAGATGTTCCTCATGGTACAAATTACTGATCCCCATTCAATAATCAAATTCTTTGTAGATATCTTTCAAAGGAATTCTGTTTGGGTTCTTAAATGAAAAGGAAGTTAGATCATTAAAATGGCTTCCAAACTAATGCATTTTAAATGAAAAGATTTTTTAGCCTTCAGAAAAATAGAGAGAGAGTTAAACTGAAAGATTCGGGAAAGCTCAAATGAATATGTTAATTTTGTCAACATATAAGGCTCGGAGACCAAGTCTAGGACTAATATAGCATATGGTGATTTATTGCTCCCGAGCCATAATTTTAACTACTATTTTTTCTCCTACTAAATAAATGTCTCTAGTGAAATTTTTGTCATGGAATATGCATATATATAAGTCTCTGTTTTAAAGATGAGGTTACTGTGCTAAGAGACATTAGTGATTTTCTATCAGATATGTCAAAATGGATTGAGTTAAAGGAACAGATGACAGATTAATCCATAGCTCTTTCATCTACATGGTGCCAAATTTAATCTGTCTCTCTATGGACGCTATGCATTTGCATATCTGTCAAATCACTTCCATTTAAAGGGGGAAAAAAGACAGAGATGAGCTTCAGGGGGTAGAGTTAATAGAAGTTGTTTAGCTAAAGCACCGTACTACTCTTTTGTAACCAAGGGTCTTCTTCTAGCGTTTTAGTAGTCTGTTTATCTTGCACTAATTGAGACATTTTCAGGACACCACTACAGGTGAGAGAAAGAAATAAGTACCTGCCTGTGAATGCTAGAGTGGGTCACTGGGTTATCACATTTTAACTTCTCACAACAGGCAAATCTTAAACATGCTGGTTCTTATTATCTTTGAACAGTGAAGAAACACTTTCTTCCACTTTATGGCCCTCATCATTAATAAAATCTTCTGTCAAAAAATTGTCTCCTGGAAATAGGAAAGACCGCAATCATCTAACTGTGTTGGATAACAAGAGCAAAGGATTAGAGATGGAAGGGACCTCAGAGATTACTTAATCCAACTCCCTTATTTTATAAATGTATAAAATAAGGCTCAGAGAGTTTAAGGGATTTGCCCAAAGTTACAGAGTTTTTAAATGGCACAGACAGGCTTTGAATCCATGCCCAGTGACTTTAAATCTAGAGTTCCTTCCACCGCATCACACTTCATGACTTTAAAACTGAGATCCCATTGAAATGGTGTTGTTTTAAGGTATACGAAGACTGGTTAAGGGAAACATCATGGGAAATAAGTGGAATAACAAGTTTTGAAAGGCCATCATAAGACATTATTGAAGGGAATTGCAAAAGCTTGGGTGCCTGGAGTGGAAATTAGAAACAAAGATATTAAACATCATTTAAATGCCTACTACATTTATGGATATTTTATCACACAACCCAGCTTACAGTGTTTGTTATTATGAATCCCATAATCTATCTCTGCCAAGATCCTGCAGCCTCTGTCAGAAGCACACCAAAGGTGACAAAGAAGAGACCAAATGGTATAGTCAAGGGCACAGTTATCTGAGACCTTACAACACAAAATCACGGACACTAAGGCATCTAGTAATTTTCAATAGAATCCTCCTGCCCAGCTCTGGGCAGCTAGATGGTGCCATAGTGCACATAGCGCCAGGCCTGGAGTCAGGAATACTCATCTTCTTGAGTTCAATCTGGCCTTGGACACTCAGTTTCCTCATCTGTAAAAAAGATCTGGAGAAAGAAATGGTAAACCACTCCAGTATTTCTGCAAACCAGGATCACAAAAGAGTCAGAAACAACTGAAAAATAACTGGACAACAACTGCCCATCTCTACGCCTGGGATGCACGTAACACAGGAATAATAGCAGGGAGACACAAAGGTACGCTGAGAAAGACACCCAAATAGGCTACTTTGCTCTGCCCTAGAGGGGTCACACCTATCTTTTTCATTTTTCTTCTGAAAACACCAATCTTTTCTGTCTGAAGACAATTTAGAAATCCCCAATCAGAAGCCTGGGCTTGCACCACTTTTCTAATGGGGAGATGCTAGCTGGTCAGGATTACTGGCAGAAGTTACTGCCTTTCTGCTCCACAGATCAATTTCCCTGTCTTCTGAATTGCAGTGACCCAGTGATATCTACGTGCTCCAAACTTTTACAGCACCTGTGGTCTGTATTTCTCACTTCCCACAAAGTACTTGTTTTGAAAAAAATTGCATAGCACAATTTAAAGGGCACAGGACCTGGAAACAGATGGCCTAGGTCTGAGTTGTGGCTTTGCCGATTTCAAAGTGTGTGAAAGTCATTTCATCTCTCCATGCCTCAATTTCTCCATTTGTAAGAAGCAGGTGATACTGCTTTTATACCTTACATCATAAGGATTAAAAGAAATGTCTGTAAAGATATGCTATGGCCATGCATTGCTTTACACATACTAGACTAGGATTATTAGACATCTGTCTATGTGGAAAAATCATGTCTCCTACTAGATCCCTTCTTTGTACCACTCATGGCACCAGGAAGAACGCTAAGCACTGAAGAGGCATTCGTTAAATAACTATGGAGTGACCAGTCACATATTTCTATGTTTTGTGTGTGTGTGTGCGTGTGCATATACTGAATAAAGGAGTATGGCTAATCAGAAAAGTTATGAACAACAGAAGGTGGTGTATTTAAAAGAAAGCGAAAGAGTAAATGAAGTGTCATTGCTCCAACTGGTTGGATAATGATAATAAAC
This sequence comes from Phascolarctos cinereus, assembly GCF_003287225.1. Classification (NCBI taxonomy): domain Eukaryota; kingdom Metazoa; phylum Chordata; class Mammalia; order Diprotodontia; family Phascolarctidae; genus Phascolarctos; species Phascolarctos cinereus. The sequence continues at coordinate 389,237,580 of NW_027555625.1, read as the reverse complement.
AATGTCATGAAAGAAGAACTACTGAGCAACTATTTGACTTCTATTCATTTTACTGAGAATAATAATCTTTGGATACAAAAGGAAA
>NW_027555625.1:389139995-389232495 GCF_003287225.1 Phascolarctos cinereus | reverse complement strand
ATTAATTTCTGCTTCTTTATGGCAGGTTAACAGAACCAAATTTTCTGGCATTCAGGTCTGGCAGATGAACAAGTCTATATCAGTTCCCTTCAGAGCTATGTAGTTTTGTTTCAAGGCCAGTTAGGAAGACAGAGATTTGAAATTGACCACAAACTCATTTGTAATAAACTTACAAGTAGCTTGGGAATAGGAAGTGACAGCCACCTGAAACCAAGTAACAAGCCCATTCATAAAAGCTTTTCAGTTTTAAAATGCTGCAACTGTCAATTTCACTTTGGTTTTAAAACTCCAAAACAAAGGAGAAATTCTACATTTAAAAGCCATTTCATATATAAACAATATTTAAAGTCTTATGAAGTGTCAAAAATTGATGGTTTGGAAAATGTAGATATTCAAAAGGGCTCTGTTATCCTGGTAAAGTCACGTGATCTGAGCAATTCAGAAAAAAAATGCTATTATAAAATAAAAGAACTAGAAGAGATGTTAGAGATAGTCAGAGACTCCCAAAATTAAAGGGATTTTCATGCAGGTACCAGAAGCAACAGCAGTGCACGTTCATATAGTATTATAAGGAACTTGAACTTTCTTCAAGTTGTCTCACTTGATTCTCAAAGCAACTAGACAAAGTAGGTGTTATTATAATAGGCACATGAGCGGTGGGGTGGATAGAGTGCCAGGCCTGGAGTCAGGAAGTCTGAAATGAATTCAAATCCGACCTCAGACATTTGCTAGCTGTGTCACCCTGTTTGCCTCAGTTTCCTCATCTGTAAAATGAGCTGGAGAAGGAAATGACAAGCCACTGCAGTATCTTTGCCAAGAAAACCCCAAATTGGGTCACGAAGAGTTGGACAGGACTGAACAACAAAAGTAGATAAGGATCTTGGATTTGAACTCCAGTCCTTTAACTCAAACCCAGTACTATTTTCACCATGCCACAGAATGAGATTGAAAAAGGCTTAACATTAAGACGACATAGGTTTAGCTGAAGACAACCTCTGCACATTTCAAAACAAAACAGAAAATAACCAACCTCTGAATGAAAGCATGCTAATTTTGCTTTTAGTGGGATTTGATGTTATCACCTGAGACCTTTCTTTAACTTAGTAAGAATCTTCTCTGTGAAATATGAGTCTAGCCAGGCATTTTCTATATGCAAGCTGGATAAGAAGATCAATCATGGTTCCATTAGTAGAGGGGGTGAAAGGGAGAATAGTCAATGCCAAAACAAAATCTGAATCCTTTACAAGCATCTAAGATGCTGTTTTTGGTGTCAGATACTTCCTGAAAGCAATATGATACTATGCACTCAATTCTGTGGATTTTTCTTTGACAAAATTCTGAGTCTAGGCCAGCCCATTCATCTAGTAGGCTTTAGGACTGCCTTCATCTTCATGAGGAAGTATGTGAACTCCAGGCAATGAAAACTAATAATAATATTAACAGAAAGAAAACATGAGAAAGGGCTTAATATATGCTTGTGGATCAGCTGATTGATAATTGGCGAGATAAATTTACAACGTGCATTTATGTTTGGAATATCCAAAGTTTTGGAGGTTTTTTTCTACTAACCTCTGTCAGTACAGATGACATAGAATTAATATCTAGCTTGGCACAAATTTTAAAAAGAGTATAAATGATTAATCAAAGCAGTTCTACAGTTAATAATGCCGTAGGCTTTTGCTGTCGTTCTGTAGTAGACAGAACACTGGGCTAGTAGCTTAGAGATAGTTTCTATTACCACCTCTATGTGACAGTGGACAAGTCACTTTACTTCCCCCCGGTCAGCTCTCCCCTCTTTTAGATGAGGGCATGGTAATGAATGATCTCTCTTACCTTCATCACTATTATCACAATAGTTGAATTCACGTTGAATCTTTATAATGTTTTTACATGTCTAGGCATGTTCATCTAATGAGATAATGTATGTAAAGCACTTTGAAAGTCTTCCAGTGCCATACAAATGTCAGCTGCAGTGATTACACCTGCATCTTGTACATCAGGGGTTCTTAATCTTTTTGCTGTCATGGACCTCTTAGATAGTCTGGTAAAGCCTAAAAATTCTTCAGAATAATGTCCTAAATACACAAAATAAAATACATAGGATTCCAAAGGAAACAATAATAATGAAATATTGATTAAAATATTGTTAAAGTTTACAGACCTCAGGTTAAGAAGCCCTGATTGTTCTAAGGCAAGCCATATACGGATAGTCATGGGCACTAGATGCCATCTCAAAGTACCTGCGTACTCTGTTCCAAACCAGGCCTGAGATCCCCATTCTCTGTAGGGCCAGAGCCAACTGAATGAGAGGTGTCTTGATTCTTTGACTATTAATTGCTTTGAGGTGACCCCAGACATTGGGAAATGGATAAGCTATGACATCTAACCCCAGTTCAGATATGAGATGTCGCTTAATCAGGAGGTGAATCTATTTCATTTCCTTAGCAGTAACAGCATAAAAAAGTCATACCCATTACACACACACACACACACACACACAAATATATGCATGTGAATACATACTATATATGTATACATGTGTATGTGTGTAAATATGTATACACATACACATATTCATGGTAATTTTGAGTAATAGAAAATACATTCTGAGTATTAAAGCCAATAAATAATACAGTTCATCAGTTGAGACAGTACTGAGAACTGAGGTTGTCAGGGAAAACGTGGAGAGGATGGGACTTAAAATGAGCCTCGAAGGAATGGTACCATTTAGACATATGGAAAATGGATGATGGTACTACATACTTCATTTTTTAAACAAATATTTACTGAATCAATACTATGTGAAAGGCATTATAGAAAGTGCTGAGTAAGACGAAAATGATGAACACCCTGCCTTCATTCAACTCTATTATGGACTCAGTTGCACTAGTAACTTTTGAGCATTTGTGTATTATACATAAAACATTTAAAATATTTAATAAATATGGTGATATACAGATATATTTAAGATCAACAATTTGGTATCAAACTATAATTTTTTTCCTACATTTTTCTAGTTTGTTTCTTACTGTGCAAACAGATCTTTCCGAATTTCAACAAGGACTGTTAGCCCATTAAGGTGAGAAGCAAGATACAAGCCTCAGGGATTTTTATATGTAACAATTTTCCATGAATCATAAGTATAATATTTAACTACCCTTTGTAGTTAAATATTATTTGAATATTTTATTTGAATATTTAAAATATGCAAAATATGCATTGCCTCTAGCTATGTATATCAAATAGTATGTTAAATTTAAATATTAACTCCAACAAATAAAGCAGGGCTGGTGTAACTAATTAAGTACCTCTGATTCACATATTGTTTTTAAACAATAATAATGGCTTAATTCTCTTCTTTTTTAAATTCATTTAAGAAATTTTAATATTTGGCAAAAGAATAACTGAATGAATGAACATACAATTTAAAAGGACTCTGCTACCATGAGATAGATCGTGTCCTTCATGCTTATTACTTCATTCATTTTCAAATTAAAATACATCTATGTTTATATCTCTGTTCTTAATACTGTGGTGGCCAAGTTAAACCGCTTTGACCTTCCTCTTAGAAAAATATCAAAACATTTGATATGCAATGTAAAGCAAAAGAGAGTATGGGACCCTCCTATTCCAATTTTTCTGTACAACAGCAATTAGAAAATCTATGAAAATCCTGAGGTTCATTACTTAAAAAATAATTTTGCTACTAACAAAAATCCACTAGCTGGTTCTTAGTCACATTTCAAGATGAAATTTATGTATTAAATAGTATTGATCTCAGTTCAGTTGCTGCTCTGACCACTGCCATACCAATCTCCTTAGCTTGGAACTCATTAAATCATTTCTCTTGTCAAAGAGCTAGGCACAATGCCTAGAAGTATCAAATACTTGAGGATCCTGCTCTTATGTTTCATTTCCACTTTGTAATGGACTGCCCACAAAGCCCTTACATCAAATTCAACTAAGGAGAGACATCTTAAAAGAGTGCTGGAAAATAATTTGACAATAAAAATCATACGAATTTGTATTAAGGATTTGCAGGCAGAGAGGGAAAATATTATTCCTTACAAAGCAAAATAATGAGTTTTAAAATACTTGTTAACCATTCCAAGACTTTCAGAGGAGAGGCACTGAAACATTAGGGATAAAGTTTGAGAATAATGCTGCTGGTTCCTGACAGTGAAAGTAAGTAGGCAGAGGTGGCAATTAAGTCAGGCTAGGCACAAGGCAGGTGATTGGTACGATGTTAGTTAGTCAAAGTCAAAGAATTGGGTCAGGTAGTCACTTAATTGGCCAATAGAGTTTAGGAAGAACACAGTGCACAGAAGGCAATTCATATCAGGGTACGCACAGTCAGGAGGACAAAATCTAGGGCAGGCAGGAATCAGAGGTTAGGAACAGCATCACTTAGCTTGAATCCCTTGGGTCAGGAGGGGATCAGACAAAAGTCATTAGCATTCTGGATAGTTATCCAATAGTAAACTTTAAAGTTTCCAAGGTCATATGAAGCACTTATTTTCAGAGCTTTAGACCTAGATAAGATCATGATTTTATGGATTTTGGAGCCGAAGATCATCTAATCTGACCCCATCATTTTAAACCTGAAGTAACCGAAGCCCAGAAAGATTAAGTGATTGACCAAAAGTAATGAATATCAGTAACAGAACTGGGAAACTGGGATTAGAACCGAGGTCTGACAATGTCTAGTACTCTTCTTGAATTCAATACACTACCATGTGATCGGTACTTGCTTTGTTACTAGGGCTGTCTGACTGTTAATTAGAATTTGCTGAAACTGAAAAATTAGGAAGTTGAATTATGTTACCATTCTATTCCACTCTGCTGCCAAAGCTTATTTTAGTCTATAATGACTAGAATAAGCCTATCTGATCACCTATCACAGGGGTACTCATGATCTCAGAGGACTGGTTTACGGTGAGACAGTTCATTCTTTCAAAAGGGGTTGTGGGAGCCTGGAGACAGAGCACTGATACCAATAGAACAATTGTTTTGTAATGAATTACTGGCTTTTAAATGTGTATATGAAAACTACCAACTATTACTTTATTATTTACAATCATCTATCTTTTATCATATTGAAGCTAATTGTTTTAAGAAAGTATCCTCAGGGGCCAAAATAATTCATAAATACCCCAAAATATAGTACTTCAAGATTCACAAGTGTAGCAAAATTCACTGATAAACTTTGACAGAAATACACATTTTAAAAATTGAGAGTGGATTCCTGACATTATTTTCCCCCAAGGGGAAAGAGTTATAATTTTAAAATGCCAATAGGAGTTATTCACATTCAAAGTTCTTAACATTATTATAAGGATACTTGATTATGTCATTGTTTTTCCCTGTGTATCAATGGAATACAAAACATCTGTCTAACTTTAAAAAAAAATCAACTGAGTTATTGGCAGGATTCTATAATTCAGGCAGTTTCCCAGAAAACCAATTAGGCACAGTTTTGCTTGATTCAAAAATAAGCAACAAAACACTTTCAACTTATTCTATGTATTTCTTTTGCTGTTGTTGTTGGGAAGCTTTTTCTTTTAATCCTAAAATAAAATAATTTGGCTAAACAGCTGTTTCAGATCTAATTACATAGTAAGAGATATGGGAAATGTTTCTCAAAATGTTTTGCTTTGATTTTCATTTCTACAGCAGTTCTCCAGCCTATTTCACTACTATGCAGAGACTAAACAGTGGGAAGGAAGCATTCTTAAACATTAGTCAAGCAAGCAATTTATACCACATGTGTTTCATGTATTTTATAATTTTTTTTTCTGTGTCCACCCAGCACCCAAACATCCAGGGGAAAACTATGGCCTATTATTGGAGGTTTTGCATAACCACCACCAAGTACATGATTGCTGACTCTAATTTTACATATTTAAACAATTCTTCCCAAGACAATAAAAGCCAGCAAGTTTCTTTGGGATATAGCAATTTCTTGTCATCATTTTATTTCCTGTTTATTCGAACCTCACTGGGAAATCAAATACAAGTAGAAAGCAAGACAACCTCCAAGCTCTCTTAAGGAATTTACATTCTAACAGAGAAAGATCACAAAGAAAATGGAACTGAAATTGAGTTTAGGGGGCTAGGAAAGGGGCATGGTAGAGAAATTCCTGTAGAAATGACTCAGTAATGCAGCCTGAAGAGGAATGAAGAAATCTTTGGTCTAGGCCTCCTCCTTCAGCTGAAGAGTCTAAGAGGAAACAGCAGATTGCAGGGCGAGACCCCAGGAATAGTGGGTACTTCCAATATGAGAATGTGAGAAGTCCAGGAACAAAATGAGCTTCCATGGTAAAGAATGATCTATGGATAGTAAACAAGGTCCTATGGAGTTGAGTCAGTAGCACAGTTTACATGTGCACACATGTGCACATACACACACACATCTATATGTACATCTATATGTACATGTGTATGTATGTAACACATTTCACAATTCTTATGTATAAGTAATTTATCTATTAGATATAATCCTTCTACTCCCACAACCTTAAATTAATACCTCATTACTTCTTGCCTGAACTACTGTAAAAGTTCCCCAGCTAGCTGCTTTGAGGACAGTCTCCCTTCTTCAATCTCCCCTTCACTTACCATTGCCAACATAATCTTCCCAAAATATAAACCACATCATTCCCCTGCTCCACATTCTTGGTATGGGATTTAAAGTTCTTCACAGTTTGGCTCTAGCCTGCCTTACTAGCCTTGCCTGACACTATTGCCCTTTTAAAAAACATGAGCTCCAGGGTGGGGGTGAATGGGATGTCCCAGTGAAGACTCCTCAGTGTACTTAAGGTTTGGGATAAGGCTGAGTGGGATAAGAGGTCCTGTGAAGACTTCTGAGAAGAATAAATAGAAACTAATTAGACTCAAGGCAAGCATAGCAGCCTTCAGTTTACTAGAAATCACCTGAGTGATGGCAGTGCAGTCCCAAGTGTCACCCCCCACTTTTTAGGCCATTGTTATATCAGTAGTTAAAGTTTGCCAAGCCTGAAACTCCTGAAGAAGCCCCCCCATATCTTGTTGTACCTGTTGCTATATTTCGGTCATGGTGACCTGGCTATACAGTGTCTAGCTTGACTGTACATCTTTAATTGCTTCTTCGGTATTACCTCAGCAAACTAAGGGGCTAAATATAGACGTGTATATTGTTCTCTTTGTTTTGTTTTCTGTTCCCATACATTGTGAGCCAAAACATTGGCCAGTTGGTGGGAGGGTGTATTCACCCATTAGGGCTATTTAATCTAGTTCTTAGCTCCTGTACTCTGTCTTCCCTCATCAGAACATACTGGTGGAGGGACACCTGAATCTTGAGATTTGAAATAATAAATTAACTTTCTGTTTCTCCCTGGATACCTCTTTGTTTTGTTTTGGTTTTATTTTTTTGAGTGGCATCCCACACAGGGGGAAATCAATGGACTAATGATTGAGATCCAGTTGCATCTGTCCCTTCCTTAGGCGCTACCTATTTGGGCACATTTCCTATGGCTAGAACAGATACCCCCTCATCTTCAACTGATAGACCCTGTCTCTTCTTTCACTGTCCAGCTTAGGTGAGTTACTTCCAGGAAGTCTTAATTTATTCTCTCTGCTTAAAATGATCCCTTCCTTCTTAAACTTCTCATGCTAATCGATAAACATTCATTAAATGCCTATTATGTGCTAAGCACTGGGGATATAAAGAGGTAAAAGACATTCCTGGCCCTCAAGGATCTTACAATCAAAGGGTGGAGACAACATGCAAACAAATCTATAAAGTGCAGGCTATATCCAGGATAAATAGGAGAAAATAAACAAAAGGAAGGTACTAGAATTAAGAGGGGTTGAGAAAGTTTTCCTGTAAAAGATCAGATTTTTGTTGAGTCTTAAAGGAAGTCAGGGAAGCCAGCAGGTGGAGATAAGGAAGAAGAACATTCCAGACATGGGAGACAGTTAGAGAAAATGCCTAGAGCCACGAGATAGAAAGTTTTGTTCATGTAACAGCCAAGAGACCAGGGTCTTTGGATCAAAAAATGTTTCAGGAAGTAAGGTATAAGAATGGAAAGGTAGGAGGAGGGTTAGATTATGAAGGACTTTGCATGCCAAATGGAGGAGTTTTGTTTCGTTCCTGGAGACCGTAGGGAGCCTCTAGAGTTTACTGAGTGGGGGAGGGGGAAGTAGGGAAGTAGGGAGGTGATATGATGAGACCTGCACTATAGGAAAATCACTCCGGCTGCTGAATGGAGGACAGAGGGGAGACTTGAGGAAGGCAGACCCACAACTCTGTAAGCTCTCCTCACGTTCTAGCTCACTAGAGAGAAGGGGACGGGACAGAACTTCTAATGAAGAAACTTGCTGTTACGGTACAGACCAGCACCTTCTTTGGAGCTACCGGCTTAGAGAGTTTCTTGGAAAACCGAGAGGCTCCGTAGCCTGCCCAGGGTGACACAGCCAACACGCATCAGAGGAATGAGGCGGATGCAGCTTTTTTCTAATACCAAGACTGGCTGTCTATTCACACTCCAGTGTTTCTCTAACCTATATTCTAGTTATTCCTATGCACTGATAACTAGTGTCCCTATTAGGGTATAAGTTAAGATTCTTTTCATCTCCGTATCCCCAACACTTAGCATGCCTTATAAAAAGTAAGTATGCAATGTTTATTGAATTATGACTGAAAAAACAAGCGGAAGGCATCTAGGACTTTACCAAACAACTTTGTTCACAACATTGCCGCTCAGGATCCTAGAATTTAGAGGTCAAAGGAAATTCTGAGGTCATGTAGCTCATCTCTATTATTTTACAGATGAGGAAAATAAAGCTACGGTCCTCCTAATTTGTAAGTTCTGTAATTCTCTGGTTATATCCAAAGAAGGGCATGAGAAGAAAGGGGAATGTTGACTTCATGTGTCTGCTTTTATAAGAACACAAACAAAACATTTCTGACTTCTCTAATTTTTTGGTCTCGACGTTTTGTTCTTTGACTACCTCTTCCAACCAAGAGAAACAAACTTCCAGACCTATAGTGAACCTGGCTAGCACCCCCTCTTCCCTAATCCCATGCATACACACATTCGTGAATGCATGTGCATGTAGCCAGACAGACACACACACACATACACACACACACACATACACACACAACCACATACTTCACTCTGAGGGTGGTGATCTCCTCAGCTTTGACTCTTATACCAGAATACCAGGTCCTAACTAGTGTGGTCATTCAATCACAGCCACTCATATCAGCTGTATTCTTTCCAGGGCCCTATCCAACCTAGCTTTCTCATTTCATCGTGGCCTATCAAACTTCCATTCTTTTTCTCACAAATGACTCTTCATTCTTCCTTTCACTCTTCATCCACCTCCTTGCAAGCAGAGAAACCATGCTGTCTCACCACAGATCCCTAGCCACAGTCCCAAGTATTGAGTATTCTCATGACTCTCCTATGTTCAAGGCTAATAGGAATACTTCTTGCTCTTTATACCACCTCCAGGCTTTCTCCTTACCATTTTGACTCAGTGTCTTTTCCTTTGAGGTTCGTTGTCTCAGTATATCACCCCCACCCAAATCCCAGGATTTATTTCGTGGTCCCTAGGTCATGCTCTCCCCTCTATCATGGACTTCAGGTCCTGGCTCACAGTCTTCTTCCTTTTCTCCCCAACCTACTCTCATACTTGGGGGTCTTCAGTTTATATAATGATGTTTCTTTAACCTCCTGTTCTACTATTAGTTCCTTCACTTTACCTCAGCCAGACACAAATAACAGTCATAGCCTTGATTCTGCCATCATTCTAAATATACAACTTCCACAGTCCATAACTCTGAAATTGCTGACCATAAAATGTTCCCTTTCCAGCCTCCTTATTTCTCAACTCTCTCAAAGCTATGCTGTATCCTCACTCCAGCCTTGTGATTTCCACCATTCATTCCTCCCTTCCTCTTGACTTCCCAGGATATAACTCCTCCAAACCCCCATTTTGGCTTAATTTTCTTTCTCTCAGAATCTTGACATATTAACCAGTTCAAATGTCTGTACCCCAGAATCCCTTGCTCCAGCACCCTATCATCGCTTATCTCTTTTTAACCTTAGTTTTCTCCCACTATCTGTCTTCTTCTTGCTTAGGTCCTGCGAAATGTTACCGAAAAATATCTTACAATTACACTGAATGGGTCTACTGTAAAATTATGTCATTCAATTTCAACTTTCAGTGGCTTTCAATGATTCAGAGCAACCATTTTACTCATCTCTTGAAAGACTCTCTATTGCACTCCACGCAGCAGCTGTTGCAAACTTTCTTCTTTTGAACCACTCACATGGAAATTGCTCCCCTCTCTCTGAGCAGATGACCTCATCCTATACTTTACAGAAAAAAAAAAATACCTCAGAGGCCACCCATCACAAGCTCCCTATCCTCCCTGGTTCCACACTTCAATCAACTCAGCACCATCCCCTATCTTCATCTCCTTTGCTCTCGTCTATGATATGACCCTTCTTTTCAAAGCCAATACTTCCTCTTGTGCCCTTGTTTCCATATCCTCTCATCTCCTCTGGCAACTTGACCCTTTGATCATCCCCTCTTTCACCCTAAATTTTAAGCTTTCTTTATCTAATTGTCCTTTTCCTGTTCCCTTCAAAAGATACCCAGATTTCCCCCATCCTTAAAAAAGAGAAGTCCCTTCAACTGACCTTAACATCATTTTTTATAAATCTTCTTAAATGCCTCTTCTCTTTCACTTTCAAACTGCAAGAAAAAGTTGTCTATATTCATTGTCTCCAATTTCTCACCTCCTACTCACTTCTCAATCCTTTCGAATTTGGCTTCCAATATCATGATGCAAGTGAAGTCAAATTAAGGACCACTTATTAAGCACTTACTATGTGCCAGTCACTGGTAACTGGGGGATATAAAAATAAGCAAAAAGAAGAACAATTCCTCCCTGTAAGGAATTTGTATTCAGAAGGAAGAAAACAACACACAAAAAAGGGAGAAATAGGGGTCAGGGAGAAGGTAGCAGTGTATGAAGAATGGTGTTGAAGTCCAGAGACTGAAGGATGTGGCTGGTTTGAGGTGTGACTCAAAATAGCTACCCTAGGAGAAACTCACCAAAGGGATAAGGGGGCCGGAAGACGCGGGGAGAAAGCAGCTGAAACTTCACATGGAACTGTTTTCTTCAAGTTTTTCTCCCCAAGGATTTCTTCATTGATAAATCCAAATATCCTTTCATTCGCTGTCCTTCTTGACTTCTCTGCATTATTTGATATTATTGACCATTCCCTCTTTCTGGATATTCTCTGATCTCTCACCCATTAGAAAACTCTTCTTGGACTCTTTTGTCTCACCTCTTACTGTGTGTCTAGAGAAAGCTAGATGCTTTAGTGCAGAGAGTGGTGGGCCTGGAATCAGGAAGACTTGAATTCAAATCCAGCCTCAGACTCTTATTAGCTATGTGACCCAGGGTAAGTCACTTAACCTCTGTTTGCCTTAATACCCTGGAGAAGGAAATGGCAAATCACTCTGCTATATTTCCAAGAAAACCCCATGTACAGTGTTCCATGGAGTCATGAAGTGTTGAACATGACTGAACAACAAGAATTACTGTATCTAATAAATATCTCCCCCCATGGGCCTTCTTCTCTCTTGTCTCCTGATCTCTGCCATCTGTCAACTGAGGACTTCCACATATATCCTAAGTATTTCAACCATAACACGTTTTCCACTTACTATTTATTTTGTATCTATCTTATATTCACATCTACAAATGGATTGTAACACCACCACAACCACCCCCAGGGAAGAATGTAAGCTCCATGAATATAGAGACTACATCATTTTTGTATTTGAATTCCAGTGCCTATCCCAAAGCCTGACACACAGTAGTTGACTAATTAATCATTGTTGATTGGTGGGAATGTCATAAATCTCCATTATTTTGTTTTGTTTTGTTTTCATAAATGCCTCAGAGACTAATACACACATGGTTCTCCAGTGTTTATACACTATTTTGGTGCATCACTGATTTAGGAAGTCACCTGCTACCTTTGTCCTCTTCTGAAGCATCAGAAAAGTTCAACTGCCTTGATGTCAATGAGTAGAATGCTTTAAAATTGTTCGATTAGTGGGATTATTTTTTTTTCTTCAACTCATTTTTAGTGTTGAGAATGCAAGGGAAGTCACATGGTAATAAGGAGAATATGTTGTGTCTCAATATTCAATCATCAATTCTGCCCCTCCGCAACATGGCCCAGACATTCAAGATATATCAATAATTTCTCTTGCTTATAGACAATAGAGATTTAGTGTAGGGGTTAAAGGTCTGATCTTCTAGGTTTATTTATGGTAAGACTTCAAAAGCTTATTGAGTGTCAAGAAGAATAATTCTAGGAGTGGGAAGAAGAAACAAAGAAAAAGAGAAAGAATGTAACAGAATTGTGAGTAGAATGAAGGTGTGAATGATGTGTAACCCCGAAACATGGGAACCCTTCACGCATGGGTGGGGTTTGTTGATGGGTTTTGTGGGAGTATAGAAAAAATGAGAACTGGGGCTGGTGAGCTCTGCTGATCCTTTGAGCCCTAAGACAATAACTCTGGCCTTTCCATGGAAGGATATCTTCACTTTATTAACTATGAGAACAGCCCCTGGCTGATGTAGATACCTGAGTGGAATGTTTTGAGCCTCTAGTAATCTCTCTATAGAGTAAGAGAGCACTCCTCTCTAGAAGCCAAGAGATCCAGAGTCTGGATCTAACTAACCTTAGCTTGACATTGAAAATCCTTCACAATATGGCTCCAAATGAACATTTCCATCTTATACTATTCTCTATTAGGAAATCTACACTTCAGGCAAATTGGATAAGTAAAGGATCATGAGTAGGGAACCTGCAGCTGGAGGCCACATGTAGCCTTCTAGGTCCTTGGGTGTGGCCTTTTGACTGAGTCCAAGTTTTACAGAACAAATCCTTTTATCAAGGGGATTTATTCTGTGAAGTTTGGATTCAGTCAAAGGGCAACACCTGAGGACCTAGTGGGACACATGTGGCCTCCAGGCCACAGGTTCCCCACCCCTGCCTATCTTGTCTGTTCATCAGGCAAGTGGAAAATGCTGATGAGGGTATATGTGCAGAGGGGATGGGGAACAGAGATTCTGCTGTTTGCTTTCCTTCTTTTCTTCCAGATATTACTCCTGTTTTTCCCTGCTCATAGAAATCTTAAGTGATTTCTTTGGTGGGTTTCCAATCCACCTTCAGAGGTTGGAGACCCTCCACAGAGCTGTTCCAGACAGGCTACGGGCTTGTCAGAGTACCTACGTGCTCATCCAACTGTTGTTCTCATCCCTCCTAAGACGTCTCCCCTGTCTTGTTCCTTGACTCCTTTAAATTCAAATACCCCATCCTATATGAACTTCCCTCTCCCTACCACCATATGTCACAGTAACGTTTCTTTTCTCTGACCAGAGGCCATGAGGCCATGACAAATAGGAGATGTGATTGAAGGAACTCTCCATGTTTAACTTTGGAAAGAAAAATAAAATAAGGAAAACCTGATCTCTCTCCAAAACATTTTATGTGTTTGCATGTGGAAGAAGGATTAGACATTAGTTTGCCTCAGGGATAGAACTAGAAACAGTGGAAAATGGAGGAAAAATTCTATTAAAACATTTCCTAATGATTAGAGCTTTCCCAAATGAGAATAGGCTACATAGGGAGAAGAAGGTTCTTTAACTAGAATCTGGATTATCATTTCTTAGGGGAAGTACTGCTCAAATACAGGTTAGGTTAAATGACCTCTGAGGTCCCTTGAAACTTTAAGCTTCTGCTGTTCTAGGCATTTTTGTAGCCCAGAAAAATTAAGTAACTTTCCCAAAGTCACAGAGGTGGTGAGAAGCCAAACCGGAGTTTAAACCTTAGCTTTCTGGCTCCAATTTCTATTGTACCAAGCTACTTCTCCTCTGACTTTACCCTGTTTTCTTATTTCCTTTCCCTTTTTGTACTAAGCCAACTCCTTTTGGGGCTTAATGACTTTGAGCTGCCCTCTTCATATTTCTAGATTTACAGTCATGTCCAGTTAGTGATTTAAGGCCCTTGGATTATTCCTGCAGCCCCCAAGCCATGACAACACCTACTCTTGGACATCACAATTCAAGGTGACAAGAAGGACCTATAATACACCATTTAATTAGACATATACAGCCTAGTAATAAACAAATGGATCACTTTTATAGCCATAGCACTCATAAAAATCTTTCCCATTTTTCATAGCAAACAGACACTGAAAATTGAACACAATGTAAGCACTAGAGAGATTGAGCTGCAAAAGGAAATTCATAATAATCAGCAATTTTCTGGGGAAACACCTGTGAGAAATCTTAGATGCATAGTTTATTGGGCTTAAATCCCTGGTTCTCCCATGTTCTTTTCTCCAGTGCCAATTAAGGATATCCTTTTGTACCATAATGTCATATAGCCTAGTTTTGGGGGAAAGAGAGCTGCTCTTGAAGTCATGAAGGCTTTGTTTCAAGTATGGGCTCTGAAACACAATGACTGTGTGATCATGGGCAAATTGCTTAACATCTCTGTGCCCTAGGAAATATTCTAAGGCTGTGAATTACACTACTCTTTCCATCATGAGAGGGACTTTCTGCACTGGGAATTCCCTACATGGATAAAATCACAGATCCAGCTAAAAAATGTCATTCAAACCTGTTGAATAAATTAGACCACCCTACCAGATTAGATAATTGGCTTCTGCATTCCCTCCTTGATCAATAAGTACTTATCCCAAGAGAACAGGAAAGGATTCTCATGCAGAGACAAGAACTTGATGCCTTTTTCTGCATACACTTTATAGCCAATGCTGTGAATCAAAGTAACTATTGGCATAAAATACTCACTCTACACAAAATCTATATAGCATTTGAAAGTGTTTTTTTTTTTAATGACGGAAACAGCTATAGACATACGCCAGGTAATTTCTATTCACAGGTAACTCCTAACTTATGAACGTGTTATTTAGGAACAGCCTGTACATAGGAGCAAGGGGGAGGTGTGGGACAGGGTCTATATCCAAGGTAATCGCCCTCTGCAAACCAGTTCAGAATATCTGGCTTGTGACTGACCTAGAATGAGGCTCTCAAGGTACAGAAGAGGTACTTCTGAAACACAGAGGTACAAAGGTAGATTTAATGCAATTCAGTCGAACAAAAGTCTATTAAGCTCCTGCAATATGTCAAACACTGTGTTTAGAACTTTGGGATTCAAAGATTAAAAACAGGCAATAGCAAGCCCTAAGAACCTTGCATTCTAATGGGTGGGATATCATTTACACAGATAGGTAGATGCATAGTATTTACAATACTACAGTTTTGGTTTTTGTTGAGGTTCTTTTTTTTTTTCCAGTCCTGACTCTTCATGACCCCATTTGGGGTTTTCTTGGCCAAGATGCTGGAGCAGTTCGCCATTTCCTTCTCTAGCTCATTTTATAGGTGAGGAGACTGAGGCAAACGGGGTTAAGTGACCTGCCCAGGGTCACACAGCTGTCAAGTGTCTGAGCCCAATTTGAACATAGAAAGCTGAGTCTTCCTGACTCCAGGTCCAACAGTCTGTCTATGCCACCTAGCTGACCATATACAAAGTAGCAAATAAAAAAGAATTTCAGGGTGAAAAAAAGAACTACCAACTGGAGAAAAAAAAAAACAGAAGAGGTTAGGAGGGGCCTCACTTTAAGAAGTGACTATTAAACTGAGCTTGGAAGGAAGCTAGTGATTGCCTGGGATGGAGATGAGGAAGGAAAGTTTTCCAGAGGCACAAAATGGGGAAATGGAATTGTTTTGTACAGGAACAGGAAGTAACCTATGTTAGTTAGAATATCAGGTAATAAGAGACAAATCTAAAAAGGCGGAGATGCAAATATGTACACATATATGTATATATATGTGTGTGTGTATCTTGTGTATTTATATAGTCTTTAAAAGTTATTGATAACTTTTATTTTTATATTGCCTACATTTTCCCCCTATATCTTTTCCATTATTACCCTTGAAAAAATAACAAAGGATAAAAAAGAGGCAGGAAAAAAAATCTGTGAAACCAATCAACACATCAATGAAGTCTGAGGTTGTCTGTAACACGCATGGAACCCCAGGCTCTGCAAAGTGGCAGGGGGAAGTATCTTCTCATCTCCCTTCTTTGGAGTCAAGCTCGGTAATTAAAATTTCACCTAATTCAAATTGTATTGTTTTGATGCACTTATTCCTTCCATTTACACTGTTATTATATACATTGCTTCCCTTGTTCTATTTCTTCCAGTTTACATCAGTTCATGTAATTTCTCTGCATTCATCATACTTACAGTACAGTAATATTCCATTACCTTCATGTACCATAGTTTGTTTAGCCAGTCCACAATAAAACGTTATGTACTTTGCTTCCAGTTCCTTACTAAGACAAATAATAATAATAATAATAAATAATGCTATGTTTTGTTATATATGAGACCATTCATTTTTTGTCAATGATGTCCTTGGAGTACGTGGTAAATAGGGAATTCTCTCTATTAAAAGGTTTGGATATTTTAGCTACTTGATTTGCATAATTCCCAGGTTTTTTTTTTCCAGAATTGATATACCAATTCACAGCTCTACCAGCAATACACCAGTGGGCTTGTCTTTGTACAATCTTTCCAGCATTAACTATACCCATCTTTTGGGTTTCTTTTTTCCAGTTTGCTGAGTATGAGACAAAATATCCAAGTTTTAATTTGCATTTATCCCTTACTAATGATTTGGAGCAATCTTTCAAAAGGAGGTTAATAGATTATGATTCTTTTGAAAGCTCTTTGTTCATGTCCTTTGACCATTTATCCATTGGAGAATGACTTTTGGTCACAATATTTCTGTTTTCCATATATCACGGATGTGAGACACTTAACAGAAATATTTTATACGATTTCCTCCCTACTTTGTCCCTTCCTTCATCCTAGATTTTTATGTGGTTTGTGCAAAAACTTTTCCACTTCATGGAATCAAAACTGTCTTTTCAATTCTTGCAATAGCTTCAATCTCTTTTTGCATAATAGAATCATATGTAATGCTTCTTTTCCCTTTTTAATAGTATAACTTTTAATCATGTATCCATTTTGATTCTATTATGGAATATGGTATAAAATGTTGCTCTAAGCCTTATATCTGCCAGACGGTTTAATAAGTTCCCAAGTAATTCTTTTCAAGTAAAAGTTCTTTCCTAAATAGTTTATATTTTCCATATTATTTATTATCTTCATGTATGTCTGTATCTTCCTCATTAAGTCTATTCTACTAAATAGGCCGATGTAGTTATAATTTACTAATTGGCTCCCAGAAAAATCTGCCTTTTCTCCTCCACTCCCAATGTCATAACTCATAGAGTACAGAAGTAAAGACTATATTCTTGAGTTACTTAGTGAAGTCTTCCAATAGAAATAATGTTCTAAATGATGATCCTGAGTAGTTGAAACAATTTTATCAGCTTATAGAATGGATTACCTAAGATGGCTTCAAGGGAAACTGTATTCAAGCTACAAACAGCTAAGAGATTTACAAATGAAAAAGAACATAAAGCATGTCAGAGAAGAATTGTTTGGAGGAAAAGGGATTGTTTAATCTAGAATTGAGAGAGGGCGGTCAGGTGGGCATGCTAACTGGCTTCAAGTGTGCAGCTGTACTGAAGAGGAGAAATTAGGTAATTAGACTTAACAGTTTAGTCATAGAAAGTAGACCTCAGAGCATCAGGAGCTAGTTGGAAGTTTCAGAGAGGACAATTCAGTCTAGGTGTACAGAAAAGTTCAAAGTAATTAGAACTCTCCATAATAATTGCAGGTCGTTTTAGGAGCTAATGAACCCTCCATCAATTGGGAACTTCAAACATAGTCTGGCTGACCATTTGTCAAGGATTTCTGCTCAAGTAACAGTTGCACTAGATGCCCTCTTTGATATCGCTTCCAACTCTGAGAATCTGTGAACGTGTGAACTTTTCCAAGAATCAGAATACCTGGGCTCCAGCCCTTATGTGATTTTGAATGAGCTACCTTTTCTCATTATCCCTCAGTTTTCTCATCTATGAAATGGGCATGACATGTTTGTTTGTTTTCATCTTTTAACTAGACCTATGATTTTGTCCTTAAAGAAAGTTCCCATTGAGTAATTATCTCTTTCTATGGAAATCAGCAATTTCCCTGAAACTAATAATTTTACAAAGTTGCCTAGGGTGCTAAGAGTATAAGTTACTTGTCCACAGTCACACAGCCAGTGTACATCAAAAGTAAGACTAGAAGATAAGTCCATATGACTCACAAATGAAATTAACTCCCTACTATTTCATGTGCCTCTCAAGGCATAAGAACATATATTTTCAACAGGGGGTTAGTTCGCAACAGTGCCTACAAGATCAAGTGTAAAGTTCCCGTTAACTATGTGACCCTGGGCAAAACACATCTCCCAATGCCCTAGACGTCTCTCTGAGATTATATATAAAATGCAGGTTACTGATATGTGCCAGTAGAAACTTGCTGGGAAGTTTCTACACCAAGAAATCCCTGTACCAATAAAATCACAGTTTTAGATCAATTTTTTTTTCTTTTTTAGTTTTATTCTAATGTATGTCTGCCAGCCTGATTCAAATTAAGTTTAGACTATCTGAGGAGTTCATATTTTCTAGAACTGTATTGATGGAAGCACTTTGTAAACTATAAAGGTGGACAAGAATTAATAGCACCCACAATTATTGAAGACTTTGTCTCCTGTCAGGGCCACTCTGGGGATCCTTCACCATTTTTCTTTTCATTGGTTATTGTTGTTGTTTTGTTTGTTTGTTTGTTTTAGGCAATTGGGGTTAAGTGACTTTCCCAGGGTCACACAGTCCTCCTGACTTCAGGGCCAGTGCTCTATCCACTGCGCCACCTAGCTGCCACACCATTTTTCAAAGATCAAAAGGAAAAGGCGTGGTCACCAAGGGAAATCTGGTTGAAATTCTACTTCTTATGTTTCAGTTATGGCATCCCTGGGGCTGACTAGGTAGTAATATTGTAATTGTAATGATGACAAAACTGACTGATATGTCTCAGACCACTTTCAGGGAATCCCAGATCATGTAGTTTCTCTTGCTGTTAATCAACGTCAAATAATTGTTGATCAATTACATGAAAATGTCTTTAGATTTCTGGCCTTCCCCTAACCTCTACCTACCCATATGTAGGAATTAGTGGTTCTTATTTCTCCAAGTCCTCATGACATTTTTCATTCTATAGTTTCCAAACCCAGAATACTGCATGCACCCAAAAGTACTCCATATCCATGACCTTCTTTAATTGAACAACGAAAGGCCATATGATCACTTGTTTATTTACAAGCAAAAGTGCTCTCATTCTTTGCCTTTTCCAAAGTCTATGGAGTTCTCAGGAAATGGAAGACAAGAGGAAGCAAGATTTTTGAATGTCAGTTTCTGTCTAGTTTCATTTGACTTTATGCAATTAATTCCACAAAAACCAAGCCCAAGCCTTAATTTGAAAATAGCAGCCAAGTACTGGAGAGAAAGAAAATCATGTCTTTCACAGAGAGATGATGAAAATTAAAATTCAAAGGTATATGCCAGTTTTAAAGGAAGACCTCTGAACTCTGCCACAAGGGAAGATAAATGGTAACTAAATACTCTGTGTACTAATATAGATGGAGACTGACATAAGTAGAGACAGAAAGGTAAGTTTAGAGGAAAGAAACTTATCTCCTTCCTCCTAATTTTAGCACAGAACATATTATCTGTCATAATTTCCTTGCAACTAGTCTGATTTACTGACAAAGCAATCCCCACCAAAAATCCCTACACAATTATCACTTGAGTAATATGAATTAAGAGACTATCAAAGCTTCACAGTCAAAAGTAACAGATGACTGGACTACCTGCTACCTCTTTTAATCCTTCAGATAGTTTCATTGACTTTCATTGACACGTAACCAAACCCTTTTCTGTCCTAGAATTAAAAAATTTCAGGAGCACTGTGAAGGAGGATTGAGGAAGACATGACTAAACATTTCACTGAGTTGCTATTCATTTCTTACCATCTTGGTAAGCCACTGCTGCTCTTACCACCTGCACTGTCTGTGCCCTGAAGGAGGCTGCAATGTCATCTATAACCTCAAGATCCTTAAGGTTTGCCATAGACCCAGCCACTGCACCATTAGGGCTTTCAAGCCTTTCTATCTGCTCTACAGCTGAACTTTCTTTTATGTGTTGTCTCCACCCCTCTCCCCCCAGTTAGAGGGTAAGCTCTGAGAGAAGGAACTGTCTTCACTTTTTGATGTATGTCCCCAATACTTAGCATAATGCTTAGAACACAGGAGCCAGTGAATCATTTTTTATTCATTCATTCATTCACCAGTGCAAATGAGCAGCATAATAAAACACAGAGAGGAAAGAATTTGGAATCGAACCCAGCTCTATTTGCTATTTTACACAAACAAGTCACAGCATCTCTCTAGGTCTTGGTTTCCTCATCTTAAAAAAAAAATGGGTTGAAAAAATAAAAAGCAAAATAAAATGAGGAGGGGGGTTGGATTAGATCATCTCTAAGGTCCCCTTTAGAAAGCTATATAACCAAATCTTATAAATAATATACAGTGACACAGAGGAATTTGAGTAGGTAAATGACCTATTGGGAGCATGACACTGGGAGTATATAAATGATTACTACATTATGAAAAATAGTAATCCATTAAACTATGCAAAAAGTAGTCTATAAGGTGCCCTCTGGAGCTCCCAAAGAAGCTGTATTTAAAATGGACCTGGGTTGATCAAAAAGCAAGAATTGTTAAGCACCTAAGTTGCTAATTTAGTTCTGAACCAGTGCCATCAGAAAGATGTAATAGATAGTGTGGGGGTGAGTCATGAAAACTTTGGTTCACATCCCACCTCTGAAACTCACTGTGTCATCCCTGGCAAGTCACATCAGCTCTCTGAACATCATTTTCCTGAACTGTAGACTAGGAGTAGCAAGGGCCATTCCCTAAAATGGAGAATGCCCACAATATCAATTCTTCATTCTGGGCAACCACGTGAAAATTTTGGGGGACATGCATCTAGCAAGGTCACCTGTCACTGAGCAGTGTTGCACTGTGAGGTGATGGAAAAGATCTCTTAAGGATTGCAGAGCTGGAAAAGTTTGTGACTCAGTACATGTACAAAATAGAATAATCTGGCCATTACCCTAGTTCCTGGCTGCAATTCCTCCATGTTGCTACATGTCAGACTCCTGTGGAGTAAAGTATGGATAAGATAACAGGGGCACTCATTCCTGTACCTTTCTAATACTCCCTATATGAAGAATTGATTTGACTAGGTAAACTTGTGCTGACTCCTGACTACTTTTTCCACTTTCTGCTTCATTCCTTGATTAGGTGACCAAACATGGCTTTTGAGGAAGACATGTCCAAGCTTGGAGATGACCTCAGCAGTCTGAAAAGCCTGGAAGTCCTAGTTTGGATGAGAGGAGCAGGTGGCTTTAGTGCCAAGAGCAGTTGGCAATATAGGAGTGCAAAGTTAAGAAGAGGGTAAAGTTTTGAGTGGAATGATGGTGCAGAGCCCAAATAAAATGTAAAATGTCAAATCAGTAATCCTGTAGTTTTCTGTTTTGATAAGTCAGCCACAAAGCAGATTACCATGTAGTTTTAAATTCAGTTTAAAAATTCTGCCTTGAGTTTGTTTCTTATCTGACATCCACTTGGGTTTAGCATTCTTTTGTATATAGGCATATATTACCCACCCCAGATCTGTTTCATAGTGTAAACTGTGTACCATTTTTAGTTTCTCCCTTTAGGAAAAACCCTATGTGTGAGCCATAAGCAAAATCATCCCTGCGGGGAACGGCACTGTGTGGTTAATGAGCCAATTTGTGTGAGAGCAGAGAGCATAGCCCCTCTCATTAGAGGCAGGGTCTCTCCAGACTAAAATCAGCCCAAACACATTCTTGGGTATAGAAGACAGAATGGGCACAGTAGCTCTAGTTCCTAGCATGATCCGACAACAACGTCCCAAAGGACAGATAGGAATAGTCATACTTGTATTATCCACCTTCCGGAGTTTTTGTGAAGCTTAAATGGTCCAATATGTTGAATGTTTTTCAACCTTTAAATCAGTCAAGCAAGGAACCAATAAGCATTAAATATCTACTATGTGTTAGGTATTAGGGATACAAAGACTTAAATAAATCAGTCATTTTCTGCAAGGAACTTAGAGGCGGGGGTGGGAAGTGGAAAACGTGTATAGATATAGATGTGGATATAGATATGCACATATACATATATATGCACACATATATACATATAAATACATACATCTATGTATGTATTTAGATGTATACTTGCATAGTGTTACCAAATATCTAAAGTATTTGCAAGGTGTAAGTTACAATGCACTAGAGGGCTCAGGACCACACGTAAGAGGTAATAGTTGAGTGAGCTTTGAAAAAAGCAAGCAATTCTAAAATGCAGAGAATGAGAGGGAGTACACACTAGGCATGATGGACAACCTGGGCAAAGTCTGTTATTATTTTATTATGACCTCTAGAGGGGTGCAGGGCCAGGATGATTTCAGGAGTAGGGCAAGTTGACAGTAAATCACACTGTGGGGCACTCCCCTGCAACATGTTTATCCATGTGAAATCTGATTAAAATGATAATCCAAGGCAGCTGAAGGGGTGTGTACTGACATGGATAGTAGGTCGTCCCACCTTCTTGGCCTTGCTGAAGATGATAGTGTTACAGGCTGATAAATGTAAACCTCAGGTTTGAGTACTTTTATAGCACCATCTGATCCACTTCCTCCCCCAGCAGCTGTCAATTTGCGTCTCTGCCCAGCCACAAGGTGCATGGTTCTTACAGCACCAAAGACACCCTCCCATAACTCCCTTCACTCCCAAAGTGCAGAATCTCAGACTTTGAGGAATGTCTGTTCTCACCACCTATCAGTAATATTCAATGCACAGCTAATAATGATCAAAACCTTAGGACATGTGGACCTTAGCAAGGAATAAAGGGCTTCATTTTAAGCGGTGGGTGGACAGAGTCAAGAAGGAGAGGGCCCTGGAAGGAAATAACCAGGTCTTGAAATATTTATCCTTGGGAAATAACAGGATTTGCAAACACAAATGAGCCTAGAAGAAGATTTAACCATTTCCCCAACCTCTTTTTTCTGAGCGAGTTAAGATCTAGAGAAGGAAAAAAAAAAAGTAACTCACTTCACAGCAATGGGACTAATAAAATAACTGAGGTCTCCTGATTCCTTGGTTTAGGCTTTTCCTATTGTACCACATTTCCTTCTGTGCAGCAGGTTGCTGAAATTATCATCATGGTGGTTCCTGGTACATGAGACTGAAGAACACTCCTGATAATAGCAAACTGTGGGGAAGCTCTCCGGGGCAGTCGCTTCTGAGGAATGGTCTGGTGCTGGTATAACAGGCAGGGAAGGCAGTGACTGAACATCTAGACTATCTGACAAACATTGTCAAAGCTAGAAAGGAAAATTTTTATTCCTATTTATCAAATAAAAATTTTGTAAGCACATGCTATGTACGAGGCAGTGTCGAGCTGTATGATTGCAGACATTTTATCTCTCTCAGTCTCAGTTTCCCCACCTGTAAAATGGGAATAGTACCAATCCTCCCTCACAGGGTTGGTATGAGGAAGGTGTTTTGTAACCCTTAAAGTGCTATGTAAATGTGAACTATTATTATTACAAGGCATTATAAGTCTTGTTCAGCACATTAATTTTATAGGATCTGTTCTTTGTACCACTTGCAAATGTTTCCTTCTGTACTTCTGTTATTTTCTGCAAATTAAAAAAAAAAGTGACATTCTGTCTGCATCCTAACAACTCTGTAAGATAGGCACGATATGGCTAGCAAATATAAGAGGCAAGATATGAACTCAGGTCTTCCCACCTTCCTTCTTCTCTTCCTCCTTCCTCTCCCTCTGTCCACATAAGGTATCATACCCTTATCTGAGGGTCCTCTGCCCAAAGGAATATAAATTTTGATACCTGAAATTTTAGATATCTTGGGGTTTACAGGCTAAATTTCTTTCTTAAGGACCATGCCTTAAAGCCAGATTACTTTGGCTCTCACTGATTGGCCAACAATAGGTCTCTGTCCATGGCCTTTGGGCTCTGATGGCTCAGAGTGAATGTAAATAGAAAGGGTTTCTGTTTTGGCCAGAAACCCCCAAGGGTCTTCCCCTCCCACACTGTTGTAGTGGTTTTTTGACTAAGTACAGGAGGCCATTCTTTGCCTCATTTCTTACCTAGACTTAATCACTTAATGGGCCTTGCCTCAGTCAAAATGAGATCTGGGAAAGACCTTATCTTAAAAAGGTCTCCCACTGCATACAGGGCCATCTCCAGTCCTCCTGATCTATATCTTGCCACTAGACCCAGATGGCTCTGGAGGAGTGAGTGAGGCTGGTGTCTTTACACAGCCCTGCCTCACTTAAATCCAATTCACTTCCCAGTCATGGCATCATCTTCCTGATGTCATGGTCCTCTTCGAGAAGCAAGGACAAATAATAACAACATTCTAAAATCCTGCCAAAGTGCCTTTTTTTTTTGTATATAATTCCTCGCAAACATTACTTCACCTTCCATCTCTAGGCCTTTGCACTGGTTGTCCCTCATACTTGGAATGTACTTTCTCTTCATCCTTGCCTCTTAGTATGTCCGGTTTCCTTTAAAACCCAATGAAAAGAACAACTTGTACATCACACCTTTCTGGATCCCATGAGGGGCTGGAGTCTTCCCTCCCAAAATTATTCTGTGTTTCTTTGGTATATATTTTGTGTGTACTTCTAAATGTATGTGTTATTTCCTCCAGTAAGGGTAGACATTGTGCCATTTTTGTCTTTCTATCTCCAGTGCATAGCATACAGCCTGGCATATAGAAGGCACTTAATAAAGGTTTGTTGATTTGTTGATTAATTGATTTATTGACATAGACCTTATCCATAATCCCAGAAACAAAAAAGAGAAAAATATTGAGAGTACAGAAGTGCAAACTGATTAGTGAACTAAATTTATTAAACCTATTGAATCCATTAATTAAGTAGAATATAAACCACAAGGAAAGAAGAGGCCTAATTTTTGTTACTGCATCCTCAGTTCCTGGCATAGTGTTTCAGGAATGTTGTTCAGTTGTTTCAGCCATGTTCAACTCTTTGTGATCCCATTTAGTGTTTTTTTGGCAAAGATACTCAAGTGGTTTGCCACTTCCTTCACATTTTACAGATGAGGAAACTGAGGCAAACAGTTAAGTGACTTGGCCAGGGTCACAAAGCTAATACATGTCTGAGGCCAGATTTGAACTCAAGAAGATGAGTCTTCCTGACTCCAAGCCTGCTGCTCTATTCACTGTGCCATGTAGCTGCTCTGTCTTAAGGATCGTGCTCTCAGTGACAGTTTGCTAAATTGAATTAGAGAGATCAGGAGAAGTAGGAAGAGCACTCCAGGTCAATGGCATAGAATAAGCAAAGTCAAAAACCAGAATGGGAACAGTAACTAGACCTGACTACAGAAGACATTTTACAGTGGGGAGTAATGGGAGATCCAGATGAAAAAGGCGGTCGGATGCCCACAAATGCCAGACTTAGAAGTTTGTCCTTTATCCTGTATGCAGTGGGGTACTTGCTCCTTAAAGTTTTGGGGTATTACTTGGTAGAATGTCAAAAGCAAAACATTATCCTCAATTTAGGCACCACAGTTACCATTTCTGAATGTCTGTGCTACTGCACAGACAAGGCCAAAGAATCAGATAGCATGTAATTCTTAGCCGGACAGGATTTTGACTTAAGAACAGGTTATATCAACAATTGTTAACAGGCAGGTTGAATCGTGTCTGGAATCAGCATGGGACTCCAAGAGACAGAAAGCATTGCATATCTTATGTCACCTATAAAAAAAAAATCTCCTTTATCCATCCGGGTTTCTCTCTAGGCACCAATTAATCACTAAAATATGCTGCTCTCCCTTTCTCTTCTCACCAATGCAAGGAGGAAAACCTGAGGAAAAAAAACAAAAACACTTCCGTGTCAGCAGCCACCTATTATGGCCTGCAGGCCCCAGTGGAGCACAGGCTGGATTCCCACATGGTACCCTGCACCTTGTTCTCAGCTCTGCATGGAGAGTAGTACAATCCTGAAGAGATTAACCTGTCAATCAGACGAGGAGGCCTCATCCTCCCCACAGCACAGGCTCTATTATGTGGTGAAATCTTTCATCTAGAACTCCAGCTAACACCATATTAGTTCTCTCCCTCTGTGAAAGTGCCTGTGTAAATACAGGTAACTACAAAATGGCAGGGCTTTATTGGGTGGGCATGGCTCGGATTGCAAATAATGATAATACCAATAACAATAGTCATGCAGCATATTTGTACAGTACTTTATCCTTTTCAAAGCATCTTCCATACATTAAGGAACTAAGAAAGCAAGGGATTTTGTCCATTCCCTTAAGAAGGCTACAAGTGGGAAAATACTGGGTGAACAATCAGGAAAGCAAAACCTCGGTTTGGCTGCTAAGGATGTCTATGTTTTGGAGGCACACCATCTCTAGGTCTCAGTTTTCTAATTTGTAAAATGATAGGGTTGGGCTAGATACAGGGGCTGACAAACTAAACCTGGCCTTCTCCTCTTTTGGCAGTTTTCACTACCTATTTTTTTTTCTTTTTAAAGTAGAATGAAAATGTAAATATTATTAATAGAAAAATCATTCTTAGCGTGGGAAAAAGTACCACGAGCAGGCATCAGGCCAGATTTGTCCCTCCAACCACAGTTTGCCAACTCCTGGACTAGAAGATCTTTAAAATCCTGTCCTGCAATAAAAATGTCTGTTTCTGTACAATAGTCTGGCCAGAACACATCTGAAACGGAGATGGAGGAAAATGAATGCTCTCTGTTTATACTGGAATTATCTTACATTCACTTATCCGTTTAAAAGTTGAATCTTTTACATAGAACATGAAAGCCCTTTTAGAAGACACCGTTTTTCATCCTTGCCTTTTTCTCTCCAGTGACTAGTAGAGCGTCTTGCACATTTTGGATTACAACTATGATTTCAGTGCTAGAGAAGCCCCTTCACCAGTGCAGGTGAGCACCTGTTCAGCATCTCTTTGAGAGTTATCTTGGGTGATGAGAGATTTAAGTAACCTGCCCAAGCTTATATAGCTAATATAAGTTAGAGGCAACACTCGAACCCAGGTCTTCCTTACTCCAAGGTCAGATCTCTCTACCCACTCTATGATGCTGCCCCTTATCTTGCTTATTTGTTGTTCAGTGGTATTCAACTCCATGTGACCCTATGGAATTTGCCTGTTGGTTTTTCCTGGCAAAGATACTGGAGAGGCTTGCTATTTCTTTCTCTAGCATGTCCCCATTTTACAGATGATAAACTGAGGCAAATAGGGGTTAAATGACTTGTCCAGGGTCACACAGCTAGCAAGTGTCTGAGTCTGATCTGAACTCAGACCTTCCTGACTCCAGGCCTGGTTTTCTATCCACTGGCCACCTAGCTGTCATATCTTCCTCATAGTAGGTACTTAACAGACACTTATTGAATTGAACTGAATTAAATCGAATATGGGGTGGTACTGATGGTGGAGGGCCTTCGATTTCAACCAAATGGCTTAATTTTATACAGTTGGTAGTAGGAATGGCTGTAGTATCATGAGCACAGGAGTGATATGATCAGATTATACTTCAATAATTCAATGGCTTGGGGAACACATAAACATAGATGTCCATTCCAATTGGTGCAGATAGCAAACCATCCACGTGATTTCACCCTATTTAATCCTTGTCCCTGTTCAGCTACAGGACTTCTGATAGGTTTTTTAATAGTCTGCTGATCCCAAGGTGCTACTCAGCCTATTTCTTTGTTAGCCTTTGCTCTCGCCATACAAATGGTCCAGCTCCTTTTCTGATGAGATATTCCCTGGATATCTTTTACATCAAGTATACAAATTATTTTTGATAATGATGTATTCTGCTTATACCCATCATACATATTTCTTCTTTATCCTCTTGGTTACTCACTATTTACTCATAATTCTGACCCTTTAAAGTCTGAATGAATATTACCCATATAGCATCATGAGGAAAACAACAGGAGTGGTATGCTGGAGCCATTTTATACCAGCATGTGAAAGCTGATTGTTAAATTGTCGTTGTGAGCATTTATACCTCAGAAATTGACAAATGCTACAAATTGGGACTTAAGTAATTGTTAAGTTGATTTTTTTCTACTTAAAAAGGTGATGGAGAAAATGTTAATGATGTAGATTCAACTTAAAAGTGTGTACTTTTTCTTCCTCTGGAGAGTCAATTGTTAAACATTTACCAGCCCACTTGAATAATGTAGTAAGATAGACTTCTGTGTCCATGAGCAGCTCAGAAAGACTCTGTAAAATTTGTTAAATGCAATCCAGCCTGCCCATTTTCTTTTACTTCATTTTGGGCATAGCTCTTTGTCTATTTTCAGTCGTTCCTGGTGGACTAACTCAAAGGCCACTTATCAGACTGTATATAATAGTCTGAAATAGTGGTATTCTTAATTTTTTTTTATATAAGCAATTTCTCATGAGTCCTTATGAATAGTTATGTAAGGAGACTTTGTGTTACTCTAAACTCAATACAATCAGCACTGTGTCATTTGCAAATAGAGACATCTGGAGAACTTTACCACCTTTAGGAAATCCCTGTTCCATTTAGACTAAATGCAGGACATCTTTGATAATAGCGATGAGCAATTCTGGTGAGCATACACACCCTTGTTTTATAAAGAAAGGATCATTGTACAAAGTTATTGCTGTGGTTTCATATGTTAAGGAAACTTACAGGTTCTTAATATGTGAACTGGAGACACAATTTTGGAAGAGAATCTTTAAGGCTGTGTTTTTCTCTGATTTAAATACTTTCTTTTTTAAAAAATAACCAACATATAATAACTATAATGGGACCTCACACTCTATATCTTTAAATTAATCATGTGAGCAGGAAGATGTTGCTGACTGTAGAATATTACTTACAAAAACCTGTTCGTTACTTCCTCATACTTTCAAATATATGTGAGGATTATTCTAAAGATTTTATAGAAATGAGAAAGTAGGCTAATATTTGTTTATATTTAGAAATAAATTAGACTAATACTTTTTTTGTTTTGTTTTGTTTTGTTTTTTTGGTGAGGTAATTGGGGTTAAGTGACTTGCCCAGGGTCACACAGCCAGTGAGTGTTATGTGTCTGAGGCCAGATTTTAGGTCCTCCTAACTCCAGGGCCAGTGCTCTATCCACTGCACTGCCTAGCTGCCCCGAGGTTAACACATTTTTTAATAAAATTTATTAAGCTTGGATCCACGGGGCAGAACTAAGAGAAATGTATGCAAGTTTTAAAGAGGCAAAAACTTCCTACCCATGTCTAATGTGGAAGGGACTTCTGTGACAGGCAGTGGATTACTCCTCACTACAAATCCTTAAGAAAATACAAGATGATTGCTCATAGTATATGCCATAGAGGAATTCTTGTTCGGGCATGGCTTAGACTACATGGCCTCTAAGGTCCCTTCTAGCTCAGAGATTCTATAATTATTAACAGAGAATGTTGATCTACTCTTCACTTTCACAGAGGTCACACTACAAGGAAACAGACTTAGCATGACCTAAAAAATAATTTGACTGAAACAATTGCCCCTTGGAAGTGTTCAGAAAGAACTCATTCAATATCCTTGATCTAGGAGTTTCTAGGAAGGAAGATACAATTCCCAGGCTTGGATGGTTCAGATAAAATTCAATATAGAGGTAGAAGATGAAATGATGCTATGATGTTAAAAACCATGCAAAAATTATGAAGTCAATATGTACTTCTGGGGGAAGTTATATTTTCCACACATGAATCTAGTGTAGAGATGTTTGCATGTTGCCTTCTGAATTAGACTCTAAGCTCCTTGAGAGTAGAGATTTTTTTGCCTTTCTTTGTATTCTCAGTGTTTAGCACAGGGTCTGGCATGCATTAGGTGCTTAATAAATGCTTGTTGATTTGATTTGACTGTGAGTTAATATAACTAAATGAAAGCAATCAATAATTTGGGCCGTATTCCTTACAAATGCATCCCCTTTTCCATTATCTTATATGTTATAATCAAAGATTTTACCTCTGCATGGCTTCAACTACACAGGAGATGGTATTGCATTCCATGTGTCTGCATTTTCAGGAAAAGAAACAGATATGTCTTTGCATAGAATAGATTAGGAGACATCAATGTCATCTCAGAGCTGTTCAAAACCTTTAGTTTTAAAGATATTGAATTCAGTCAATGGAACAGCTCATAAGAGCCTTTTGTCCGCGTGTTTTTTTTTCCCCTTATGAAGAATCAAATTCTGTCTCTGACAGTTGTTGTCTCCTATTTTCAACCTGCCATAATGAGTTTCAGGATTTCAATGCTGCTGCCCAGAAGTGGTGGTGGGACCTGAATAATTGGTTTGGAAGTGTGAAGAAATTGAACAAAAGAAAGGAACAAACATGGTGTCATTTTTATCCTTAAACTATCAGTCTGAGAATTACTTACCCCTGGCAGAACTGCAGAATCACATAATGTCACGAGTGAAGGGATCTTAGAGAACATCTAGTTCATTTTACAAGTTGGGAAACTGAGGCCCCAATAGTAAAACAACATGACCAAGATCATGTAAGGTAATAAGTAGCAGAGTTGGAACTCATCTCAGGTCTTCTTATTCCCAGTCTAATGCTCTTTTTGTTGTACTTCCTCTAGAGCTGCTTGCCCTCGAAATCTTGGCATATGGTACATTTTTCTATACTCTCCATATACGACACCCTCTACATATTCCCTTGTAAATTACATAGAAACAATTTAGAATGCTAAACCAAACATAAACAAAAACATGGCCCAAGCAGTAGACTTAATTGAACCATACAGAGTGAGTAATGACAGTATGTGGATGTTAATAAATATCTCTACATCTATAGGCACACATTTCTGAGAAAAAGAAAGGATCCATTACCTCAAACATATGGCCAGGCCTGTAAACCAAGAACACCAAAAATAAAAGAGATGATTCGTATGTGAACCAAGATACTGATAGCAACACTTGAGCAGTAGCAAAAACCTGAAAACAAAGAAAATGGCACCAATTGAAGAATGACTAAACAAGTTGTGGTATGTGAATAGAATGGAATATAATGATACTTTAAGATATGATGAACAGAACTGTATGAAGTGATGCAAAGTAAGTGGACTATTGAATATAAGATATATAATGCCTAGAACTAACATAAATGGAAAGAATAACAATAAAACTAATGGAATTGAGTGTTGGATGACCAAATGATCAAATGAGCCCCCCCCCAAAGAAAATATGAGAACATGCCTTCTTCCTTCTTTGTCTTTTTTTTCAGTCACGTCCAACTCTTTGCGACCCTGTGAACCATACTGTATATGGGGTTTTCTTGGCGAAGATACTGGAGCGGTTTGCTATTTCCTTCTCCAGTGGATTAAGGCAAACAGAAGTTAATTGACTTGCCCAGGGTCACCCAGCTAGTAAGTATCTCAGGCCACATTTGAACTCAGGTCTTCCTGAATCCAGGCCTAGTGCTCTATCTGCTGAGCCTTCAGCTGCCCCTCTTCTTTTGCAGAGGGAAAGAGATGTGGGTGTGGAATTCTGCATATAACGTTGCTCTTGGTCGATGTGCTGGTTAGTATGACTGAACAGTTTCTATTTTCTCTTTTTTATTCTTTGGCATAGGGGATGGTTCACTGGGATGAAAAGAAGAAATGGGCTGTAGGTGATATAAAAAAGACAGCAATGAAAATTTTAGAAAACTAAACATTTGTGAACATAGTTTAGAAAAAATATGGTATAATAAAAATTTTACTGGATATAGAGTTGGGAAAACTGGTATCAGTGTTCTAAATGCTGATGTTGCAGACAGAGCAAGGACATGTTTGCTATTACACCTTGTCTTGCTCTGTGGAATGCTATGGGTTTGTTCTGTTGCTCAAATATAGTGGCCCTGCCCCATGTGGTGGCAGGTACTAGGAAGAGTCAGTGAGGAAGCCTTCTCACTTCTGGTTACTGCATCTAGACTTCTCAGATTTATGGACTATTTTCCAAGAGAAGTTTGCTGAGCCTAGAACTGTATCTGTCAGTGACTGTCAGCTGCCTCTTCTTTGTGTTACAGCTAGTTTTTTTGTTTTGTTTTTCTTTTTCTTTTTTATAGTTGTCTGATGCCCAGCTCTTCCTCCTCCACTGTACGTATCCACATATTCTTCCTAGAGTCTGGGACTTGGGGTGGGTCCAGCAGCATTAGACAGGGTTACCCTTGTTTTGTCCTAGGTAGAATGTGGTCTCCTTATAGATTCTATAAAGCTTGACCATCTGCCTATTATTAATGAGATCAGGAATGCATCTATGCCATCCCATACCTGAGATATGTTGATATTCACTTTGCCTAGAAAATCTGAGGAATTTGGGGTAGGAGGATAGGAGCATTTATCAGGCGTCCATGTAACCTGAACTCTTGTCATAAAAAATCTGTGCAACTAGGTAAGTAATTTCTATTCTTGGGACCTCAGTTTCCTCTTCTGTTAAGAAAGATGATTTCTATCTTACTATTCATCAATTAGTCTCTAGATGGTTCCCTTTAATTCCAACCTTGAATGATTCTATGTAGTACCACCTTGGGATATATGAGGAAGGTATTGCCTTTTTCCATCCTCTTTTACCCCTTCTCCTTGACTTCAGAGTGGGCACTAGTAATGTCTGAATTCTTCCCTTCTACCATGAAAACCATTTTTCATTCACTCCAAAATCAGATCTCTGTGGATGTACTAAAGAGGAAATCCTCATCCTTTAGGCTTCTCTTTTCTGCTAAACTGAAGATGTGAAGATGACTCACTGTGCTGTGGAGGGTTGGTGGTAGAAATATCTTTTCTCTATTCAGGGTCTATGAATGCATGGCCTACCAAGACAGGACTGTCAGAGACAGAGCTGCTTCCTGATTGTGTCTCTTTTCCTTTGGTATAGTGCCTTAGGAAGTCTAGAAAGGCAGCTGCTGCCTTACTCCATTCCTGGATGTCCAAGCAAGAGAATATAAGCTCCCGGGAGAATTGTGGCAGAAATAGCAGGGAAAGCAGGGGCAGAGGCAGCTCAATGGAGAGGAAAAGAGTCACCCATAAAGGGAGAGAATATACTGGAAAGGAAAGAGCCTAAATGGCATCAACTTTACTTTTGGGTCTTTACTCATTGGAGGTGAAATGGAAAATAGTGAACAGGCCTATTGTCATTTTCCCAAAAAAGGCTTGCATACTAGCTTCTCAAGCTAGTATGGATGCCTTAGACTAGAGTTTGAAAGAGAATCATTCCTCAGATATCTTAGGCGACGGCAGAAGCACAGAACTGGAGCAACATGGAGCCTGGTTCCCCTAGTATTAAAAAAAAGTCAACCATAGAGTTATGAATCTAGCATAATCCATGAGGCTAGTTAAAGAAGAAGGAGCGGTGAAGGTTACCGGTCCCAGTGGCCTCAAACTCCTGGTTCCTGGCCAACTGCTCCACAAATTATGATACAGGAATAAGTCCCAGTGCACTTATATAAACCGATATACATGGTTGTTGGATACCTCATCAGGCAGAAAAAAATCTGACCTCCACCTTTAAGTGACTGAATTGGATGTCTTCCATTTATTTCTCCTAGTTTCCTAAGAAGAACTTGTTCTCACCTCTATGATCATGTTTATCTAAAGTACATGTATCCAATTACAGAACATAAATTAAAATTCCTGTGCTTTTATCCAAAGAATACTTCAGGGAAGAAAAAAAAAGTTAATTTCCCTTTCAACCTCCATTTGGCAATTTTCAAAACAACACTGAACTGAGGAATCAGATTCCAGTGGTGTGGAAGTCATAGGTGTTGGTGGGTGACAATCTCAATTAGATTTAAAATGCCACAAAGCAAAGAAGCTGCAGCAATGCATCTAATAACCCACATGAGGAAAGCAAAAGGACATGCTAGCCCCCTTAAAAGGGTCTACTTAGAGGCCATAGGAAGTATGTTTCATTGGACAGAGTATATTTAAATATTCAGTTCAATAGACATTTATTAAGTGTCTATTAGTAAGCAAGTTGGCATGAAAAGCAGTAATGAGATCTACAAAAAGCGAAACAGTTCCCTCAAAGTGCTTACATTCTGAAAAACATAAACAAAAAATGAAAAAAAACAAAACAAAGAAATAAACCAAAAGCAAAAACTCCTCCTTTTTCCCTCTTTTCCTTCCGCACCCCCCTGTAAGAGAAGGCAACAGGAAAAACTTCAGATAAAAAACCCTACTTAGCCATGAAAATTCAATTAAGGAGAATTCTTTGGACTCGGTGTTCTCATATGTTAAGTGAAAGAATTGAAGTGGATGAACTTTAAAGTCTTTTCCAGCTCTGACATTCTCTGTTTTAAGGTTTTTACAACTTGAACATTTTGGTCCTAATTTTCTTTAACCAGGGTAAATGGCAAATTCCCAATGAACTAGATTTATTAGTGTATTTACCCTGTCATTTTAGGGAAAACATAATCTTTTTCCCACAGTATTTTACAACTCTCCTTTGGCATTAACAACAGTCTTTTGACTATTCACATTCATTATTTGGAATATATTCAAAATGAGTTATCTGCATCTCTGCCCACTGAAGTTGTCTACTCTTTCCTCAATGAAATATATATTAGAAAATACAATAGGATATCTATCTAGATCTGTCCTTTGAAGGAAAAAATATTAAATTAAATAAGTAAAAAAAATGAAAAGGAATGTTTCTGTATCATTTATAAATAATCATTCTATGCTCCATCTTTAAATAAAGTTATAAAATAAACAGTAGGGAGATCATTTCACTGAAGAATATCCTCGATGGAGAAAAGGCATATGCCTTTGATAAAAGATAAGAACCTTATAATGAATTCAAATTAGAGGGAGTTGGTCCACTGGGACACTATGGTCTTTCAACGAAGTTATGTCTCCATATACAACCTACTGGATAATAAGAATAAAAATATGCCAGTGGCATCTAGTAAACAGAGGATAGGGATGAGAAGATGGACCTAAAGATGAGATGGCACAGTCAGTAAGAAAGAGAAAAATCACTGGGACAGTGGGGCTAGAATTGGACCGTAGAATTTGTGTTACAATGTAACTTCTACCATGGGGCAATGCTTCAATCCACATTACTTTCCTAATAAATTGATTAAACAATGGGGCAAGATCTTCAAAAGTATAACAATAGAAATTGCTTAGAAGGCAAATTTCAAACCTGGTAATTGACAAATTTTGAGCCCATGAGAAACCAAAAATGGGTGAAAAAAGAAATAAATGTGGATACAGACCATGAATCAAAGCATTATATTTCAGAAGAGACAGAATAGGAAATTAAGGGAGTTAATGAAGAGAACAAAGCAAAGAAAACCTATTTTTAAAAAAAGGTACAGAAAAATAAAGCTAATGAAAAAAGTCAGAGGATAGGAGAGGTTTTAGGCTTTGAACTAATCACTTAACTGACGTAAGTAAAAGAAGAAAAAAGAGAGGGAAACAGGCAACAGATTAAATACTAGAAACACAAAAAACTCAACAATTCATATGAAATGTGATGTAAAAGCAAAGTAATTGTAAAAAAAGAGATGACAAATAGGAATTGGGAGGGGGGACAATAAAAGAGAAAGAGAAGAAAAATATGGGGAAAGTGTTTCATCAAAGTTTAAACAAAGTCAATAATGGGCAATAAGGACTGACTTAACATAGGAAGGAAATAAAGGAATTCTGGGGAAAAATGGAAGAAAATAAAAACCTAACTCATCACTTTAGATGTAAATGTATCAGACATTCCAATAAAATGAAAGTAACAGAATGGATGAGAAAACAAAGCTCCAACATCTGTTGCTTACGTGAAATATATCTTGAAAAGCAAAAATTTTCTATTTCTCAAGTGAATCCAAAGAAAGCATGAGTTGCGATAATACTATAAAATAATAGCTATAAATAAGGGAATTATATTTTGTCAAAAAAAACCATAGTAATGAATCCATATCAATATTAATCCTTATTAAAATGGCATAGCATCTAAATTCATGAGACAAAATTAACTGAATTGCAAAATACATAGATAATAACAAACTAATAGAAAGAGAATTTGATCCTGCTCTCTCAGAGATAAGAAAACATAAGAGAAAAACAAAATGTAAAACATGGACTAGAGAATTGGAGCTACCATATTTATTATGTCTTCTGAACAGACCCATTAAAGAATATACATATTTCTAGCATTTATAGCACCACATGACACAAGAAACAAGGGAGAGGAAGGAGGAAGGAAGGAAAAAACAGACTGTGTGATGACACAGAGACATTGCAAATAAATGTAAAAAAACACAAATGCTAACAAATCCTTCATAGACCATAAAACAATAAAAAATTGGAATAAGTACAGATGGCATAAACAAAATATACATACTTAAATGGAGATTTAATAATGGAATTCTTAAAAAGTGGGTCAAAGAACAAATCATAGAAACAATCATTAACTGTAGGAAAATGTATGGCAATGGTAAGGCAACATGGAGGAATTTCGGTGATGCAGCTAAAACAATCTTTATAGAAAAAAAGCATATACCTAATTAAATAGAAAAAAGAGAAGATCGATGAACTAAATATACAATTCCAATTAGAAAGCCAACAAATAAATATAAGAAAGGAAATCCTGCAAATGAAAAAAGAAATAAAATGGGAGATAAAAAAGACTTTAAAATTGATACACAAAAGCAAAAGATGTTTCTTAAAATTTTTTTAAATGAACAAACCTCTAGCCAACTTAATTTAAAAATGAGAGAAAAGTAAAATTAACAAAATGAGATCAACTTGGAATTACAACACAATTTAAAAGAAGTGATTTTTTACTCTTAAAAGGAAAAAAAACAAACAGGAGATAGAGAACATTATGAAAAGCAAAATGGATAATTTTGATTACATTAAATTGAAAAGTTTTTGCACAAACAAAGCCAATGCAACTAAGATTAGAAGGAAGGGAGAAAATTGGGAAAGAATTTTTACAGCCAGTCTTTCTGATAAAGGCCTCATTTCTAAAATATATAGAGAATTAAGACAAATTTATAAGAACACAAGCCATTCCCCAATTGATAAATGGTCATAGGATATGAACAGACAGTTCTCAGATGAAGAAATTAAAGCCATCTATAGTCATATGAAAAAATGCTCTAAATTGTTATTGATTAGAGAAATGCAAATCAAAACAACTCTGAGGTATCACATCACACCTATCAGATAGGCGAACATGACAAAACAGGAAAATGATAAATGTTGGAGAGGATGTGGGAAAATTGGAATGCTAATACATTGTTGGTGGAGTTGTGAAATGATCCAACCATTTTGGAGAACAATTTGGAACTATGCCCAAAGGGCTACAAAAATGTGCATACCCTTTGATCCAGCAATAGCACTTCTAGGGCTATATCCCAAAGAGACCAAACAAATGGGAAAAGGACCCACATGTACAAAAATATTCATAGCAGCTCTTTTTGTGTTGGCAAAGAATTGGAAATTGAGAGGATGCCCATCAATTGGGGAATGGCTGAGCAAGTTGTGGTATATGAATGTAATGGAATACTATTGTGCTATAAGAAATGATGAACAGGTTGACTTCACAAAAACCTGGAAAGACTTACATGGTCTGATGTCTACTGAAGTGAGCAGAGCCAGGAGGACTTTGTACACAATAACAGCCATGTTATGCAATGACTAAGAATGTTAAACTGAACCCTTCTCAGCATTACGAGGATCTAAGACATCTCCAGAGACCTTGGTATGGAAAATGCTGTCCACATCCAAAGAAAGAACTACGGAAGTCAAATCGCTCTCACTTATTTTTACCTCCTGTTGAGGTAAAATACAAAATGTATTTTTAATTAAATAAAAAGTATCTATCTAAAGCCAAAAGCTCACATGAGAAGTTTTTTCTAATAAATACAGAAATAAAACAAAAAGCTCCTCCTTTGCAGTACTATTTGATAAAGTTCTAGAATTGTTAACAATAACAGTAAGACAAAATTAGTCATTTAAAACAGAGGCTCCCAAACTTATTTGGCTTATCATCCCCTTTAAAAAAAATTACTCAGCACCTCCCCTGCAAATGTACTTTATTTAACCCTTTGACAGTGTTTTGAAACTTGTGTCATTTCAAACCTGCGTATGTGTGTGTGTGTGTGTGTGTGTATTTGAATGACGCATCTTAAATTTAATAATGTATTGTAAATTTGTGGGGTTTTTTCCTGCACTGAAATTTTTATTATCAGTATCGCATCATGTACATGTACCCTTTCATATCATATTGTAAGCAAGTCATTACATGAATATATTCCTACCTATTCATGCTGGACTTCCTGACAATTAGCGATACTGCCACTTGATTGTTAAGATCTGTCAACCTACTTGACCACTGATTGATTATAACTTGCATTTTGTATGTTTATTTGGAATAAAATGTGATCATTATGACTTTAACTGTGCTACACAACAGATGAAATGTGCACAAATGTGTTTTTTTTTTCAAAATTTTCTTACCTTCTTTTCTTTTGTTATGCTTCCACCACTCTTTTGTTTTTATTCAATGCCCCACCCAATTGCACCCCAGGCTACTACCACCCCCATGGATCATTCCAGTGCCCCCAAGGTGGTAGTATCACACAGTTTGGGAACCTCCTAAAAGCATAAAGATAGGCAAAAAGGTGACAAAACTATCATTATTTGCCGATGACAAA
Organism: Phascolarctos cinereus; assembly: GCF_003287225.1. NCBI lineage: Eukaryota > Metazoa > Chordata > Mammalia > Diprotodontia > Phascolarctidae > Phascolarctos > Phascolarctos cinereus. Next base: position 389,193,606 of record NW_027555625.1, on the reverse strand, counting down.
ACTATCATTATTTGCCGATGAAATTACAATCTTATTTTGAAAATCCTAGAGAATGAGAAAAGAAACTAATTCATAAAATAACACCAATAAAAGTACATGCTACAAAACAGGACCACAAAAAATCAACCTCTTTTCTGTGTAGCAGTAGCAAAATCCAAGAGGCATTAAAGAAAGGGAAGTCCTATTCAAACTAAAGGGCAGCTAGGTAGTGTAGGGGATAAAATGATGGCACTAGAGTTTTTGAGGTATAGATGCTATGGGTGCTAAGACCCCAAAAGCATAACATACAGGTCCTGTCTCAATGAATTCGACCCAAATCTTCTTTCAGCCAAAGAAAAAGTTTATTAAGGATGAACCATTCAGGCCACACTCTTAAGGCATCTGAACATTTGTGACACTCACAAGGACAAGTGGGCATAAGAAAGTTTCCGTGCCTAAATGGGAGCCAGGGTGGATCTTATATACAGCCAAGTAACTTGGGGTGACTGGAGGAGGGGCTGGGAGGAGGGTCTTGAAGCTGGGATGACTAGGGGAAGAGTTTAGGGAGAATCCCCATGACAGTATCTGGGAGGTTGAAGGGGTCATGAGGAATAGACAATGGAGGGCTAGTCTTTATTAGGGTAACAAATAACTGGAAGATAGGGCCCAATGACAAGGAAGAGGTTGAATGAGGTCTGGATAATATCAAAGATGAGAAATGTAACCCAGAGCTATAAACAATAAAGGACTAGGCTTAATTAGGGTATCAAAGAACCAGGAGATAGGACCTAGGCCATAGAGCCATTCCATAAGAGTAATAATCAGAAGACTGCTAGACTTCCTTGACCAGGTGAGTTCAAAGAAAGTTTAAGGCTTTTCTGGGGCCTGTAGGCAAATGGGACCCAAATTAGTTTTAGGATGAGGGGTAAAGGTCTCGGCTTTCACCCATACCCCATCAGAGTCAGGAAGACTCATCTGCCTGAATTCAAATCTGTCCTCAGACACTTACTAGCTATATGACCCTGGGCAAGTCACTCAACCTTGTTTGCCTCAGTTTCCTCAACTGTAAAATGAGCTGGAGAAGGAAATAGCAAACTACTCCAGTATCTTGGCCAAGAAAACCCCAAATGGGGTCGCAAAGAGTCAGACGTGATTGAAAAATGACTAACATTAAAAACAACTACAAAATGCATAAAGTATCTTCAGTTCAATGTACCAAAACACATTATATTGATTACAATCAAATGATGTTGCATAAAAAAAACCTAAAAAAATAAACCAAAAACTAAATAACTGGAGGAATAGTCAGTGTATGTGGCTGGACTGCACTGATATAATGAAGTGACAACACTGATAAAGTTAATGTATACTATTGTGCTTTTGTAATGAAAATGTCAAAGGAAAATTTATACACATAGACAAAACAACTTAAAAAATCATTTAAAGGACCAAAAACATCTAGAGATATAGTTCTTAACATATGTGAGTATGTGTGTGTGTGTGTAATGAATCCCTTTGATAATCTGGCAAAGCCTATGGTCCCCTTTTGTGTATAATGTTTTAAAAATGCAAAATAAAATATAAATGCTTACAAGAGAAGCCAAAGGTTAGTGAAAATGAAGATGCATTTTTCCCCATTCACATTTATGGAAACTTCCAGGTCACACGAGCAACAAGATGGCAGATTAGACATTTTCTCTCATCCCCACAGCCTCTCAAACTCTCCAAAAGAAACATTACGTGCCAAAGACAAAGCATCTTCGGCTGTTTCCATGGTGTAGCACGCCCAGAATCAAAAGAAGCTAAAAATAACAATAACAAACAACAATGTAAAAATAAATGAAAATTCAAAGCCAGCCCCAGGGACTGATGTGCACTAAACCTGATCTCATTCAGCTTCCCTCTCTCACCTCCCATATTACTGGCAGTAAGGCCACATGAGCAGACCCAAGGATATTATGTAGTCTTACTTCTTTTTTTTTATACTTTTTTTTTCTTTTTTTGGGCTAGGCAATGGATTTAAGTGACTTGCCCAGGGTCACACAGCTAGTAAGCGTTATATGTGTCTGAGGCCAGATTTGAACTCAGGTACTCCTGACTCCAGGGTCAGTGCTCTATCCACTGCACCACCTAGCTGCCCCCCTGTAGTCTTACTTCTAAATCCACCCCAACATCCATGCTGCTGACTGTGGAAGTTTCCTCAGGCCACAGCAGCCAGTTTGACCACAGCCTATCAGGAACAAAAGCCTATTGGGATTGAATATGGGAAAATCCAACCCCAGTACCAGGGAAATAGCCTCTTCCAGTGTCAGGAAAGGCAGGATCTGAACTGTTGCTGCCAACAGGCTCTCCACTGACTACACAGAGAACTAAGGAACAAGAGTAGTGAAACAGGTCACCAGGACAAGATATTGTGCATGTGGGAAGCTATGCAGTACTGTACTGGGCCTGAGAGAAGAGCGCAACACCCAGCTAAGGCTAGTTCTGACCACCCAAAAGTCAGGTGGGGCAGAGATGTATGCAGGCTGGCAAATCATGAATTGCCCCAGTGTGGGAGGAGGTTGAGATGCACTGAGATCTAGCCCCCAAGAAAGTAACAGTCAGAGAGGAGAGAGTCAAAAGTGAATGATAAGGAAATAATAGGGTACAAAAAAAAAAAAGACTGAAAGCACCAAAGATTGCAGGAAGAAGAAATTTCAAAGACCTTGAATATGAAGAGATAAATCAATAGGAAAAACAGTAATAGCAGAAGGAAATATGGCTTCCAGGTCTAATAAACAAGTTCAGAATCTATGAATAAATATTGCAAAATGAAGGAAAATGATTAACATTTGAAGACACTGAGGACCCCGTGGAATTTGTTTGAGGAGTACATGGAGCCACAACACACTGTTCCTGAGCAGTTTAAAAGACAAATGAGAATTATGAGAGCAGAATTTAGGTCCTGCAGAGTGAAAACAATGAACAAAAATAGAGGAAAAAAAATTGAATCTGCCTCACCAAATCAATCTCACCAAAGAAACAAAAGAGAGTACTAACCAGATTGGGAATGCAAATACACAGAAGTGAAAGACAGCACAGAAGAAGAGATACAAAAAACAAGATCATTTAAAAAATGCACTCACTGTGCAAACAAAACACACAGCTTTTGAAAACAGGATGCACAGAGACAACCTAAAGGTCATAGGTTTTCCCAGAACATGACAGGACAAAAGAAACCCTTAAACCCAAATGAAGGAAATGACAGAAGAGAACTGACCAGAACTTCTGAACAAAGAAATGAAATTCCAATTGAAAGAATTCACAGATTGCCTCCAGGAAAAAAAAAAATCTCAAGGATGCTAACTCCAAGACACATAGTGGTTAAATTTAAAAATTCAATTTAGAAACTACAAATTGTACAAGCTGTGTGGTGGGGGGAGACTTTCAAATGCAAAGGAAAGGACATGTGAATAACATGAGTATGCTTTACCTGGGGCAGTGAGGTGGCTCAGAAGACAGGGCCTAAAATCTAGAAGATTTATCTTCCTGAGTTCAAATCTGTCTTCAGATACTTACTAGCAGTGTGACCCTGGGTAACTCACTTAACCCTGTTTGCCTCAGTTTCCTCATCTGTAAAATCAGCTGGAGAAGAACATGGCAAACCATTCTAGTATCTGCCGAGAAAATCCCAAATAAGGTCATGAAGAGTAAAATATGACTGAAACAACTGAATGACAAATTCTACACCCGTTAAGGAAAAAAAAAAGGAATAGAAGAATGTGTTGCAAAGAACAATACAGTTTAGAATGGCAGCCTAGAATGACCTACTCTGAAATCTGAATTTAATCATACAGGACAAAAGATGAAGGTTCAATAATAAAAAAAGAGTTTGAAACATTTTTAGAAAGATAAATAATAGAAATTTGGGAAGAGTGAATAAATGTTGACAGTAACAGCAACAAAAATTGCTGTAAGAGGCTTCTTTCTAAAAGTACCCAAGAAGATAAGGGTGAATTCGGAAATCTGGTGAAGGTTGACAGTAAAAAGGTAAACATGGAGCGTTAAGGACAGAACCTGCCAATGACCTGCCAGCTTCTTTTGTGAGACCGTGTTACAATGTGGGAGTATACATGAAAGAGAGAAAGAGAACAGGAGGATAGAGAGGAATGAGAGATGGGCCAGAGTCAAATCAAGGGCCAGCAATGAGAAAGTGATCTCTTCTGTGATTTCAGAAAGAGAAATGCCCACAGAGGAGTGAGTAAGGAGGCAATTGGAAAGACTGGAAAGGAGAGGAAAGGATAGAGGCCTTACTTAACTTTGAAGGTGGGAGGAGGTTCCACTGGTGAATGCTCCTATAGATGAAGGGAAATGAGGACCTTACAGTGGATAAGGCCTGGGGAGTTTGGTGGAAGGCAGGACAGGACTTCTAAGAGCTGGATCAGCTGGGAGCAATTGACACCTTGAGGACTGGGAAAGCATAGTCACAGAGAGGACTTTTCCAGGCAAATACAGGAAAAAAAAAAAAAGAAGATCAATAAGAGAGGTAGTAGATCAGTGGCGGAGGGAGGCACCCTACTCTGGGGCAGTGTGCTCTCTGACATCTGCAGTAATAGGCAATGTTTCAAGAGTGAGGCACAATGTAAAAGGGGGATCTGTGGGGCAAACCCTAGCAGGCAGTGGCTGAAAGCACCTAGAAGGCAGAGCCTAGAATAGATACCTTAAGAGCTTTACGCATACAGAGAAGAGAGACCAGGTGATCAGAGGGGTTCACAAATCAGAGAAGAAGGGTCTAGAAGAAAAAGAGAGAAAAAATGAAAAGAGTGAAAGAAATTATTTTTTGGAAAGTGGCACAAAAATGAAATTTTAAAGAATCTATTGAACAAGACTAGCTGAAGGAGAGAAGAAGGGGAAATCTGACCGAGAGAAAAAGAGGAGGAAATGGGGGAAGAAATATATAATTAGATCAAGGCAGGAGAGAGGCATGAAAAATAAAGTCCTAATGGGAAAGGGGTAACAAAGATGACACCCTGAAACTTATTCTCAGACCTCCAGGTTAAGGAATCCCGATCTAGAATATCAAGAAAAATAATGGAAAAACATTAGGACTTAAGACCTCAGACTATAATATAAATGAGTAATTAAAAAATGGACTTGGTTAGAAATATAAAAGTAGATCATTAAATAGACTTGGAAAGGAAGGATCAGAACTTAATTGAACTTAATTACGAGTGTTCAATAAAAGTGAAAAGATACATTACTTAGGAATTCACTCCCTATTTGAAAAGAATTTCTGGGAAAATTGGAAAGCAGTCTGGCAGGAATTAGGTTTATTTAGATCACTGTCTTATGTCATATGCAATAATAGATTCAAAATGGATACAAGACTTGAATATTAGAGATCATATTATAAAATAAATGACAAGTTAACCAGATCACATACTTTTCACAGAGATGAGTAGGAAGTAAATTCTTAACAACCAACAAAAAAGGAATTAGTGAAAAATAGATTTTTTTAAAAAAACCTATATTTGGGATTACATGAAAGGTTTTTATGTATAAAAAATAATGCAGCTAGAATGAATGAGGTAAATTATTTACTGGGGAAAAATCTTTGTACCTAATATCTCTGATAAGGTAATTGTGTAGACAATTAACACAAATATTTAAGAACAAAAGTCATTCCCCAATAAGAGGTAGCCAAAGAAGGTGAAAACACTTGCAAAGCATTAATCATTTGAAAGAACACTCTCAATCCTTAATAATATGAGAAATGCAAATTCATATCACCCTGAGGTTTTACTTTATGCCCAGCAAATCAGCAAAGGTTAAAAAAAAAAAAAGATTGGAACAGTTGATGTAGGAAGGATTTGTAGAAACATTAGGATACATTAGGATATTGTTGGTGGAGCTGTGAATTGCTCCAACAATTCTGGAATGTAATTAGGAAATATCCAAAGAGAGCAACTAAAATATATATGTCATTTGACCCAGAGAGTCTACAACTAAGCAAACACTTGAACGTGTAATGGTAAAATCCAAGTCCTCATATATGCCAAAATATTTAATAGCAGCATTTGTGTGTGTGTGTGTGTGTGTGTGTGTGTGTGTGTCAGAGAGAGAGAGAGAGAGAGAGAGAGAGAGAGAGAGAGAGAGAGAGAGAGAGAGAGATAGCAAATACAGTTAATGAGTGAATGAATTTTAAAAGTGATTATTAACAATTTAATAGGTGCAAAGATGTCCATTGATTGGGAAATGGGGAAAGCAAATTGTGTTATGTGAATGGAGGAGAATATTATTGTGCTACAAAAAAATGATGAATGATAAATACATTGAAGTATGAGAAGACGTGAAATGATACAAAGTGAAGTAAGAAGAATTGAGGAAGTAATATACACATTAACTATAATAATGTAAATGGGAAAAAATAAACACAACAGTAGCAAGCCCAACAAAATTGAAACTGAACACTGTGAAATTATGACCAAACTTAATCTCAAAGAAGAGATGTCAAAAGACACTTCCCTCTCCTTCTTTGCAGAAATGGAGGGCCATGGATGTACAACAGTAGATAAAACCTCATACTTTTTTGACATGTTGGTTTTGTTCAATTTTTTTTTCTTTCCTCCTTATATGGATTGACTTTCTGGGAGGAATGAGAGAAGGCTATAATGGGAAATTAAAGTAATGCCAAAAATAGCAATAAAATACATTTTAAAAAAAGATATGCAAAACACAAGCAAGCAATTTACAAATCACTGTGCCTCCCTGAACCCCAGTTCCCTCACCTATAAAAAGAATGGGGAGGAGGAGCTAATCTCTAAGTTCCTTTCTGGCTTGAAATCCTATAATCTTTTCTATTTCTGTAGTCTCCTTTTCCTTTCCACTTCCTGAATGAATGATTCCTAATTCAGAAAAAAAAAAAACAACTTCAACCTGTAATGCTACTTCAATTTTTAAGTGTAAACTATGTACCTGATATAGTGCAATCTTGGTTAAGTAGGAAGATAATGAAAGCAATATGGTATAGAGGAAAGAGTATTCCATTTGAAGTCAAAGGATCATAGCTTTAAAGCTAGAAGGGAGCACAGAGGTCATCTAGTCCAACCTGCTAATTTCACAGATGAGGAAATGAAGGCCTGGAGGGATTGAAAGACTTGCTCAGGGTTACACCGCTTCAATTCTGTTACTTCCTACCTGTGTGACCTTGGACAAGTTGGTTAACCTCACCAAGACTCTGTTTTTTCATCTGTAAAATTAGTGAGTTGGACTAGATGATCTCTTAGGCCCCTTCTGGCTTCACATATATGATTTATGAATTTTCTAGTTTAGTATTCCTGTAATTCTTTCTGCCCCTTCTCTCCTTAGCTGCTCAGAAGATCCAGGCTTTGCCTAGGGAATAGCAATGCAAAGTACACAGAGCTGTGGTCGCAAAAGAAAAAAAAAATTGCTATACTTAAGTTTGAGGAGGGTTCCAGGGTTGATTATAATTGCTAATAAAATGCCAAAATTTGTATAGGACTCTCTCTCTCTCTCTCTCACTCTCTCTCTCTCTCTCTCACTCTCTCTCTCTCTCTCTCTCTCTCTCTCTCTCTCTCTCCCTCTCCTTCCCCCCTCCCTCTCTCTCTCTCCTCTCTCTCTCTCTCTCTCTCTCTCTCTCTCTCTCTCTCTCTCTCTCTCTCTCTCTCTCTCTCTCCTCCCTCCCTCTCTCTCTCTCTCTCTCTCTCTCTCTCTCTCTCTCTCTCTCTCTCTCTCTCTCTCTGTCTTAATTTATTTTTAATTTTCAACATTCATTTTTATAAAATTTTCAGTTCTAAATTTTTCCCCATTTTCTCCCCCCTCCCAAAATGGCACACAATCTGTTACAGGCTAGGCATGTACAATCATATTAAACATATTTCCACATTAGTCATGTTGTGAAAGAAGAATCAGAACAAAAGAGAAAAACACAAAAAAGGCAGAAAAGAAGAGAAAACAGTATGCTTCAATCTGCATTCTGACTCCATTAGTTCTTTCTTTGAACGTGGATAGCATTTTCCATCATGAGTCTTTTGGAATTGTCCTAGATCATTTCATTGCTGAGAAGAGCTAAGTCTATCCAAGTTGGTCATCGCACAATGTTGCTGTTACTATGTACAATGCTCTCCTGGGAGAACTCATTTCACTCAGTGTCAGTCTAAGTCTTTCTAGGATTTTCTGAAATCCACCTACTCATCATTTCTTATGGAAAAATAATATTCCATTATATTCATATACCACAATTTGTTCAGCCTTTCCTCAGTTGATTAATGTCCCCTCAATTTCCAATTCTTGGCCACAACAAAAATAGCTGCTGTAAATATCTTTGTACACATGGGTACTTTTCCCTTTTTTAGTGATCTCTTTGCGATACAGTCCTAGTAGTGGTATTGCTGGATCAAAGGCTATGCACAGTTTTATAGCCCTTTAGACGTAGTTCCAAATTGCTCTCTAGAATGGTAGGATCAGTTCACAGCTCTATCAACAATGTATTAATGTTCCAATTTTTCCGTATCTTCTTCAACATTTATCATTTTCCTGTTTTGCCATGTTAGCCAACCTGATAGGTGTGATGTGGTACCTCAGCATTGTTTTAATTTGCATTTCTCTAATTAATAGTGATTCAGAGCATTTTTCATATGACTATAGACAGCTTTGATTTCTTCATCTAAAAACTGTCTGTTCATATCCTTTGACCATTTATCAATTGGGGAATGACTTCCATTCTTATAAATTTGATTCAGTTCTCTACATATCTTAGAAATGGGTTCTCTATCAGGGACACTGGCTATAAAAATCATTTCCCAGCTTTCTGCTTCCCTTCTAATCTTAGTTGTGTTGGCTTCATTGGTGCAAAACCTTTTTAATTTAATGTAATCAAAATTATTCATGTTGTATTTTATAATGTTCTCTATCTCTTGTCTCTCCCTCATTCTGTTACACACATGTGTGCACATATTACAGATTATTATATTATATTTATCATATTATATATTAATGTATCATATTATAAATATATATTCATACATATATAAATACTCTCATTCTCTCTCTAAGTATATGCATGTAGTATACCATGTATATATACATATGTGTGTGCATATAATTCATTTGAACCTGGCAACAACCCTGTCTGTGAAGCTAGTGATATAATTATTATTCCCACTTCACAGATGAGGAAAATGTGGCTTATGGGGGTTTAAATCTTGACCAAGGTAACACAGTTGATAATGATTTGAGGCAGGATTTGAACTCAGATGTGAATTTGAAATCTGGCATTTTATCCTCTAGCCAGCTAACTGATGAGAGCAGTTCCTTGCTAATTTTTTGACTACTGCTCACTGAAATATAGAAGTTCAAGGAAGGAAGGTTTCATCAGTATACAGGAGTTGATTGCTAAAAATCTCACTGGGAAGTTCTATATATACACAGATGCCATGACAAGGAGTGTGTGCTGCCTCACAAAGGTAGAGGTGAATGATTCAGGTAGATGACTCTTTGCTGACCATAGAAAGCTTGTATATCCTTAACATTTTCTACAAATTTTCTGATGTTTCAATTTTCTATGATGTAAGCCCAGGTTTTTCACTTCTTATGAAAGCCTATGTCTACTTTTATATACACACACATACACAAAAGTATGTACATAGATGCATGTCTGCACATGTATATATGATATACTGCAAACAGTAGACTTGATGTATACATATACATACATAGTGCAAATTGTATACCTGCTATATATATATATATACATATATATATACATGTATATATATATATATATATATGTATATATATATATATATATATAGGTGTATATATATATAGGTGTATATATATATAGGTGTATATATATGTATATGTATGTGTGTGTATATATGTATCCTTTATACATAGTCTCTGGAATTCCCCACACAGAGACCCTTCAGGCTCTTATGGAACCTCAAAACCCCTAACTTCTGCCTGTGACCTCAGTGATTTTAGAGGTAGGAAACCAATTAGATTCATCCCAGTGAGACCTCACTCCTTCCTTTAAAACACAAGGTCCTCATTGATAATGGCATGGTCTTGTTATGTAGAACAGAAGTAGTGACTAAGAGCCCCAGTATAACCTGGGATCTAAGGCAAGAGAGTACCTTTCTATGGCATCATCGATCTTCTCCTTATTCCCAGTATGTCTAAAATTCTCCTACCCCAAAGTGGAAACCTCAATAGTTAATATTTGTAAAAATGTTTATCACACATAGTTGGTGCTTATAAATCCTTGTGGATTTATTAAGGGATGGGGGACAGGCAAGGAAAGGTGTTGATAAACTATCTCACTGTAAGAATCAGCTTGATAAATAGTATGCTACGTAATCTGCTATTCTGAAAAAAAAATACATTTTCTTTTCTTTCTTTAATTGTTCCTAATAGCATTTAGACTTAGAGCCTTGGACCCTTTTGAACTATGTTTTAACTTACTGTGTTAACAAGCCCAGGGAAATCTCCCAAAGTATTCACTGAAAAGAATAGAAGAAACATGGAGTTGAGGCAAACTGTAGGCCTCTAACAAAACATCCATGCCTAATGATATTTGATAGAGAAAATCAAGTGACAAGGGTGAATAGGGTATACTGTGGTATAGAAACAGAAGGGACTCCTCTGACTGGTGAAAAAGGAGGGTGGAGTCCTATGTTTCTAATCTAGACCAATATAGTAAGTATGATTAACAATAGGAAGGGTATAGGAGAGAATGGCAAGTTTGTATGTGTGTGTGTGTGTGTGTGTGTGTGTGTGTGTGTGTGTGTAGGTGGGTGAGAGAGAGACAGAGAGATGAACAGCTCCCTCAAAGCAGCCAACTATTGAGTCAGGTAGTTGTATGCCATGAAACAAACTTCTCTGTCCATTTTGTGAAGCAGATTTAATTAGAGCTCCCTGTTCCTCGGGGGGCTAGGGCTTTCAGGTGAGCTGCTACCATTTAAAAGTAACTGAGTGGGATTGCCCATGCCATTGTTTTAAAAGGTTTGAGGCCACGAAGTCCCCAATTTCATTAGTTCTCTTTTTAGAGAACTTCCCCTTACACCTAACATCATGGAATTTAGGGGAGATAGAGTGGTTGGGGAAAAGTCACAATGACATCCATTTCTTTAATTTCTTCATCCCAATCAAGTACCTGTAACTTCATGTATTGACAGGTAGAGTTCTGGTAGTTAAAACAGGAGAAATTCTAGTCATGACTCACCTGAGCTTTTTTTTTCCCCCTAAAGTGATCATTAATACTGCCACATTGTCAGAATGGGATGCCTAAAAAGGTACATGCTATTCATAACTGTGAAACTACCTAGTCTTATACAAAATTGGATCCACATTAGAGATTTAAAAAAAAACAGTGGATTGGGGATCATTCATTCATTCAACAAGCACTTATTAGGTGCCTACTATGTGCAAAGCACTGAGCTCACAAAGACAAAACCAAAATCACTCTTTGTGAGCTACTGGGGCAGTTAGGGAGGGGAGGGGTCAACATTTCCACAGATGAGAATCTACATTCAAATTCAAGCCCATTGTGTGACTTTGGCCAATTTACTTAACATTTATGAGTCTTAGTTTCTTCATTTGTAGTATGAGCTCAAAATCTGACATTCCTATAAAACCAAATGTAATCAGAAATGCTAATTCCCTAAAGAAAACGCCTCTAAAAAGGGTATTTGACAGCTAATTATAGCTCAGAAATAAATTCTGATAAATACTTTAAATATCCATTATCATTACTTTCTAGTATATTTTCCCAGTATTTTTAATGAAGAGCTTTTTAGTTTAAATAGATGTCACTCATTCCAGTAGAGAAAATGAAAACATGTATAATTTTTTTTAAAAGAAAATTAATTATTTGTTGCTTAATGCAAATTAACATAGCAACAGGGATTCATATGACATGAAACCTGGCTGGTCTTGATTTTGTAGTTCCATTGATGATTTTGCAGATGAAATAGAAAGCATGTTTAGTAAGCTTGCAAACAGCACCATATGAACTGAGGTTACTTGGACCTCAGAAGACAGAGATAGTACTTAAATTCATCTTGACAACTTAATGCTAGAACAGGCCATGGAAGAAATTCATGGGCTCTTCATTCATTAAATAGTACATAATTCCATGATTCCGAGGAGAGACAACCAATTGACATGAGTGGAAATTGTGAAGAGGCAAATTTTGGCACCATTTAACAGAAAAAATCCTACCAATTTGATCTGTAGAATGGGCTGCCTTTAGGAAGGATAGGTTCCTCATCAATAGTTTCCAAAGCAGTACGGATAACCATTAGTAAGGGATATTGTAGAGGGGATTTATTTCTCAGGTACAGGTTAGACTAAATAGTCTCCTAGATCCCTTCTAGCTCTGAGATCCTGGGATAGGTTAGATATATCTAGGGGGCAGATGGCCTCCTATAGTCTCCTGTAGTCCCCAAATTCAATAAAAGCTTGTTCTTGAGAGAATATACAAACAAAACCCCACTTTAAGAAGGGAGCTCATTATGTAAATGAACATATGTTTCAAATCCTGTCAAGAAGCACACACAGCACCATATGAGAATATTATTTAGTTTGCTTTAGAAAAAGAATTTTGAAATTTACTTAAAGACTTGCGTTTGCCAGGATGCTGTCAGGAAAGAAAGAAAGAAAGAAAGAAAGAAAGAAAGAAAGAAAGAAAGAAAGAAAGAAAGAAAGAAAGAAAAGAGAAAGAAAGAAAAGGAAGGAAGGAAGGAATGTGGGTCTTGCCTTTTGAAGGAAAAGAATCTAAAATCTTAAATGTGAATGAAAAAGACCCAATTTTCTTAAAAGGAAGGAGATTCATATCTTGAACCATAGCCTTTCTTTAGATCTGAGTATTCTAGGAAAATAAAAATAAAAAGATTACAACCATTGAATGACAGCAAATATATATGTGTGTGTGTATGTGTGTGTGTGTGTGTGTGTGTGTGTGTGTGTGTGTATCCTACAGAGTTAAATTTCTAGCCCAGATTCACAGCACTAGTAAGTATAGGAACAGGATTTGAATGCATGTCTCCCAGCCCAGATTCACAGCACTAGTAAGTATAGGAACAGTATTTGAATGCATGTCTCCCCGATGGCAGGGGCCAGAGTCTAGCCACTATGCTACACTGTCTCTACCTCTTGTGTCAGGCCCTTTATAAATATATCTGAAAGTCTTCTTTACCTTGAGATATTAGAGAAACATTGACTCACTCACAATATTTCAGCCCTATTTCTCCCGACCACTGCCCTCCTCCAAACGATAAAAGCAAATCTGCTGAATTTAAACTTCTCAAAATAATTTTTTTTAGATGAGCTAATCATCCTAGTAAAAGGTTAGCTGTCCCATGAATGTAACTAAATGATAAAAGCAGGGTGCAGTCAAGAACAGAGCCACAAATCACTTATTTCAAAGCCCAATTGTGATCTGTAGCATTTAAAACACTTTGGAGATAGGAGCTATGATGACTTTTTTTTTTTTAACCTTACCCCAGAAAGCAGCACAGGCCAGCCATTCATCTACAGTATCATAGCAGAGCCCTCCAAGGAAAGTCCAGAGTTCAGGCATGTGGTAATTAGGTCTCTAAATTTACTCTACTGGCTGGGAAACCTGTCAAAGCAATTCCTATCATAGACAGTGTTAATTATTCCACATGAAGTGACAGAGCAGACAGAACGGAAGACAAATGGTACACAGAGATGATTAAAGAGTAAGGGCAGAAAGTAGAGGAGTTCCACGTCTGTGGCTGGTAGAGACTAACTACTAGGCCAAACAGTACAACAAACATTGTTTGTTCCTTTCTTTCATTTTTAAGATACCAATGAATTAGTTAATACACAGGAGGGGAAAGTGGGCTCCAAATTCTGGACCACTGTGACTACTCTAGAGTCAAATTAGCTCACCTGCTAGCAATGGTAAGATACCTGAGTGATACTTTTTTTTTTTGTCATTTTCATTCGTTCATTCAACAGATAAATTTTGAATATCTCCTACCAGGGGTGGGGAACATGTGCCTCTAGGTCAAGGGTGGCCTCTAGATCCTCAAGTGCAACCCTTCAACTGAATCCAAACTTCCCAAAACACATCCTTCTGTGAAGTTTGGATTCAGTCAAAGGGACATACTTGAGGACCTAGAAGGTCACACAAGGGCTCAAGGCCACAGGTTCCCTACCCCTGAAGGCCTTGTCAGAGCCCTCGTACTCAGGCACTGAAGAGGTTAGCTGGGGAGCCAATAACCACGTAGAAATCGATTAAGGAAAACCTTCATAGAGAAGTGCAGGCAAGTGCCCAAATTGGTAGTACAGACAAAGTCACCACATTAGTATTCAGGAGATCTCGATTCTAGGTCTCACTCTTGCTACGTAGCTGTGAGCAAGTCCTTTCTCTCAAGGCTTCATTTTTTTCAACTCTATTGCAAGATGGTCTCCAGCCTCCCTTGCAGCTCTGAAATGCTGTGATTTCATGATAAACAGAAAAGGAGCTAAAGAAAAAAGAACAATCATTGTGGGCTAGCATTGTCCTGTAAGACTTATTGGACAAGCTGGGCTTTACAAAATGGGTAGGAATGAGATTAGGATACTGGAGGATATCAGGGAGGTAAAGACATTCCGTGAAAGGTGAAGAGCTATAAAGAAAGGCACGGAGGCAGAACTACAGAACACTGCCCTCATTCAAGCAAATGTTTTGGAGGGATAGGTAACATGGTACCCATTAATAGTGAACGCTGATCTGAACCCTTGGGTGGCTGTTCTAAATTTGACATCATAAAGAACTTAAGCAAAGGATGATGAGAAAATTAGCTCATCTATCTAAAATACTTTCAAGTTTGCAAAATGTGTTTTCACTTAATCACACCATGAGGTTGGTAACAATACTCTACGTGCAAGAAATAAAAAGCCCTCTGGACTGTTTTGTTTTGGTTTTGATGTTGTATTCAGATTTTCCTCATAATCAATTAACTAAACTGAATAAAGTCAACCTTGTACAGTAAAAAAAAATACTGGAGTGGTTTGCCATTTCCTTCTCTAGTCAGGGAAACTCTTATTATCTTTATTTCAAAGATGAGGGATCTAAAGTGCTAAGAGGGTATGGCATTCTCAAAATAAACTGATACTCTCAAATTTAGTGCCAATCTCTGCTAAAGAAATAATATTATTTCATTAATAGAAATGTCCTGACACTGCCATTCTCCTCATTCTCCCTTCCCCTTTGTGACTGGGATTTACACACACACTCACACACATATTTTATTTATATATAGATAGATATATTTATATATATATATATATATATATATACATACACACACATACATATATATGTATATATATACACACATACATATATATGTATATATACATACATATATGTATATATACACATACATACATATATATGTATACATGTACACACACACACACACACACACACACACACATGATGTCCCAAAAGTCTTAGTGCAGTGTTAAGCTGGAGTACATCTTTGTACATATCCCAGAATCCCAGAAACTCATAGCTAAGCTTTAATAGCTCAAAACTACAGTGAGAATTTTGGAACACTTCATCTTTCTATTGATTGATTAACAAATAGGTATATACACAAGCATATATTCACATGCATATATATGTCTTCTACATGTACACATACATGTACATGCACATACATTTATAAATACCGAAGGACAATTAGTTCTGTGTCCTCAGGCAACTCAGGCATCGGTAGTAGAAGTTTCCTCATTGAAATTTCCCCATAATAATAAAATCGCAAGTCCTGGCTAAAAAAAACTAATAAAGTTAATGGATGATCGCTAATAATGGCTAACATTTATATATCGCTTACTGTGTGGCAGACATTGTGCTAGGTGCTTTCCAAATATTATCTCGTTGGATCCTCACAACAACTTTAGGAGGTGGGTGCTTTTCTTCTCCTCATTTTACAGATGAGGAAACTGAGGCAAACAGAGGTTAAGTGACTTAACCAGGGTCACACAGCTAGTGTCTGAGACTGGATTTGAACTCAGGTCTTTCTGACTCCAAGCCTGGTGCTCCATCCACTGCACACACCCTCTAGCTGCCCCTCCAAATAAATAAATAAACACACACAAATGCATGTATGTATTTATAGGCATATATATACATATATATATATGTATATATATATATATATATATTATATATATGTATTATGTGTCCATGTATACATGAGTGTATATCACTCAAAGAGCTGCAGGGGGCACAGTGAAAGGAGAAAAGAATGAGTATTAGGTGCTAGACTCTTCACAAATGTCTCATTTGGATTAAACATCTGTGTGTAGCCTAAGAACCAAAGAATGTCCTTGTTTAGGTAGCAATGTCATCTTCAGTAACACCTTTGTCAGGTCTATAGACCGTTCTCCTAATTTGCCCCCTAGTGCCACTCTGCAGATATGTGCCCCTCATCACTAGAAGACAATTCAATTCAGTTCAATTAAACAAACTTTTATTAAACACCTGAAAGGCGCTGAGCACTGTACTTGGCACTGATGAATACAAAAACAAAAACAAAATGTCCCATGCCTTCAAGGAAATTACATTCTATGGGACTAAGGAGAGAGGTGTCCAATATCAGGGACACTGATGAGCACTGGAACAAACTCTGGAGAGACTCACTCAAAGAGCGTGTCTTTCTGACATATACTCTGCCCTTATCTGTGCCGAGTCAGCATTAGACAAGCCAGGGGAAACAGATCTCATCCCTGCCCTATAGAGGCTATCATCTAAAGAGAATTATCTGCTCTAATAAAAGACATGTGAAGGAATTCAAATTCTGGAAGATGAGGGAGTCACATGTAACTTCAGATTTTTCAGGCCAGCTGTAAAAAAGCATGATGGGGTGTGTGTGTGTGTGTGTGTGTGTGTGTGTGTGTGTGTGTGTGTGTGTGTGAGAGAGAGAGAGAGACAGAGACAGAGACAGAGAGAGAGAGAGACAGAGAGAGAGAGAGAGAGAGAGAGAGAGAGAGAGAGAGAGAGAGAGAGAGAGAGAGAGAGAGAGAGAGAGGTTGTATACATATACCCAAAGAGTGTGCCCTGAGAAAGCTCCTGTACTACATGTGAAAAGAAAGAAGGATGGGGTCAGCCACCATGATCCAATTCCAATTAGTTGTCTCAGAGCCCAATTTTTATTTGGAATTTTAAAACATGATTCCTGCCTCCCACTTGTAAATATGCTACTCCCCAGGCAAGTTTTGTGGCTCAGTCATTTCTCTGATATTTTTTTAACCAGGTAATCCTTCCTCCCCCCACCCAACTTTCCAAAGAAATAGTTCTACTGCTATAGATTAACTTTCTAACAAACAAAATAAAGCCCTTATATTTATGGGTGCCCAGAGTAGCTGGTGGATTTTTCTTTATAGCTTAATTAAGAAAGAGTCATAGTATGAAAGGTTATAGTTAGTATTTATACCCAGTGAAGTCTGAATCTAGAACAAGGACATAAAGCTGGAGTTAATATACATCATTCACGAGTTAAAAGCAAAAGCCTCACAAACCATGCAGATTTGATAAGGTGTCTGAGTGCTGTAATGTGCTATTTGTACATATCCTAGAATCCCAGAAACTCATAGTTGGACAGGCCTTAGCAACTACCTAGTCTAACTGGAATCTGAACAAGAATTATTCTTACAACTTCTGTGCTGAATGAGCAGCCAGACTATGTTGGAATCTCTCCATTAAAGGAGAACCAGCTACTTTCTGAGTCGCCCCATTCCATTTTTGTACAATTCTAAATGTTAGGAACATTTTTCCTAACATGGATTAGAAGTATGCTCAATATCTTCATTACTTTCAACCCTTCCTTCATTTTTCAGAAGCCTGGTCACTTTCCATGGAACCTGTTCTACCTTTAAATGTCTAAATTAAGTAGGTAGCATGAAGATTTGTGTACACTATTTCATTAACTATTTGACCACTGCAGAATACAATGGAACTAAGAACTTCCATTAACTTCACTATCATTAGGTTACCAATCTAAATTATATTTTCTTTTATTTTTTATTTTAAATTAGAATAAATCTTTTTCTACACTTATCTGGCATCAATGTAATTGTAGTCAAGACAGATTATGAAGGACAAACCAATTAACTGCTAGAATTAACGGAAAACTCCCACCTCTCCCCTCATTCATTGACCAAAAACAGTAACACCAAAATCAACAACAAAACCCTTGTAACAAACATGCAAAATTAATGACCACCTTGTCCATGTCCAAAAAACGTACGTCTCAATTTATACCATATGTCCATCAGGTCTTTGTCAAGAGACAGGAAGCATGTTTCATCATGAATCCTATGAAATCAGGGTGGGTCATTGCACTGATCAAATTCCTAAAATCTTTTAAAGTTGTTTGGCTTTAAAATGTTGTTATGCTCTAAATTGTTCTCCCTTTTTGCTTATTTGCATCAGTTTAGACAAGTCTACCTAGATTTCTCTGAACCATCCCCTTCATCATTCCTAGCATAATAGTATATCATTATATTCGTATATCATAATTTGTTCAGCCATTCCCCAAATGGGGGTACCTGCTTAGTTTTTTATTTTTTGCTAGCGCAACAAAGAGCTACTATAAATATTTGGGTCCTTTTACTCTTTCTTTGATCTCCTTGGAGAATAGACCCAGTAACAGTATTGTCAAAGGGTTTACAGTTTAGTAACTTTAGGGGCATAGTGCAAAATTACTTTCCAGAATCTGGTCCAGTTCACAGTCCTACCAATAGTGCATTAATATTCCCGTTTTCCCACAACCCCTCAAACCTTTGTCATTTTCCATTTTTTTGAACTTTGCTAATCTAATGAGTATGAGGTAGAATCTCAGAGTTGCTTTAATTTGAATTTCTCTAATTAATAGAGATTTGTAGCATTTTTTTTCACATAGCTATTCATAGCTGGGTTTTCTGCCTCTTCATATCCTTGGACCATTTATCATTTGGGGAATGACTCTTACAAATTTGAATCACTTCTGGTTTTATTTTCAACAGTGGAAAGAGATTAACTGAGCTATCCAGACTTTCCAATTCAGTCCTCACAGATGACCATTTGGCATGTGACCAATGATATGTGACCTTGTAAGCAAGGTCAATCAGATTAGTCTTCAAAGCTCCAACAGGTAATCTTAGCTTTTTTTTGTCATACAAGCAGTCCCCCATTTGGAAATCATAATGATTAATTTCATTAAATTCTTCACCCCAACACTGACGTAAGAAAACTATATGATAGTTTTCACAGACATTAACAGTAGTTCCCTTTGTCCTGACAGAGCACAATTTAGAGGTTCTATTTAGGAATAAGTGAAACATAAATGACATTTATAAATAAAATCTACTAAAATGTGTTGCCTATGTTCATTTCAACAGTGTGCATGTACTGCCCTGAAAGTGATGGCAAGTAATGGCATAAGAAATAAGGTTACCTATACAAGACAGATTAGTAACAAAGCAACACAGAACATGTGGAAACATTTTAAAAGGGGTATGCGTGTGCATGTGTATATACGTGTGTGTGTATGTGTGTATCATTTAAAAGACATAAGGATGTGATAGAAAGCCTACTGAATTAGAAGAGTCACTTAATGATTTCCAAGGACCCTTTCAGATCTAAAATGTTATGGAGTTTCTGTATTAGGAATAATGATTTGGAGTTTATTTTTCACAAGGAACTAAGGTCCAGGGAAGTACAATTTTTTGTCAAAGGTCACATAGGTAGCAACTGATGAACCTCAAATTTGAATTCAGATACTCGGACTTTAAGTCTACTGTTTCATAGTGCCTTTCCACAGATTAACTTGTTAAGATGAATGTTTATGTGTATGTGTTTGTGTGTATGTGTGTGTATCAACTTTTGGAGAAATATTCAGCTGTCAGCTTTGAGTCAGAAGAGGAGGAAGCATAAAAGCTACAATTAAACAGAAAATTAGCCTACTTTAATGCATGGCATGATAGGACTTTTAGGGACCCCATTTTAACTCTCCCAACTATCTGCAACTTTTCTGATTTTTTCTTCACTACTAAAGTTTGCCCATGCTGCAATTCTTGACTTATGCCCCTCTAACAGGGGAGACTGTAATTCAAAAGTCAGTTCTGCTATTCACAAGCTGTAGTGCAATATAACTCAGAAATAGCCTTGCCCAAATTATTCACCATATAAGTGGCTCCAGTTCGCAATACTGCCTGCAACAAGTGACCTTCCAATAATGGAATCTCTCTGAACACACAAAATTTGCTGACATAGAAAGAATATGGGGGCCAACTCTGGGAATTTCATTCTACATGTCATTCATATTTCATATTGCCTCACCTATCCTCAAATTCCATTGACAGGGAAAACATAGAGCCAGTTTTGTTTGCCCTCATCAGCTTATTCTCACACTGCACTCTTTCATTTAAAAAACCTATCATCTCTGACAGGTTTGTGTTGAACCTAAAATTTTAGTGATTTGAAAGGGTGTTTGGGGAAATATATCTATATATTGAAGTGGGAAACTTTCTAATGACTTAAGTTGTTTTAGTTGGTACTATGATGAGCAAGTAGGCAATATGGCAGACTCTTTGGAAGCCCACTGGGGTGACAGTAAAGCTCAGAAAAGCATGAGAGAGTTAATACAGGAGTCACTCATTTTCTCATATTTCCTTTCAAGCTTTTGGAAAATGAAGAAATCTGTACAAATATGTTAAATGTTATTACAACATGGCATAGGTTACAGGGGTAAATATCATAGTTCATGCTGTGGTAATTACAACAATGATGAGTTGTATTGCCGAGGCTCCAGCTCACATCAATATTTAATCCAACTTGTAAAATGCTCCCTTTGGTATTTATCTCATGACTTCCATTCTGCTGACAACCACTTATTAAGCACAAATCTGACCATGTCACTCTCCCTGCTCAAGAAGCTCCACTGAGTCTCATTTGTTAAAAAGGATGAAATAGCTCCAATTTAACAATAAAAGTTCTCCACAATTTCACTTCAACCTAAATTTGTGGACTTTTTGTACACGCTGTTCCTTTATGCACTGTATACTTTAGCCAACTTATCCTACTTGCTGCTTCTGTACATGACGTTACATCTCCACGTTCCATCTCCTCTGTCCATACCTTCACACAGGTTCCTCACTCCTACCCTACAGAATTCTTAACTTCATTCAAGGCTCAGCTTGGGCAGCATCTCCTACAATAGTTTTGCTTTAGTCCTTCCAATTATTAATTATTTCCCCCAGGAAGTTATTTTTGTGAATACTTTGTATTCACTTATCTATGTTCGAATTGTTTCACCTCAATAGAATATAATGTCTCTGAAGTTGGAGATGTTTCTTTTGTCTCTTTGTATACCCAGTGCCCAGTACAATATCTGGCATATGGTAAAAGCTTAATAAATGCTTGAATGAATAAATGAATCTACCACATCCAAAGCTGCTGTTCAAAGATAGATAATACATGGTTACTACCCTCAGGGAGTTTACAATCTAAATTAGAATATAAAGGTGTGATATATAAACTGATTATACAAGCAAATATTGTATCTGTAGGACTGTGTAACCCTCAGCAAGTCACTTAACCTTGTTTGCCTCAGTTTCCTCATCTATAAAATGAGCTAGAGAAGAAAATGGCAAACCACTACAGTATCTTTGCCAAGAAAACACCAAATGGGGTCATGAAGAGTTGTACATTACTGAATACAACTGAACAGAAATGACATTTATTAAGTAACTGCTATGTGAAAAATGCTGTGCTAGGCTCTGCATGTGAAGACAAAATTAAAAATAATAACCTCAAGAAAATTACATTACAATATTTTACTGGGGAAGGGGGAAATTTAATAATATTTATACTGCCCACTAGCACCTGAGTTGAACCTTGAAAGAAACCAAGGACCCTAAAAGGAGGGAGGTGAGCATATCAAGGGAAAAGGACAGGTTGTGAAAAGACAAATAAAAAGTGGAGTGCCAAGTTTGGGGAACAAGTAAGGTAGTTTGGCTGAATCTTAACTTGAGTAAAGGGTAAACTGAAGCCTTGCATGATGTCTTCTCCCTCAGGCTCCTCTCCCCTCTGTTTGGAGGGCTGGAGGGTGGAGTAACGAGCTCCTCCCAATGCCTTCCTTTGTAGAGGGCAACTTTCAGCTCACTCCCTTTTGCATCTGCTGCTCTGCCTGTTTTCAATTCCAGGAAATAAGGTAACTGCTTGCTGGTATCCTCCATCTACTTTCTCCCCCAACCCCTCCTTTCCTGCTTCCTTCTGCATATTATTTCTTCTTGTAAATTGTAAACTCCTTGAGGGCAGAGGCTGTCTTTCTTTTCAACACATAGCACGGTACCTGGCACACAGTAGGCACTTACTAAATATTTATTGGATTGAATTGGTAAAGAGCAACAATGTAATTTTGTTTTGTTTTTTAAGAAGTTAGGATAATCAGAGGGGGTGGGGGAGACTTCAGTTTTGATCTCCATAGAATGCCTCTCGTAGACCCCATACTCACATGTGACATTGCTAACTAAGATTTTGTGGGTTTTTAGTGACCTTACTCTTCTTGTGGATTCTTGAAATATGGTACTAATGTCTAACAGACTTGGCCCCCTTATAAATTCAGGGAAAGAGACTTCCTTTCCTCCAGACTATTTTCTTGGGTAGAGAGGAACAACAGGATGAATAGACCCAATGACTGGTAGTCAATCAATCTGTCTATCAATTAGTACCTGCTATGTGCCAGGAACAGTGGTAGGTACTAGGGATATAAAGATCGAAGTGAAACAACAATTGCTTTTGAGAAGGCTATAATCAAGTGAGGGAGACAAGAAGCACACATATGAATATTTACACAACATAAGGGATTGAATTGATACAAACATGGTGAGGAAATGAAAGAAAAAAGGGGGAGGTGGAAGTGTTTACTGTTTCATAGTCACTTTTTTTTTCTGGGCTTTACTTTTAAAGCAATCCTTTATGGATTTGTGAAAACTTATGACAGTGCCCACCAGGGCACAATGAATCCCAGAGAGTTTAGAAATATCTGGAAGTGACCATACCAAATTGTTAGCTCCTTGGCAGGGTGGGGAGGGGAATGGGTTAGTTAATACATCTGGACTTTAGGGAATTTTCCAGAAGCAGTGATCTATGGTTGAAAAAGCACTGAATTTGTAGTTAGAGGTTAAGGGTTTAAATCCCGATTACCATATACTGTCCAGGTACCTTGGACAAGTTGCTAATTGCCCTCAGTTTTCCTATCTGTAAAATGAGGATGTTGGATGTAAACTGATACATTCATAGTGGCACTTTTCATAGTAGCAGAGAAATATGCATTAATAAGAGAATGACTAAACCAATTATTGCATATGGATGTAATAAAATATTATTGACCCAAAAATGCATGGATATAAGGAATGCTGAAAAGACTGGAGTATATCTGGAAATAACTGTGATACAAAAATAGAAAGTACAAATAAAACTTTTTTTTTCATCCACAGATGAATTGCTTTTACCTAAGCATAGAGTGAGCCAATGTTCCCTATGTAAAATAGTCTTCCAAAAAGTCATTGTTTTTTTTCCCACTCAGAGCTGAGGAAGTCTGGTTGCATTTTTGTAGGCTTGAACTTCATAAAGCAGCAAATTCTATAGATGATATCTACCTATCAGTAGCACTTGAAATATTCTGTCTTGGAGAAAACAGAATAAGTGGGTGATGTGTTTTAATTCGTAAAATATGGCTCCATCCTTGAGTTTGTGGAAGGTGTTGGATTAGATGGCCTGTAAGGCCCCTTTTAGCTCTAAATCTACTTAGTAGCTACAATACTAGGTAAAATCATAAGATTATAGTATCTGGTCTATAAGGGAAATTAGAGGTCATCTATAGGCACAGGTGTCTGTCACCTAATAGATTTTTAATTAATGCTTATTGATTGATAGATGGATGGATCTAATTCTACCAACAGCTTTCAGAGACACGTTGTACCTCAATAGAATTACCCAATTTCCTCATTTTACACGAGGGAACTGCTCAGATTGTGAAGAGACTTGACTAGAGACCCATAGCTAGTCATTAGCAGGGCTGATCATAGGACTCTGTCTTGGTGTTCCTTACTCTATTGCTTGAAGCAATTCAAACTCTTTGCTTGCCAGACATTTCATTCTAAAACATGGATACCCACCTATTTAAAAGACCTTTCCTCTTTTATGGAAAACAATCCAATTTAAAAAAAAATACTTCCATGGATCTTGTTCTTCTTAACTGAGCTCAATTCTCTAGCATATTAAAAAGTCTGTGAGCTCTGCTCATACCCTATGTGTAAACACCTCATAAGTATGCACTTGTTTGCCACCTCTGCCCCACCTCACAAAGAGAAATCCATGAGGAATTAAATTCACACTCTCTGGAAAAGGGAGAATCAGCTATCTCAAGCATAACCTCTAAAGCGTTAACAGCCTAAGGTTCAGAAAGATTTAGAGGTCTTTACTGCAATTAGAAAACTCAAGGATGCAGCCTCTTTCTCAGAAGCCATATTTTATGAATTAAACACACTACTACCTATTCTCTGTTTCCTCTAAGATAGAATGCTTCAAATATTATTGGTAGGTAGATATCATCTATACAATTTGCTGCTTTATAAAGTTCAAACGTACAAAAATGCAACCTGCCTTCCTCAGCTCTGAGTGAAAAAAATAATTACTTGGAAGCCTATTTTGCACAGGGAAAATTGGCTTACTACATACTTAGGTAAAGGTGTTTCATCTGTGGATAAATAACTTCAAGACCATTAGTGAGCAAAGAACTGTAAGAATAAAATGTGTCTTATCTCCAAGGGGGGAAAATATAAACAATAATATTTTTCAAAAAACTGAAATGCGTTGGGAGAAGGCTCTAAGATATGAACGTCCCTTAAAACATGTTCAACTATGAGGAATTGTGAAGTTATCTATAACCTTTTTTTAATTTAAAATTTGTATGCCATTCTGTCTTCAGCATCTCTAAATTTACTCTACCACATTAAGGGATGATGGGTTGAAAAGATCAGTGGAATAAATACAATTTGACTACTCAATCCTGATTGCTTAAGACATCGTGGTTCAACACATCCTGAGGTAATTGAATAAAAATGTTTGGGTATACTGTTCTCAGCCTTCCAAAAATCTGGAGGGGCCATTAAAACAACAGATGAGAGAAGAGAACATGAGAAAAAAATGACAGAAGAATTTTCTCTTTCCAAATTCAAATGTGGTGGCTTGGGAAAGAAACCATACTTGAAATTGATAGGAGTAATTTTCCATCATTATGGAAGCCTTAAACAACCTCTGACAACTTATACCCTCATCTCTTAACATCCCAGAAAATTGCAGTTATTTGTCCAAAACAAAACTAAAAGGCCCATGATATAATGGAGTAATTTAAGCCAGGAGGAATACACCACCTGTAATTCATGGCAGCCAGTTTCACAACATGCCTCCACCTCCATTATGATATAGGAAACTTCCCTCCAAGTGAAGCAATTCTTCTGTCCTCTCACTGAGTGGAGCGTTCAAAAAGATAAGTGGGCCTTCTATAGCAAAGACAACGGCCATAAGCAATCTGGAGCTGGGTACTAGTCCTTTTTGAGGGCTTAAGATCAGTGAGTTACCAAATCCAATGAAAAAACATGAAATTCTTTCTATTTCCTGGAGACTTAGAGCTCTAGCAGCACCAGAGAAATTCTGCAGGGAAGAAATGCCCTGGAAACATTGAAGACCTGCCAATGACTATGGCAAATCTCCTGTATTCAATAGAATTAAGAGCAAATCTATGAGGAGAAAACCAAATGCATAATTTTTTTTAAATCCCTAAATCTGCTTTGATGCAAGAAACTGAATGAATAATAGCATACTGATGATGACAGCTGCTTCAAGCACACTGGGATTGAGTGGCAACAAAAGATTGGCCTCAATGTACTGCCTTCTTCCCTCTATCTCTTAGATTTCCTAGCTTTTTTCTAAGCTTAGACAACTCTTCCAGGAAGCCTTTCCTCATCCTATAGTTTTAAAGGCTCGTTTCCTCTCCTTCCCCAAATGTCACACATGTTAAACTGTTTATATGTTGTATCCACCACGTAGAATGTAAATTCTTCAGGGGAAGGATTATAGATTTAGAACTAATGGGGACTTTGGACACCAATTGAGTCTATCCTCCTGATTTTACAGAGGAGAAAACAGAGGCCTTACCCAAGTGACTTAACCAAGGTCACATAGGTAGTCAGTGGAAGAAGTGGAATTCAAACCAACATTCCCTGAGGAGGGGAGGGACTAATTTTTGTTTTTTCTTTTTAAATCTAACTCCTAGTACAATGACTTGCAGATAATATTATGCACTTACTAATTAAAAAATAACAAATTAATAAATGCTTATTAAATTGGATCAGCTTAAAATAGAACAGATGTTCTGCTGCTGGATAAAAATTAAGAATGTAATGAAACTTATTTGTGAGTATCCCAGTCAGGATAGCTGTCTCCAAAACCGTGTGTTAAAAACTCAAACTATTAGGACAATTTTTCACAGTATCATGGACCTAAAACTGCAAAGGACCTCAGAGGCCATAGAATCCAACTCCTGCATTATACAGCTGAGGAAACTAAGATTCCTCTAACAAAGGAACCAGAGGATACAAGGCAGCTTGGTAGTGCTGTGGATAGAGTACGAGTCCTGGAGTCAGGATGATTCGTTTTCATGAGTTCAAATCCAGCCTCAGACACTTACTAGCTGGGTGACCTTGGGCAAGTCACTTAACACTTTTTCTTCAGTTTCTTCATCTATAAAATGATCTGGAGAAGGAAATGGCAAACCATTCCAATATCTTTGTCAAAAAAACCCAAATGGGTTCATGAAGAGTCAGACATTTAAGACTAAATAACAACAAAAGAGGATATGGAAATTGAGGAACACTGACACGAAGATGTCATCTTACTCATCGGACTGGTTTCATGTAGACTGGGTTCCTTCAGAACTAGGCATCAGAGTTTTGACAGTAATACAGAAGGCTTATATTTCCTCACAATTGTCACACCATCAGACAATATTTATGCCAACCATGGATTAGTGTGAAAAACTGGGTCAACGGAATTCATGCTAGTAGAATGAGTCTACAGCCACTTCACAGAAGCTAAGAAAATGTAACAGCAAGAACAAAAACAACACTCACTGAGTGGGTATGATGACAAAAAGTGAATCTATTCTTCTTAAACAAAAGATATACACACACATATATGTGTGTGTGTGTGTATGTATATATATATATATACATACACACACACACACATATACACACACACACATATATGTATATGTATACACACACACACACACACATACGCATATGTATTTTTTTTTTCACCAAAGTTCCTCAGCCTGATCCTTCAATACTATATCCTGGAAACAGAGAATTTAGAGGCAAGACAAAAGACAAAGTGTTTGACTTAGAAGGTTGTGAAGCGTGCTGACCTGTCCAATAAAAAGTGTGACAAAGCAAACTATCAACCTACTAGGCCTAGATCCGAGGTTGTTCATTGGAAATCAGTGAACTTTTTTTTTTTTAACATTTTGATGACTTAAGGACTTAATGACTTTTTTTACATTTTGATGATTTAATATAATTATATATATATATAAAATATGGTTATAATTACATATATAAAATTATATATAATGTATTTTATTTTATGCATTAAAAAATAATTCTGAGAAGGGATCCTTGGGTCACAACAGAATGCCAAAGTGGCCTGTGACACCCACAAAAAGATTAGGAACCAATGCTCTAGACTTTAAACTGTTTAAACAGTTTAAGAACTGCTGAAGGAATTGTGAGTGGAAAAAGTTTAAGAAGCCCTGCTCTAGAGGTCTCGCATTTATATTGACAAAGAATGAAAGTGTTTCATGTTTACTTAGAGGCTGAGGAGAAAATTCCCACTAGCCCTGTGGTGGGCTCACAAACTAGACATGAGCATCTAAAACAGCCCAAGGAATCTAGAAGTCAAATAGGTTAAATTCTTCCCTCCCAAAATTTTATATATATCAGAAAAAAAAATGCTATTAGTGTAGATCCCCAGATAAGTCCTACATGCAATGAAACTATAGGGAATTAAAATTTTGAAATAAAAATGGAGCATAGCATTCAAGGTAACGTTGGGATAGTACTAGTGAGTGTAGGGGATATTTTTCTATTCTTGACTCCATATAAATCCTGTGTCAGATAGAGTCAATCTCCTACCAGCCTAGGGAGATGAAAATACAAGTATGGCCCATACATGGAATGAACGATGATGACATTTTAGACATTTCCAGTCATGAACTTCAAAGAAATTATTTTAAGGATCAGGGGTCAATAAGATCAATGCTTAAGTGAGAAACTTCTGAGAAAAACAAAATTTCCTCTGTAATTAATAATTTGGTATATAAATCAGCATATACCTACCACCATAACCATTCCATCTAGGGCTGTTCCTAGTTCCTCCACAGCATGGCTGGTTTTACAGCAATGGAACCTACACTTGATATCTTTTTCCATGAGTTTTCAATAGTTTTTTAATCTCCCCTGATATAGAGTCTGAGAAACATGACTAGAAAGTCATGAAATGGAAAATAACTCATAATCTAATGTTCTTCAAGTTGCTCCTGTTGAGATTCTATCCAGTGGCTGTCATGATGCTGTCATTGCTGCAAAGACATCTGGACCTTCTCATTAAGGATAACTGGTAAAGCCTGTAATCCATGAGGTGGACAGGCATCTTCCTTTAAGGCTATCTTCTTGAAATTACTTTGCATGTTCTTTGTATTTACTTACATGGGCACATGTTATATCACTTTAGATGTAACAAGAACTGTTGTATCTTTCTTTTTATTATGAGATCCCAGTACAACACCTGTAACATGTTGTTGCTTGCATTCGTTCGTTTCAGTTGTGTCTGATTCTTTGTGACCTCATTTGAGTGTTCTTGGCAAAGATACTGAAGTGGTTTGCCATTTCCTTCTCCAGTGCTCATTTTACAGATGAGGGAACTGCGGCAAATAGGGTTATGTGACTTGCCCAGGGTTGCACAGATGTTATTTCTAAGGTCAGATTTGAACTCAGGAAGATGAGTCTTCCTGACTCTAAGCCCAGATTCTATTCCCTGATTCACCTAGCTGCATAGCAGGCACATACATATTTGTTGAATCAAATCAAATTGAATTGAATAAAGGGTTTGATTAAGTGTTTCAAGGCCCAGACTGATCAATATGCTAAGTGGCCAAGCTATATCTAAAGTGAGAGTAACAATGAAGTTATAAGGCAAAATTTCTTGAACGGTTTATAACCTGGTCCACAATCATTCCCATAGAGGTATGAGTGAGTTACAGAGATATACTGTGCAATGGCCATGCTAACAGAAAGACTATATAGCCTCTCAAGATAACCTTGTGAAAGGAGAAAGAACCCCTTTAAATACATAGGGCCTATTGTGTGTATAGAAATTCCATTTTTCTCACTTTATCTTTTTTTTAAAGTTATTGACCATTTGTCTTTAAATTGTCTCAATTTCTAGGATCGTTCACCTTTTTCTTCCCCCTCTCAAAAAGACATTACATATAACAAAGAATATTTACCCCCAAAAAAATGGAAAAAGAGGAAGAAGATAAAAACAATCATCAAAAAAAAATCAACATATCAAAATAAAACCTCCCTAATTTATTGTCACATCTTATGTATTATTAGTTCCTTAAAGGCAAGGGCTACATCTTCTATTTCTTTAATTGTTTAAGAGCTAAAATGGAGTAAGCATCTATCATATTCACTATACTAATCTGGGGTCTGAGGAGACAAAGATGAAATAAGACACAGTCTCTGCCCTCTTGGAGATTATAGTTTAATTTAAGACTGATAACCTAGTAACCAAAAGAAAAAATGTGATATTATATGTTCACAGGAGAAGTCAAAATACAGTTTTATGTGTGATTTGAGTAGGGAGAGATAATTTATAGTTGGAGAAATCAGAGAAGGCTTTATGGAAGAAGTCACTTCTGAGCTAGGCTTCCAAGTAAAGAATGTGTTCAACAGAAAGAAAAAAAAGATATGGGGAAAAACCATTACTAGAATGGGAAACAGAGAGAACAATGGCACGAAGGTAAGAGAGTAGAAATTCAGTATGGTTACAGTTGGACTGCGAAGAATGTAGAGCAGTATAGTGTGAGATAGGGTTTCAAAGTGAGTTTAGAACTGGATTTCAGAGGGCTTTCAATGTTTGGCTCAAGAATCTGTGTTTTACTCAATATTGAATGGAAACCACTGAAGGGAATGGCATGGCCAGGCCTTTGAATAGGAAGATTCCATGGGCCTTATGTGAGGATGTCTTAGAAATAGAAAACCCTGAGACAATGAGTCTAATATATTATTATGGTCAAGCCTGGCCCCAACAAAGAGGAAAGAAGTCATTTCCCACCTTCTTTGCAAACATGGAGGATTCGCTCAGGGTATGGGACAATGAATATAATCATTAAAACTATTTAAATGTGGTATTTGGTTTTGCTGAACTATTTTCCCACTTCCTTTTATTCTTTTTTATAGGGGATGATTCTTTAAGAGGGAGTGGGGGAAAGATACATTGGGAACAATCAATAATATAAAAGTAGGAGATATCCATAATTTTTAAAGTGGCTTTTATAATACTCCAGACAAAAGATAATGAGGATTTAAACAGGAGTAATAACAATGGTAATGAAAACCAAGGGGCAGATGTCAGAAAGATAGCAGAGGTGAAAGTAACAAAAGGTTGCCTGTCAGCCACCACTTGGACACCATATTTCCTCTGATAGAGTCAAGATATTTTCCCCTTAGTTCAGTGCTTATACCATTGAACTGGTCATATATTTTTTTAACTCCTGCTACCACCATCTCTAATTTCGTCTTTGTGTTCTTGAAACCTTTTGGGGCTTCTGGCAGATGATAATTGTTGGGAGATCATGTCGGTTTGAGGTCTGGATGAGTGGTATGGGGGTAGAGTGAGATATCTAATGGAAAAAAAGAATCTAATAAATATTTTAGATTACCAATAGTAATTGGATGTAGCATGTAGTAACTGTAGTAACTTAAAGGAGATGTATGCTTAAATACACTAAATCTTCACACCCAGGGGTTTTAGCATTGAATAAAAATATCCAGGTAGAGAAGAAAATGGACAAGGATCACATAGAATGAAAATGGCAGGAAAAGTTGTCATCTGCACCCATGAGAATAGGATCTTAACCAAAGAATCACAGATTCATGACAGTAAGTGCCCCTGAAGGAATAATTCAGAACCATTCAAAGATAAATATGTATTTCCAAAAATACTTTCCACATCCCAGATGAATGACTTTCCTAATCTAAGTAGAAACTTCACAACTTTATATTCAGAAGATCCTCAGCCTACGTACTCATCAGTACTTTCCCTGTGGCCCATTAGTCAATTGTATGAGCTATACCCTATTAGGACTGTGATACAGCCACCAAATAGACAGAGGCTGTCCTAAAAGCCCTACTATTTAGATATACCCAAAAGGAAAGACCTGAACTCCTTTGGAATAATGCATCTTCTAAATAGGTTTTATACTGCACTGGCCAATATGAACTCACATCTATTTGGTCTTGTTTGGATTTATGTAAAGATTAAATATGACTCTACAGAAGTGAGTAATATGTTATTGTATCATGTGCACTGGCAAGAAGGAGCCAAATTTTCAGTTCTAGCTTGACCACTAATTAGCCATTTGACTTTAAATAAACAATCTCCTTTTTCTATGCCTTAGTTTTTTTTTCCCCTTTGTAAAAAGAAGAGGTTAGACTAGATCATAGCATAATAGATTCAGAGTTGAAAAGACTCTCAGAAAACATATATTATAACTCCATCATTTTATAGATGGGGAAACTGAGACCCAGAGAGGTGAAGTGGCTTCCTAAGATCATGTAGATACTCGGTGTCAGCAGCAGGATATGAACATTGGTCCTCTAACTCCAGAGAGAGCAACCTTTCTGTTGCTTAATGCTAATGATCTTTAAGGTCATTTCAGTTTTTAAATCCATGATCCTATGAACCTTATCACATGATGACTGCAAAAAACTTCCCCTTTCTGGACCTCAGCATTCCCACCCATAAAATGAAGAGATTAAACCAGATGATCACTAAGGCCCCTCCTAACTTAGATTTATTATTCCGTCATTTTCAGTCATGTCCTACTCTTCATTACTCCATTGGGGATTTTCTTGGCAAAAATACTGGAGTGGTTTGCTATTTCCTTCTCCAGCTCATTTTACAGATTAGGAAACTGTGGTAAACAGGGTTAAGTGACTTGCCCAGGGTCACATGGCTAAGTATCTAAGGCCACATTTGAGTGCAGGAAGATGAGTCTTCCTTATTCTAGACCCAGCACTCTGTCCACTGCCTCACCTAGCTGGCCAACTGATACTATAGTTCTAAGATTCCCTCTCAATAAGCTAAAGGTCAGTTTAGGTACCATTAATTTCTTGTCTCACAAAAGTATTTCAATAATTTTCAAATATCAATAAACAATGCTTCAACAATCATGTCAATAAGGATAATAGTACATATCCATAAAGAGTATTAAGTTTTATAAATTTCAGAAAGCTGATGTGAGACAATAAGCTCAAACATGCCCTTCCCCCAGAGAGGCAAAGAGAATGTGTGAATAAAGAGAGCTAGAGTGACCACTGCATGTTGGCGAATAGATAGTCTTGAACAAAATTCTGTCAACCCTATAGCCTTATACGGCTTCTTTTTTTTTTTGGAACTGAGGCTCCAGTTGTTTGTCTACGTCAGTATGAAACCACACAGCCCCTAAGATCTGTAGGTCACTGGGTAGTTGGCCTATTTCTGGGATAGCCCATTTTCTTGGAACAGATACCTGTACATTTCTATTTCCTAGGGTTAGACAAAGGCAAGTATTCAAGAGATGGCAGTGAAACAGCTATCTACATGTTCTGTTGTATCTTTCCCTTTTTGAGTCAATATGCCCATGTTGTTTGCATATAATTCAATAAATCCTGTTTTTAGGTTAACTGAGTATGAAAGTTTATCCTTGATATTCCCAGGCTTTCTAACAAAAGAAGCCTATGAGATAAGCAGACTAACTGTCCTAGGGCAGGGGTGGGGAACGTGAGGTCTAGAGGACATTTGTGGCCTTGTAGGTCCTTGGGTGTGGCCTTTTGACTGAGTCCAATTTTTACTGTACAAATCCTTCTACTAAGATGATTTGTTCTGTGAGGTTTGGATTTAGTCAAAGGGCCACACTTGAGGACCTAGAGGGCCACATGTGGCCTCAAGCCCTGTCCTAGGTCTTAACCTAGACCAAAGAGAGAATTGATAGTTCCAAGTGAGAGGTAGAAAATATGTAACAAACTCATCTATGTTTTGATAAACTCTTCACCAGTCTATAGTAGCCACCACATTCCCATTTGCAGTTTTTATTTAGTGGGTGAAATTTAAGCTGTCACCCAACTCAATGCTCCATGAAACTAATGTTTCCTAGATATTTATAGCAATTCACACTTCATTTTCAGGGAAACATTTAAAATTATTCCCCGTCCAAAATATACAAATTAAATCTGCAGTTGAATTAGAATGAGAAAAGTAAACATTAATCAGGCATGTGGGGATTATTTTAAAAGACTAATTGAGATATAATTGCTCAAAAATTAAAACAACATGTACAGAATAGCCAAATGTAAAACTAAGAATTGATTTAAAATAAATAAATTGAAACATTAATTTTTATGCTTTAGGCATGGTGAAATCCCTCATTTCATTATCAATTAAACAATATGCCTGAGTGGGGGAAAAACCCAGTATTTTAAATGAGAGAAAAAAGAGTATGAAGGGTGATGACATCTGACAAGATTGGTACTTGGATACCTGAGAAGGTCAGAGATGGGAGACAGCTTATATCCCATTTATCCCAAGCCTATCATTTGAAAGATGGGAAACTGCAGTTCAGAAGAATCATGAGACTAGCCTAAGGTCATATAACTACTTAGCTTAGTAGAAGAAATCGAGATAGGACTCAGCTTCTTAATTTCCAATATAGGGTCCTTTCCATTCTACATTTATTCCAGTTATGAGACAGATGTTACATGTTTCAGATAGTTTTTGAGACTCAGGAAAAATATATTCAACACATATTCAAATATATATTCAACAAAATATAATCAATATTTACATCAATCCAAATTTTCTGAATACTCTATTCTTCTATTCTGTCTTCTCCTTTACCATTCTTCTACTCCTATCTGAATTTTACTTTCATCTAAATATTAGACATTTTAAGATCTGGGATTCAGATGGTTTAATTAAGCTAAATTTAGTTAAATTTGTTAAACTAAATTTAGTTAAATTAATTAAACTAATTTGGTTAATTAAGCTAATTAAAATTAAACTAATACCTTCTGACTTTTTTGAACACTGCATGCCTTCAAAATGTCATTAATCTAGTAATTATTTTTCAGTTATATATAATAACAACAATAATGATTAAAATAACCCACATTTATACAACCCTTGAAGGTTTATTGAATACTCTTCTCAGAACAACCTTGGCATGTAGGTCTGAGACATGGGTGTACTTGGACCATGCCTTCATAGGTCTTACAGTATAATTAGAAGAGCTAGGATATATGTACATGCATGTGCATATGTATGCATATATGTATATACACATGCATACATAGTGTACTTAAATCATATATAAATGCATGTTTACCTTTTAGTGTATGATGGATAGAGGGTTATTATTGGAGCTAAGATGTGCATACATATGCACTAGGAGGTCAATAATACCTTTCTATCCACTACCACAGTGTGATAGGGAATGGAGGGCTAGTCTTGAAAACAGCAAGGTCTGGGTTCAGGCCCAGTCCTTCACACACACTCACTGCATGACCTTAGACAAGTTATTTAAGCTTTAACCCCTAAATTTTAAATAATGAGTAAGTTGTGAATCTGCAATGATGGTAGAAGTTTCTACAAGGAAAGTTTCCCATATGGATGAAATCCCTAGTGTAGACCCAGAGACATAAATCTTTCTTTCTTCTTCTTTCCTTCTTTCCTTCCTCCCTTCCTATCTCCCTTCCTCCCCCCTTCTTCTTCTCCCTCTCCCCCCATACACACACACACATTTGTATGTGTGTGTATATGTGTGTGTGTGTATATGTGTTATATATATATATATATATATGTATATATATATATATTTACACATATACACATATGCATATATACATACAACATACATACATATGTATATGTATGTGTCTGTGTATACACACACACACAGAAAGGATTTATCATTTCCTCAATGTTGAATATCCTCAGTGTAGGAATTCTCTAACTCTCCTCCTCTAGTCATTTACCCATGGTTACACAATTAATAGGGATCATATGTAGGATAAGAATCTTGATCTTTCATACTCCAAGCAAAGCTCTTTCCACAATACCACACTGTCCTTCTATTTTATATATATATATACACACACATACATATATATACACATACATATACACATAGAGATTATAGATATATAGATATAGATATAGATATAGATATAGATATAGATATAGATATAGATATAGATATAGATATAGATATAGATATAGATATAGATATAGATATAGATATAGATATATATGATATAGATATAGATGATGATATAGATGATGATATAGATATAGATATAGATATAGATATAGATATAGATATAGATATAGATATAGATATAGATATAGATATATATGATATAGATATAGATGATGATATAGATATAGATATAGATATAGATATAGATATAGATATAGATATAGATATAGATATAGATATAGATATAGATATAGATATAGATATAGATATAGATATAGGTATAGATATAGGTATAGATGATATAGATATAGATTAGATAGATATAGATATAGATATAGATATAGATATAGATATAGATATAGATATAGATATAGATATAGATATAGATATAGATATAGATATAGATATAGATATACGAGAACAGATAAGGCAGTCAAGAAGTGCTATTTGAGGGCTAGTCTAATCTGTGAAGCTCTCAAGAACGTAGCACTTCAGCATGAACATCTCTCCCTTTTGTTGAAGAGGGTGATCACTAATCTATATAAGAAAGAGAAAAATAAGAAAAGAAAGAGTGAAAGAAAAGGATAAAGAATGGAAGAAACTCTTTTTTGATATATTACAATCAATTCTACAGATAATAAACTTTCTGGATGAGTAATGTATATAAGTATGTCTGTGGATGTTCACTCTCTTTAATATTTGTGATTAAAGTTAAGCTATTAATAAGATAATTCCCTATTTTAGGAGTATAATTTATAACTTTGAATCAAATTATTTACTTAAAATGAGCTTAAAGCCTGTTTTATCCATAAAACACAAATTTGACATTTAAATCCAATTCAGCAGCCAATGATATGCTTCAAAAGGCCTCCTGGGATTGCCTCAAAAGAGAATCCCATAGCAAAGCCATAAGGCCTTCCATCTCATACACAGGAAGAGAGGGAGAGAGGGAAAGAGAGAGAGTGAGACTAGAGAGTGAGAGAGAGAGAGAGAGAGAGAGAGAGAGAGAGAGAGAGAGAGAGACAGAGAGAGACAGAAGAGAGAGACAGAAGAGAGAGACAGAAGAGAGAGAGGAGAGAGAGAGCGAAGAGAGAGACAGAAGAGAGAGAGAGAGAAGAGACAGAGAGACAGAGAGAGACAGAGACAGAGAGAAGCTGAAGATAACAAAGATCTTCTCTTTAGTTGGCTCCAATTATCACTAGTAATAATATTCTCACCAATAATCACCACTCAGCACAGAGTATTGGATTGGACTTGGAGTCAGAAAGAATTGTGTTTGAATCTTGACTCAGATGTCTATCAGCTGTGTGACCCTGAGGATGTCACTAAACTTCTGTAGGTCTCTGTTTTCTCATCTCTAAAATGAGAGTTTGGACACATTGTCTTCTAAAGTCCCTCCCAGGTCTAAGTCAATGGTTGCATGATCCTTTGTCCAGTGGTTTAGAGTTTACAAAATCCTTCTTTCACTTGGAAGAAAGCAAGATAGCATTTCCTAGTGTGTTCAATACTGGATTTGAAGTCAGGAAGCCCTGAATTGCAATTTTTCCACTTATTAGCCTCAAGACCCTCGGCAACTCATTCAAGTTCCACCTTCTTCAGGGAATTCCCTAGGACTTCTATTGAATCTTAGGTTACGATCAGTCTCAGATAAGCATGTTCAACAAGGCTGAGACCAAAGATCTTTCAGTAGTTCTCTTTAGACTCTTGTAAGGTTGGTTGTATGAGTATTAATATCCTCATTTTACAGTTGGGGAAGCAGAAACTCAGAGAGAGTAGGTAAGTGACTTGTCCAAGGTCACACTGCCAACAAGTGTCAGAGCAAAATCTCAGAAGCATGATACCTTAATGCTTCTCAATTACAATGTGAGAACACAAGCAGGAGAACTCTATCTGGTGCTCCCTCTTTTCCTCCTTTCACTGTAGAATCTTTAGGGAAAAGAATAAAACAAAACAACCCCCCCCAAGCAAGTAACAACAGCAGCAATAATAATAGCAACAACAGCAAACACTGTACTGTGACACATAAAAAGTTTGAGATATACAGTTTCCAAGTAATTTATCATTTTATTAATTATTGCTAATGGATAATTAAGAAAAAAAGCTCAGTGACACTCTCAAATGCCAGAGTGATCATGGAGCCTTCTTCACATTTATATACCCTTGGGGGAGTGGATGTTCCCAACCAGCCGCAAGTAACTCTGTCTGGTTAACAACTAATAAAGGTAAGAGAATGAATATCATGAGAGGTGGACCTATTGTAATGGGGACAGGGGAGGTGACTCTGATCACTTTTGTTTCCAGACCTGCCCTGGCCTTGGGCAATCTAGAATACAGCTAGAGTCATTGACAGCAGTAGCCAAGTCCAGTGAGGAGTCAGTCCTGAGGAGTGGCTGGTTTGACCCAGGTCAGCGTAAATTCATTTAGGAGCCAAACATCGTAGCTTGGCAGCAAGGGGGTGCCTTGACCATTGGTTGTTTCGCAAGCCTAAATTAACTTGCTTGGGAGAATATCTTTTAGCAGCTGCTCTAAGTTGGAGCCCCCAGGAACCAGTGAGGGGAAAGACTGCAGCCTCAGCATATGGGGGGGGGGGACAGGAGGAGATGTTTTTGTTCTCTTGTCCTTGCGCTATTTTCTCAATGAACTTTCCTTTGTAAAAGCTAATTGAAGTTTTTGGGTTAATTCATGTTGAAGAGATGTTAAGTGGGTAAATGACAGTAAAGGAAACATGGTGGTCACTAATGAGTGATAGTACCAGACTCTTCTAACTCCTCAAAGTGACCTCTTCCTAGTACTCTGAAGTGAGAAGTAGCAGCTATAATCTGAGGACCTGACTGGCTAGTCTAAGTGAGAGTTGGGAGACTGAACTCAGTTTGCGCCACACTGTGATCCTATAATTTAAATTTTGATTCAAACATTTCGAAATTCTGTACGTAAATAATCCTTTTTCTCTATTGTCAATTTTAATTCCCAGTATCTAGAGACAAAGTTTCAAACCTGCATCTCCTAGAATTCTTTTCATTTCATTATATTTGTAATCTCTTTAATTCATTCATTCACTCAATAAGAATTAATTACTAGATTATGATCTTGGGTAAGTCATATGACCTCTCTCAAACTCATCTTGAGTTTCCTCATCTGTAAAGTGAGCATACCAATAGCACCCACTTTACATGGTTGTTGTGGAGGTAATATGTGAAAAGTGCTTTGCAAATCTTAAAATGCTTTACAATCGTGACAGTTACTATTACTAAGTGCTTCAGGAAATTCAGATGACTTATAAGACACAATTTTAAGCCTCCAAGAAAATCACAAGCTACTATATAATTTTTGAATGAAAACATCCACAAATGAAGCAAATATAGAGTCAAATGAGAGTAGGGTTGCAGCCCTCATAGGAGGTATAAAGGACCTTGAGGTCATACCCCATTTTTTTAGCTGAGAAAGCTGAGGCCTACAAAGGTTTACATAATTTTCTAATCTTAAAGTATTAGTAAGTGGCAATGCCAGGGCTGATTGACTCTAAATTCAGAATTCTTTCCACAATGTTTTCCAGGGAAGTGAATAATATCAATTATACTGCTTTTGTAATATCTTAGTTTAACCTCAAGAATACATAATTTAATCTACTTATAAATATATTATTTTTAAAAAAACCTTAGAAGCCCAACGGACACATGAGCATCAGATAGACAATTGGTACAACAGTGAAATACAAGTGCCTCTTGAGAGTTAATATTAGAAGTATGAAAGATCACATGTGTTTCAAAATTCACTTAGTCAATCATCTGAAGTAATGAAAAGAACTAATAATATGGCAAGAGTCCAAATCACTATATGCCTTCCTAAATATTTATTTAACAAGGTTTATAGACAGAAAACCAATATTTTCACACAAATAATGTGGGAAACCCAGTGATGCTGTGTGAGGACTAAGTATGATGATGGGTCTCAGGAGAATCACAATTACAGGTGATACAAAAGGCAATGGTCCTGAGAAGCAGCTGGAGTTGCCATAGGAGAACTGGATTTGGTGACAAAGAACTTGGATTAGAAT
Source organism: Phascolarctos cinereus (assembly GCF_003287225.1). NCBI lineage: Eukaryota > Metazoa > Chordata > Mammalia > Diprotodontia > Phascolarctidae > Phascolarctos > Phascolarctos cinereus. Next base: position 389,153,922 of record NW_027555625.1, on the reverse strand, counting down.
CTTAGCCCCACTAGCATACTTATACATTTCTCTAGGTCTTGATTTTCCCCTTCAGCAAAATAAGGAGGTTGGACAATAAATGAAGACTTGTCTGTGAGAAGTTATGTAAAAGACACAAATGACTGGAAAATGAGATGGGCCAAATATACATGGAAAATAAGGGGAACAGAAGCATAAAAAAAGTGGTATACTAGCATGCACGAAATGTCAAAAGGCCTCCAACCTACTGGGTAGTTCCTCTATAGAAGAAAAATAAAAACACACAGTCAAAAACCAGATTATAGGTGGGCCTATAATCTGGACTGATGATGAAAGCAAAAACATGAGTAAGATCAGAGTTCCATTAAATTAACAGGCATATTACTGTTTTAGAAGAAACAATAATATATCAAATACAGAGAAACAGGAAAACTTACATGAACTGATGAAAAATTAAGCAGAGCCAGGAAAATAACATACCCAATGACTACAACAATGTAAATAGAAAGAATAACTACAAAGCGACTGAAAATGAATGTTGTAGAATTTAAAAGAATAAGCTTGGCCCTAAAGGAGATATGTGAGAAGACCCTTTGCTTCATCATCTTTGCAGAGATTGAGCAGGGAGGGGGAGAAAGAGAAGGTATGACATTTGATATTAGATTTATTTTAAATTAATTAATTTATTTTTAGTTTTCAACATTCACTTCTACAACATCTTGAGTTCTAAATTTTCTCCCCATGTCTCCCTTCCCCCCACCCCAATATGGCAAACATTTTGAATACCTCTTCCCCTGATCTGGCTCCCTTTTATCACCCCCCTCCTTCTCTTATCCCCTCTCCTTTCTATTTTCCTGTAGGGCAGGATAGATTTCTATACCAATTACCTGTATATTTTTATTTCCCAGTTTCACATAAAAACAATTTTTAACATTTGCTTTTAAAACTTTGGGTTCCAAATTCTCTCCTTTCGTCCCTGCCCACCCACCCTCACTGAGAAGGCAAGCAACTTGATACAGGTTATACATGTGTACTCATGCAAAACACTTCCATAATAGCCATGTTGTGAAAAACTAACTATATTTTCCTTCATCTTATCCCACCACCCCCTCTTTATTCTATTCTCTCCTTTGACCTTGTCCCCCCTCAAAAGTGTTTGCTTCTGATTACCCCAGCCCCAATATGCCCTCCCTTCTATCATCCCCCTCTCTCTTCTCCCCTTGCCCCCTTATTTTCCTGTACGATAAGATAGATTTCCATACACAATTCAGTGTATGTGTTATTCCCTCCTTAAGCCAAATCCAATGAGAATAAGATTCACTCATTCCCTCTCACCTCTCTTCTCTTCCCCTCCACCGTAAAAGTTTTTTCTTCCCTCTTTTATGTGAGATAATTTACCCCATTCTACCTCTCCCTTTCTTCTTCTCTCTGTACAATCCTCTCTCACCCCTTAATTTTCTTTTTTAGATATCATCCCTTCATATTCAACTCACCCTGTGCCCTCTTTCTATATATATTCCCTCTAACCACCCCCAATAATGAGAAAGGACTCGTGAGTTACAAATATTACCTTTCCATTCAGGAATGTAATGATTTCTCTTTCCTGTTTAACATTTTTGCTTCTCTTGAGTCTTGTATTTGAAAGTCAAATTTTCTATTCAGCTCTGGTCTTTTCATCAAGAATGCTTGAAAGTCCTCTATTTCACTGAATGCCTATTTTTCCCCTAAAGGATCATACTCAGTTTTGCTGGATAGGTGATTGTTGTAATCCTCTCTCCTTTGACCTCTGGAACGTTATATTCTAAGCCCTCCAATCCCTTAATGTAGAAGCTGCTAAATATTGTGCTACCCTGATTGTGTTTCCACAATACTTGAATTGTTTCTTTCTGGCTGCTTGCAATATTTTCTCCTTCACCTGGGAACCCTGGAATTTGGCTATAATAATCCTAGGGGTATTACTTTGGGGATCTCTTTCAGGAGGTGATCAGTGGATTCTTTCAATTTCTATTTTATTCTCTGGTTCTAGAATACCAGGGCAGTTTTCCTTGGTAATTTCTTGAAAGATGATTTCTAGGCTTTTTAAAGCCTGGATCTATTTTCCAGGTCAGTTGTTTTTCTAATAAGATATTTCACATTGTCTTCTATTTTTTTTTCATTTTGGGGGGTTTTGTTTTATAATGTCTTGATTTCTGGTAAAGTCATTAGCTTCTATTTGCTCCATTCTAATTTTTAAGGAAGTATTTTCTTCAGAGAGCTTTTGGACTTCCTTTTTCATTTGGCCAATTCTGCCTCTTAAGGCATTCTTCTCCTCATTGGCTTTTTGGACCTCTTTTGCCATTTGGGTTAGTTTATTTTTAGGGTGTTATTTTCTTCAGTATTTTTTTGGGTCTCCTTTAGCAAGCTGTTGACTTGTTTTCACGATTTTCTTGTATCACTCTCATTTCTCTTTCTACTTTTTCCTTGACTTCTTTTATTTTCTTCTCAAAATCCTTTTTGAGCTCTTCCATGGCTTGGGATCAATTCATATTTTTTCTTGGAGACTTTGGATGTAGGAGCTTTGTCTTTGATGTCTTCTTCTGTTTGTATATTTTGATCTTTGTCACCAAACATTTTTTGCACTGTTTGCTCATGTACTAAAGCAATTACCTGAGTTTCAAACTCTTTATTAAGACAGGGGTCTGCTTCCAGTGTGGAGAATGTACTGTCCCAAGCTTGAGGAGTTTTGTGCAGCTGTTTTCAGAGATACTTCTAGGGACCTATAAATTTTCTGTTCTTCCAGGGTGGTATGATCAAAGGAGAGGTGTTTACTCCTTTCCTGGCCTGTGTTCTGGTCTATGAATGACCACAAGCAATCTTTTATGCTTTGGAACTGTGAGGATGATTCCCTCTCCATCACTGCCACAAGCTCTACCATGCCAGCACTCCTCCTCACCTCAGCACCACCCCCCAGAACTGCGACTCAGATCCAGGCACAGGCAAAACAAGAGAATCTTGCTTCAGCACCAGCAAAGAGATCCCTGCAATCCCCCTCTGATCAGCCACTTAACCCCCCCCACCACCACCACTGTGGGTTGAGAGCCCTGGAAGCAGCCACTGCCCTGGGGCTGCATCAGGACTGAGGCCGGATGGAGCTCCTCTCTCACCAAGGTCTGACAGACATTTCCTACTGACATCCTAAGTTGTCTTGGAGTTTGTGGGTTGAGAAGTCTGAAAACCACTACAGCTCTCCTTGATTCAGTCCCCTGAGGCCTGCTCCATGTTCTCTGAGGCCCAGTCTTTGCCTGTGGGGCCCACACTGAACTGCCCTCTTCTCCCAGCCCAGTGCAACAGATCTTTCCAATCAACCATCCAGGTTATCTTAGGCTGGAAATCGGTTTCACTCTGTCTTTTTGTGGGTTCTGCTGCTCTAGAATTTGTTTAGAGCCATTTTACAGGTATTTGAAGGGATTTGGGGGAGAATTCAAGCAAGTCACTGCTTTTACTCTGCTGTCTTGGCTCCGCCCCCTGCCTGATATTAGATTTGCTAAAAAAATATTAATTGATTTAAGTTATTTCTTCTTCTCCTTTTCCTTTTAAAAATTATTTATTACATTGGAACACTAATACATTGTTGGTGGAGTTTTGAAATGATCCAAACACTCTGGAAAGCAATTAGGAACTTTGTCCAAGGGACTAGGGACTATAAAACTATACATAGCCTTTGATCCAGCAATAACACTACTAAGTCTGTATACCAAAGAGATCATAAAGGGGAAAAGACCCACATGTACAAAAATGTTTGTAACAGCTCTTTTTGTGGTGGCAAAGAATTGGAAATTGAGGGGATGCCCATTAACTTGGGAAAAGCTGAACAAGTTGTGACATATGAATGTAATGGAATACTATTGTGCACTAAGAAATGATGAGCAGGCAGATTTGAGAGACACTTGAAAAACTTACATGAACTGATGCTGAGTGAAGTGAGCAAAACCAGAACATTGCAGACAGTAACAGCAACATTGTGGAATGATCAAGAGTGATAGACTTAGCTTTTCTGGCTGACACAATGATCCAAGACAATTCCAAAAGACTGGTGATGGAAAATGCTATCCACATCCAAAGAACTATTGAGTCTGATTGCAGATTGAAGCTTACTCTTTTTACTTTTTTTTCTTCTCATGGTTTTCCTCTTTTGCTCTGATTCTTCTTTCACAACATGACAATGTGGAAATATGTTTAACATGATTATATATGTATAACCTATATCAGATTGCTTGCTATCTTAGGGAGAGGGGAGCACATAGAGGAAGGAGAAAAATATTAGAACTCAAAATCTTGCAAAAGTAAATGTTGAAAACTATCTTTACATGTAATTGAAAAAATACTATTACATGAAAAAAATAAAAATAAAAGAAATAGTCTATTTATTAAAAATAAATTATTACAAAAGATAGCTCTTGGAGGGGGATGAAGAGAAGAGAAACAGGGAAATCTAGACAATGTGAAAACAAAAGGTACCAATAAAAATCTAATAATTTTGAAAAAGAAGACAGGCTCATTTCACAGTAAGAAACTGTGGTTGGAATGTAATCTGGACTGAAGCAGTGAGTACCTACATGACAGAGATTGGATCATAGTTCTTTTAATAGTAATAGAAAAACATCCATAACATGCCTTGTTCAGGGTGGTTTTGAAGGTCAGTATTTCCAGAATTTGGAAAATATATTGATTAACTGTTTAAAAAGCATTTTGCCTTCAACTTGGTGAAATAAATATCACCCCATTTTACATATGCATAAACTGAAGCTCCGTGAGGTTATATAATTTGTCCAGTATCACATAGCTAGTAATAGAAAGACCTAAAACCCAAATCCAGGTTATCCACACTACCTTCAGAAAACTAATTTGCTAACAGACAAGTAAGTTCTCATAGGCAAGTAACCATCTTATCTTCTCAGACTCAGACCCACCATGTTGCCCTCCAGTCATAGTTAGGTTGCTATACACCCATTCTCATGTACCATTCCTTTTCCACCTCTAGCACTGGAAGGAATAACCAAACCAATACTTCTATTCTTAGAAAGCACATGTCTACCATTCACCCTTTGACTCCATTCACTATCCATCTGACTTCCCTGTACAAAATATTTCTTCCTGACCACTATTTTCCTATATGGGTTGACTTTATCTATTATAATGTAAGCTCCTGGGGTGTAAGGACAGTCTTTCTTGTTTGAATCCCCAATGCTTAGCATAGTAGCTGATACCTGTTAACAAATTTTTTTTTTATGTTTAAAATTAATTCACTAATTTTCCCCTCCCCTTGTTTCACCTTTGTTTAGAACTGTGATTTAATGAGTTTGAGGGAATAAATATATGTTTGTCCTATCATGGAAGCTGTCCTTATTTATCGATAAGTTATGATATCAAGAGTTATTAACATTTATTGTATCAGTTCAGTGAAGCCCATGGACCCTTTCTCAGAATAATGTTTTTAAATGCATAAAACAACACATAGGATCACACACAAAAATATTACATTGAAATATATTTATCAAAATAATTTAAAACAAAAACTAGTTCATGCATCATATGCAGAACCTCTGTCTTAGGGACTTCACCAGGACACTAAGAGGGCAAATGCCTTCCCTTGGTAACATAACTACTATATGTCAAAGGCAAAACTTCAGATCTTCCTTACTGCCCTCAATCCACTATGCAATTGCCTTTCTTTGTAGCCACTAGGATGTGGACATAATGTCTATCCTGCTTGTCTCACTGTTTACAATGATTGTTTATACTAACAAATTTTATTTCAAGCTTTATGGTAGGTCCCTGCTTTCTATATCTAAGGAATGTTACTCAATTTACTAAACAGTAGCCATATTGTGCCACTGCACGTCTAGTCTGAATGGACTAAGAGTAGAATGAACATGACATTGTCTCCAGCTGATGAAAAACAAACATAAGTGCTTTCATTATGCTTGTTGTAAGCTCAGACATCCACACTGCTGTCATCACTCAGAGAAACATATCCACTTGCTTTCTTGGATAGGATTTCATCTCCCAAAAGCACATTAAATCTACCCTGAGTTTTTTTTTTTAATTCACTGGTCCATTGGTCATAAATGTTTCCAACTAAGACAGTAATCTTGTTTTAAACAAGCCAGCTCCAGAGTCTATAAAATCATCTCTTGCAAGTTAGTAATTGCTCTGATAGATTTACCAGAAGTAGAGAAAACAATCGGCATCATGTCCATTAATATTTCAAAATGCTCCCCCCTCTCCCCTCAATCCCCTGCAGATGAGCAACAGACAATATATGAGTGTCTGGACACACAGGAAAACCAAACCAAAACTAATACCAAAATGTATCTGGGGATCGTTGTTTCAGTTTCTTATGCCAAAGAAGAAAATGCAAGTCTTCAGGGAATACATGCAAAATATTGGGAGACTAACTTCATTTTCTTTCCTCCAGTAACTTCTTTGGTGTTTACCATCGCTTATAAACTGAACACATTATATATTGTTGCATAGGATGTGTGCTATGGTAATCTTTCTAATTAGACTATAAGTGCCTGGAGGGCAAATTTTTGGGGCCTTAGGTTTCTTCTGTAATCTCTGAAGTGCTTAGTATAAGACTGGGTACATTACAGATGATCACTCAATATTTTATAACTCAGTGGTGTTTTTTTTAACCCCATTCCTGATGCTTCAAAACCAAACATTTCCCAATTACTTACCTATTCTATGCAGAGGTTACTAGGATCAGTGGAAAGAATATTAGAGTAGGAACCAGAAAACCTGTATTCTAGTCCCAAATTTCCCTTAAATATTAATAACTTTTGTCTATCTCGCCATTATGTCAAATGAGACTGCATATGCAAAAATGATTTGTGAGTGATGATATTTGAACTTGTCAACGTAGGGAATTTCCCAGTATGGAACTCCCTCCACTTAGCAACCCAACCATACTTGTGTTTTTAGAGAATTGCTTGAGACCTCAATAGGTTAAGTATCTTGCCCATATTCCCACAACTAGTAACCCCAGTCTTCCAAGGCTGACCTCTGATTCTTTCTCTTATGATTAACTCAAAGATATAATATTACCTGAGCTTAAAATGTAATCAAAATAATATATTCTGGCACACAGTAGAAATTGTTGAGCTTTAATTGCCTCTCATCAGAATACCTGTGTTCTTCTTGGATGGATCATCCTGTGAGGAAATTCACTTATACTAATACAGAAATCTACTAAGAATCCTTGTTAGGAGTTTAGGTGTGGAAACAAATGCGTAGCACAATCTGCACTTTTAAAACATAGGTTCTGCTCTAGGGGTGGGCATGAGGAAACGTTCAGCTGTTCTTTCTATATTTCTACACACGAACAGCTTTTCCCACCCCAAGTCTAAATGATAGTATGAGACAATTCAGACGTCAGGCATGTCAGAATGCCAGCTGATCACTGAATTAAAGCTCTGCACTGGCATCTGGGATCCTCAGGGCTCTTTTTCCATTTGGGCACATTTCATTACACTTTTCAAAGCAAATTTGCCTTTTGAAAGTGAAAAATTCAGAGGGCTATGTTGGACAGGAAATTCCTAATATTATTCAAAATGATAAGAATTTCCTTGGAAAGCAGTGGCATTAATAAGAAATCTTCTGTGAGGATGAAAAAATTTAAGTTCTTTGAGAACAGGGTATTTCTTTTTTGTCCCTTTTGTCTTTCTGGGCAGAGGGGTGGCACAGTGAATAAAATGCTGGACTTACAGTCAGGAAGACTCATCATTACGAGTCCAAATCTGGCCTCAAATACTTACTAGGTGTGTCACCCTGAGCAAGTCACTTAACCCTGTTTGCCTCACTTTCTTCATCTATAAAGTGAGCTGGAGAAGGAAATGACAAACCACTCCAGTATCATTGTCAAGAAAAAAACAAATGGGGTCACAAAGAGTTAGGCATGACTGAAAGGACTGAACAACAGTAACAAATTTGTCTTTGTGTCTCCAACATCCAGGTGTATATACAGCTCATAAATACTTAGGACAGGGTTGGGAGGGAAGGAGATTCATCTGTGTCAGCAACTCTTTCCTCAGAAACTGCTTCCACAGACACAGATTGGCAACTCATTGCTAATTAATAGTCTTAAAAAGTTTCCTGTGGCATTGAGAGGTTGAGACTTGTCCAAAGTCGCATAGGACCTGAACCCAGGTCTTCATAACTCCAAAGGCAGCCCTCTGATTCAGGCAGCCCTATGATTCTTTCTGCCTCTCCATGCTCTAATGTTTATTGAACTGAATTGAATGGAGAATTAGCCAGGCCCATATGAACTTAATACCATATCTTATTATAACATTAGGCCGTATACACTGCAGAATACTATTAAATATCGTGAAAGCAAATAGTCTTATCCATTTTTAAAATATTCCTGAAATATATTGCTTCAAGTGCATCAACAAACAGCGAAAACAAAAACTGAGACTTAGAACAGAGTTGTCCTGGGGCAATGAAAATGCTGAGAGTTTTGGAAGGAATGACCTGTTTGTGGAATGTAAAAAAACCAAATATGACAACTCATATAAGGCATGATAAACAAGAGCATATGTATTCAAATGTTTACACTAGGAAGAAAGTTTCACAAGAGAGGTATTTGCATCTTGAAAACTCAAAACGACCTTAAAGAGATAAATCGGCTTCCTCTCCCTTCACCTGTGCTAGCTGTCTGAAGCACTGCTCCCAAATTACATGTGTCTTTCATCTTAAAAGATGAAACCCCAGCATGAATTTTATGAATCTACAGATTCAACACTCAGAGACACAGTTAGCTAGAAAAGGAGCACTTGCTAGGTTGGCCTTACAGCCCCCAGGGGGGAGGAGAGAAATTTGGCTGTAGGGTAGAGGAGGAACCCTTTCATCTTAGGAAAAAGGCCACTGTACCTTCCATGCCCACGCAGAACTAAGAGTCTTAGAAAGGATCCCAACACAGCAGGCTATACCAAACTTGTGGCCAACTACACGAAGGTATTCCACACCAGCTGCCTCAAGTAGGGAAACTGTGTGAGTACTTCATCTGTGGCTACTTAGCTCAGTCAATTAGAACACTGTATTAACAAGGGTGAGGTGGGGGTTTCAGCTTGGGAGATTGGGAGCCAATCAGCTTTGCTTTGTTCCATGACCCCTAACCCTCACAGCCATCCTATAGGCATGCACTCTTGCTTAAAGGCAGATGGGTTCAATTAGGATGGCTTAGTGAAAATTTATCCCAATGATTAGGAAAAGTAATCTAAATATACACCCTCAAGGTGGTATATCTTGTATGGAACATAATTTTGCAATGAGTTTACAAGCTCATCATAAACTGGCAGTGTCATTGATTTACTTCACTCCCCACTAACTCTCTGGACTTCTTTTTCTCTTCCTCCTCCTCTTCTTATCTCTTTTGCTTTCTTCATCTTCTCTTTTTCCTCTTACCCAATGATTCCTACTGTCCCCACCCCTCTTTTTCCAGCTCCCATTTACAGATTGCTTTTTTTTTTCTTTTTGCCCATTTAAATACCAGAGTCTTGAGGTTGAGACTATCTTGCTCACATTTGTATTCCCACCACTTAGGACAGTAACCTGGTACATAGTAAGCACTTAGGAAATGTTTTATCTATCTCTTTCTGAACCTAGAATAGTAAGCAGTAAACTGTTTGTAGAATGTAGAATTTCATTTTTAATTGAATAACATAGCTATAGCAAAAGTAAACCTATTGCTTCATTTATTTCCTTTATAACATATCAGTAAGGAAACAGCCAGACAGCTTCCTTTTCCTCTCCTCCCCTTTCTTCTTCTCCCTTCTGCTGTCCTCTCATCTTCCCTCCCCTCCTCTCTCTCTTTTTCTTTCTCTCTTCCCCTTCGTTTGATTAGCCTGTTTGTTGCCTTAGATCAGAACTGGGGTATTTAGAAATTAAAGAATTTGTTCATGCCACAAAACTATGGTGGTGATGGCTGCACCAAGATTAAAGTTTAGTTCTACCAGCGCTCAACATGGTGCTCTTTCAGCTGGTATGCTACTGTAGTGTGGATAACATAAAGACAAAGTTAGCTTACCCAGCTTTTTTTTAAAAAGTCAGTAATGATGGATGATGGCAACAGTATGTAGCAGAAAGATCACTGAATTTAGGCAAGAAAATAAGTTTGATTCTATTACTAAATCACTGTGATTGAGTCACTCTATTTCACTGGGTCTCAGTTTCTTCATCTGCAGAATAAGAATTAGTGTAGATGACATTTAGGGTTTTTTTTTCCCCACACTTAGCAGTCTCTGGTCCATGATCCTAAAGTGTTTTACAAAATAACATTGCTAATTGAAGGGCAGTCACATAAGAGTCAACAATGAATACTGGAAAGAATACTGGGTTTAGAATCAGGAGACTTAGATTTAATCCTCTGCTTTGATATTTACTAGCTGTGCGGGCATGGGCAATCTTTCTGATTCTTATCTTCCTGATCTGTTTTCCATGTTTATGGGACCATGTTAGACACTAGAAATAGAAAGATGAAAAAAAAAATTCCCTGCCATGAAGGAGCTTACATTCTACACTATTCACAAAAAGAAGTACAAGATAAAGAGAAGCAATCTGGCATAGAGATACAGAGGAGGCCTCAGAATAAGGAAGACTCCTGTTTAAGTTTTGCTATAGACATATAGTACATATGAGACTTTTGGCAAATCATTTATCTCTAAAATTCTAAGTTGTTGAACAGTGTCTTTCCTTATCACAGATAGCTCCGCAGCAAGGAAATCATAGGCCCGATTTCTCTCTCTCTCTCTCTCTCTCTCTCTCTCTCTCTCTCTCTCTCTCTCTCTCACATCATCTTTCTCATATATATGTATCAGGGTAGCTGGGTAGATAGAGTGCTAGGCTCGGTGTCAGGAAGACTCAACTTCCTGAGTTCAAATTTGGCTTCAGACACTTACTAGCTGTGTGACCCTAGGCAAGTCACTTGACTCTGCCTCAGTTTCCTCGTCTATAAAATGAGCTGGAGAGTGAATTGGCAAACCACTCTAACAGTTGTCAAGAAAACCCCAAATACGGTGACAGAGAGTCAGATACGACTGAAAATGACTGAAAAACATATGTGTGTGTATATACGTATATATACACACACATATATATATATACACACACATACACACATGTGTGTATGTATATGTGTATAGCTAAACAAAAACACATACACTTGCATCTAGTTTAATTTAGTTTATATATTTCATTTAGTTACATATAGTTTAGCTATACATACACATATGTGTGTGTGTATATATATGTATATGTATATATATATATATATATACATATATATATATATATATATATATATATATATATATATACATATATGTGTGTGTATTTCCTTTTTCTTAATCTTTATGTTCCATGTAAACTAGGAAGAAATGTTACTGGTACAGATCATTTTTCTAGTATTCTCTTATGTTTGGCAAACTATTATATAGGATGATAAAATGATTGATTTTGGAAATTTAATGCCAGTCTTGGGATACAATCTCATTTTCTGTTGTCTCAATGAATTCATCTTGATGTCACCTCCAATAGCAGACAGTATAAGCCATAGTAAGGAAATAAACATTTATTGAGCATCTACTATATGCCAAACATTATGTTAAGCTCTTTACAAATATTATCTCATTTGATCCTCATAACAAACATAGGAAGTAAGTGCCATTTTGCAGTTGAGGAAACAGAGGCAGACAGAGGTTATGTGACTTACTCAAGGTCACACAGCTAGGAAGCATCTGAGGCCAGATTGAAACTAAGGCCTAGGGTTCCATCCACTGCGCCATGTTCATGGTCCCATATGGTTTTCTCCACTAGGTCTCTATGTTTTAAAAGTTTTTTTTCATGCTACCTACTTGAGAGATAATGAATATTTGTTATGAAAACACTGATAAAAATCATTTTCCTTAAATTTTTCTCAACCAATGTTATATCCAGGCAAATACAGCAAAAGTTTCATATATGGCGATGCTCCAGCTATAACACATTTTACCTATTAAACACTTTGTGTTTGTTTGTGTTAAAGACTAGGAGTCCTTGTGGGTGCTGTCCCGTTCTCATCAGCATGGAAGTTCTGACCTGCTCTGTTTCTGCAATGGGACTGTTTTCCCCTTCTTAGGCACCCTGTTGGCACCCTGCTCTGGGGGCTCACTGTATTAGTCCTAAACTTAGAGCAGTGATTTGATCAACTTCACCACTGCAGCTCCAAACTCCTGAGATCAAGAGATGCATCATCCTCATCTTCCCCAGTACCAGAAACTGCTGGAATGTTCCATCACACTTAGCTACTTGTTAAGTTCTTAAGAGTATGTGCAGTTTGAATTTGTAGTAGAAAGAGGGAAAGGAAGTCAAAACCATTTCTGTACTACAAATCCATTCATCCTTGTATTACTATGATTTCATTGTTACAGGGATATCCCCAGTGAAAATAAAATCCCTCTACTGATGCAAATAAGCAGGTGATCCAAAACTTAAAGTGTTAGAGATAAGTGACTTTCCAAGAATCATGCGTGTGCAGAACTGAAATAGAGAGCTTCCTTTATACACATTACTAGTCATTTTTCTTGTCATCAATTAGTAAGTTCAGGCTTCTTAAGAACAAACCACTTATAGTTACTGGTTATAAAGACCCAGTCTTGCATTGCATTCATGAACCCCTCCATTTTTATAAATGATTCCACTTGATCTGGCTATTTGTTCAATATTTCTATGTTGACATGGTGTTCTATGAATCAGTCTAAATGTCACCCACGCGAGAAGGTTTCATTCTTAGAGGTTAGCTGTTTTGTATACCTGTCTGATAGCAAACCAATATGAGCTAAACTCAATAATTCCGCTCACATCTATGTATCATCACCCTTTGTTTAGTGAAGTGCTGGCTGGCCAAGAAGTATTGCTGTAAAATGTTCAACAATTTGTCATGCAATCTGAGAACATCTATCAGATTCTTCTTCCTTTTGACAAGTAAGTGTTAATCTTTTGACAGCTGCCTTAGAGTGATGGGACCTGTATTTTGTTAATACTATATGAGCTTTGTTTCATTCCTTTCTAAATATGTTGTAGTCCATTTCATTGTTCCGTAAGTGTGATTAACACTGGTCCAAATGAACATATTCTTCCCTTTGAGCCTCCACTTCGTGATGCCAGCAAGTTTACTGGCATACGCAGCTACTACATTTTTCTTGATGCCCAGAACTCTCCTTTCTGTTCCTTGGGTCTTGCTTGGAGAAGATCCATATATTTGTAAGTTTCACCTTCATCCTCTGATTATATTTAACCTCTAGACTTAAATTGAAAGCATTCTACTCTATTTTTCATTGAAATATATTGGCAATAGTACACTTATAAAATGACATTTTGTTAATGTCATTGGGAAAAGCTTCCATATCATAGATGTTTATTGTTGTTGTTGTTGTTGATTAATGGGAGAACACGGGCAAAAACTGCACAGGATGAGAAGGTATTGATAGGGTACGATACATACCTGTGGCAGGGTACTTTGATGAAATCACAAATCTACTGAAGCATGAAAGTATTAATATCCTAGAGACCTAAGACAAATGGTGGAACAAAGCCATTATAATGATAAATAAATGTCTATAGAACATCTGTGACTGAATATAAATCTCCTAGATAGAGGTAGTCACTTACTGAAGTTAATATCAATGAGTTGTTAATCAATGACTCCATGCAAATATATACACCCTAGTGGATTGTAGTTGCAATACAAAGCTGTTTAGCTTAATTCAAGAAATTGGGTCAAAGGTCTACCCTCTTCTTAGCTGAGCCCAGGTAAGTCATGTGGGGAACTCAGAGCTCAAAAGTTTATGGTCCACAAGAAAGTCACAAACAGAAACAAAAATCTAACAGATACCAAATATTCATAGTAGCAATTTTATGGTAGCAA